>NC_135329.1:168930302-169241402 GCF_023851605.1 Tamandua tetradactyla
AATTTTTTTTAATTAATAAAAAAAAAAAAGAATTCGACTTGGGAAAGTTGAATTTCTCCCCGTTCTCACCATTCCCCTAAGGGGGCTTTGCAAATACTTTTCTACTCAAAAGTATTCCACTTTGCAATACTTTTTGATCGAATCACTCTGGGATTCAACGGGGCATCACTCTGGACAAACCAACAAAATCTCATCAAAGTGTCATTTTAAGACAAAAGAAGACAAAGATGAAAAATAATTTACATGCTTTAGAGCAAACCTTATAAATAGAGTAAAATGGACCCAAGAGAATCTGGACAGAGCTCAGTGTCCAGCAGGATTTTTCAGTTTTGAATATGAGCTGTGCCTGGTATCATCACACATATTTCTCTCAATCGCCATATGAGATGGGGTAGCAGACTGTTAACACCTACAGTTCAAGTTAGAGGAAGGGCTAACCTTCCTTGATACCTCAGCATAGACTATAAGAGAGAGTTAAGAAAGAGGTATGCATGGATAATATTATATTAATATATTGTAGAATCTAATGAAATGGCCAATTCTAAAAAATATAATTGATGAGAAAAAGCTGAACTGTATTTTGGGGGAGGAGGGAGGGACAGTGAAAAGCAAGCTGATTTTTCATCCTAAAATGTATGATGGACAAGATGTAACATGGTGAGAAGCATTGTTTAAAAACCTCATTAATGAGCAGTTACACTTCCAGATACCTCCCCCTCCCCCCATATATATACCGGTATCTGACACTGAAAGAAGATGGAATGTTTTCCCTTACAATTGTAAAAGATAATCTGAATGAAGTTTTGCAGCAGACCTGCAGGCCTGATTGGATGAAATTGTGAAGACATGTAGATTAAGTAAGAGTTCACACATTGAACATTTTAATTCCTTCCTGGTCCATGCACATTTCCCAGAATGCTGGTAGGTGGATTTTACCATCCCAGGCGGGAGAGAGGGAAAATGTCCAGAAGAGAGACATAGATACTATTATTTTTGACATTTGCTATTGAAAGGACCACATCTTCTTTGGACCACCCACTGTGACATACACTAATTGAAAAATTTCTTCTTGAAATAGAAAACTTCCAGTGAGTTCTTTTAGTGCCCCTTTCTGAAACATGCAGAGAACTGAGGATCATCAAATACTTGAGAAAATTCTCCCTGTAGGAGGCATCAAATTCCTGCCTCAGTTGACTTGCTTTGCCAAGATGTATTGTATATGTGAGGTATACAACCCATCCAGAAGCTGAAAAAGCCAGCATGTAATTTCACCTTGGTTCTTTTCCCTCTGCCAAGAAATTACAGAAATATATAGGGCTTCTCTTTCATCCTGGATGCCAGATAGGCAGAAATACGAGAGAAGACACAGATAATATGCAGGTGATGAATAAAGTAAGCAAGAAATAAAGCTCTGTTGGTATAAAAATCCCTGTGACTTGGAAATTGTTTGCTGCCAAACTGCAACCTCCTAAGAGCTGACCAATATATATCAGCCATGCAGATAGTAAGTGAAATAAAAACACAAAACAAAAGCATCACCACAGACACTAATATTTATATACTCAGAGAGACAGGACAAAATGCTGCATCCACAGAAAGTTGTAAGAAGGTAGCTCTGAAAGGATAAGAAAAAGCTCTTATAGTTGGGTAATCACAAATGAATATAATATAGCTTAAATTAAAATTCAATTAGAATGTTGAGATGAAAAAAAGCTCCACAAAATAGGAAAATGCATATTTGAAATTTGTGATACATTTACATTTGTAAGTTACATGCCTAATGCTATTAAATTTTGTAAGTTATATGCATTGATCACTCTAATAAAACCAAAAGAAATTTAAAAACTAAAAAACATGGCATCACTACTAATATTTAAAAAAAATGGAAATTTTTCTAAAAAGAAAAATTCAAACCAGTATCCGTGCTGGTTTGAAAGGATGTATGTCCCCTAGAAAATCCATGTTTTAATTTAAATCCCATTTCATAAAGGTAGAATAATCCCTAATCAATACTGTATGTTTGAAACTGTAATCAGATCATCTCCCTGGAGATGTGATTTAATCAAGAGTGGTTGTTAAACTGGATTGGTGACCACATGTCTCTACCCATTAGGGTGGATCTTGATAAGTTTCTGGAGTCCTACAAAGGAGAAAACATTTTGGAGAATGAAAGAGATTTGAAGAGAGAGAGAATGCTGAAGCGCCACAAAGCAGAAAGTCCATGAGCCAGTGACCTTTGGAGATGAAGGAAAATGCCTCCCGGGGAGCTTCATGAAACAGGAAGCCAGGAGAGAAAGCTAGCATGACGCCCTGTTGGCCATGTGACCTTCCAACCAAGAGAGAAGCCCTGACTATGCTCGCCATGTGCCTTTTCACTTGAGAGAGAAACCCTGAACTTCATTGACCTTCTTGAACCAAGGTATCTTTCTCTGGATGCCTTTGATTGGACATTTCTATAGACTTGCTTTAATTGGGACATTATCTCAGCCTTAGACTGTAAACTAGCAACTTATTAGATTCCCCTTTTTAGAAGCCATTCTGTTTCTGGTGTGTTGCATTTGACAGCTAGCAAACTAGAGCAGTATTTATGTCAAAATGAACTTAAATTAGAGACTTAGCCTTCACTTTACAAAAAGATTCTTAAAAAAAAAAAAGAGTGCCCTTTTGCAATTAAAATATTTTTTAATTCTAAAATTTTCATTTTTTTCCAGAGGTTAGGTAGATAAGATAATCCAAATAACTGTATGCATGCATGTGCACACACACATACACACTCACATATGCATGCGCACCCCGTAAATGTTATCTGAGGCTAGGTAGTATAATGAAAAGAATGTAGGCTTGGAATCAAGCAGGAATAGTCCATTCTTGACTGTAATTACATGTAAGTCATTCTATCTGAGCATTCATTTCCTCATCTGCAAAATGGCAATAATAATAATCTGCCAGTATTAGTTGGGATATAGGTTTGACAGTTGTAGCAGAGACACTAAAGAACTGGATCTTGGAAAAGACAGAGGGGTCTTTGTCTTTCACCTACCCACCTAAATCAGGGATCCAGGCTCTTTCTACCTTGCTGCTCCCCATCACTCAGTCGGGTGCCTTTGTCTATGAAATTCAGATAGGTCACCACCAAATCCACAGTTCATCCAGTAGGAAATGGAAAAAGGAAAGATGAGATCACACCCTTTCCTTTTAGCAGCCTGCCAGGAAATTGCACAAATCAGTTTTCCCACATCTATTGGAGAGACATTAGCTACAAAGCCACATCCAACTGCAAGGGAAGCTGGGCATTAGCATCTTTATTTGGGCTGTCTGTGTGATCATTTAAAATAAGGGAGCATTCCAGTTAAGAAAAAGGGATATTGGATAGTGGGGAACAATTATCAGTCTGCTACCTCATCTCACATGGTGATTGAGAGAAGTAAATGAGATGATACCAGGTGTAGCTCACATTCAAAACTGGAAAATCCTGCTGGACACTGCACTCTGCCCAGATCCCCTTGGGTCCATTTGGCTATGTTTTTGAAGCCTCTTTCCTGGCTTCAGAGTACTTTAGTTCTATAGCCTGCACTTTTAATTCTTCTGACAACTGTCTTGGACTACTGAAGCCACTTCACCAGCTTATGCAGAAAGCTCAAGAGCCTGGGACTTGAAATTTACTTGGAGTAGACTTTATAATACCGACTGAAAGCCCTGCAGCCAGATGCCCTTTCAACTCTACTATTTGAATTATCTGCCTGTTCTATTTTGCTACCTGGTGGAATGCAACACACCAGAGATGGATTGGCTTTTAATAAAAGGGGATTTATTTCATTAGTTCTTCAGAGGAAAGGCAGCTAACTTTCAACTGAGGTTCTTTCTTACATGGGAAGGCACAGGGTGATCTCTGCTGGCCTTCTCTCCAGGCCTCTGGGTTCCAACGCCTTTCCCCAGGGTGATTTCTTTCTGCATCTCCAAAGGCCTGGGCTGAGCTGCGAGTGCTGAGATGAGGTATGCCGAGCTGCTTGGGCTGTGCTACGTTGAGCTCTCTCATTTAAGCACCAGCCAATTAAATAAAGCATTTAATTCATTGCAGCAGGCACACCTCCTAGCCAACTGCAGATGTAATCAGCAACAGATGAGGTTCACATACCATTGGCTCACATCCACAGCAACAGAACTAGGTGCCTTCACCTGGGCAAGTTGACAACTGAATCTAACTACCACGCTGCCTCTATAATATTTTAGTTGGTCCACATAGTCCTTTCTACTTGCCCTTAAACATATAATTGGGTTTCTCTGAACCTTACTTTTCTATGGGGAAAAAAAATGGTTGAAACAATATATGGTGGTTAATTTTGTGTGTTACCTTGGCTAGGTTATGGTGCCCAGGTTTTTTTGTCCAACACTGGTCTAGTTGTTGCTGTGGATATGCTTTGTAGACGGCACTGCAAACAACAATCAGTTGACTTTAATTAAAGGATGTTATCCTGCATAAGGTGGGTGGGGCTCATCCAATTTGGTTGGAGACTTTAAATGCAAGAAAAAGAAGGAATACAGTCTCAACCTCACACCCTTCCTTCCTTCCTGAGTTTCTAGCTTAAGAAATTTGGACTCAAGACTTCCACATCACTCTTACCAGAATTTTCAGCTTCCACCCTGCCCTGTGGGATTAGGACTTGCTAACCTCCTCAATCACATGAGCCAATTCCTTACAAAATATCCTGTTTTGGGGCCCTGGTGGCTCATGGTGGCTCAGTAGCAGAGTTCTTGCCTGTCATGCCAGAGACCTGGGTTCGATCCCCAGTGCCTGCCCATGCAAGAAAAAAAAAAAATCCTGTTGTTTCTGTTTCTCTGGAGAACCCTGACAAATATATATTATCTCCAACACTACAGAGTGTTTTTGCCCAGAGACTTGTGACCTTAACATCTGAGTTCACAGTGTCAGCTATTCTGTCCTCCAGAGTTCTGGATTTAATAAGTAATCTGACTACATCCTGATGGCAATTGAGAAGAAATGAGTTTCTCACATTCTGGAGCCTCAGAATGCCTGCTGTGGAGTGTATTATCTGGGCTACTCCCTGGACTGGTGGCTTCCAGCAGGCTGCTGATTTCTGCCCTGGTAGTTCTGCTGGTGGGTCTTAGAACTGCTCTCTCACCACCTGGTGGTATTTCCTGGCTGACTTGGCCTCATCTCAGCTTTTGTTTGCCCTGTAGATCTCTCTGAGCTCCTGTCACTTCCACATCCAGCCCTTGGCCATGGGGGCCTCTTGGAAGGGCTAGAGGCTCTCAACTCAGCTTCCTTTGGAATATCCCTCTTTGAGGACTTGCTGGGACTTCTGTGTCCCATTCTTGCTACCTGGAAACTGGGAGCATCTTAGTCGTCTGATTTTCTATGCCTCACAAAATTAAATGTGTTTCTCCTACTTGAGCTCTCTACTTTGATGGCTAATAAACATTTCAGACTTACAAATTTAAAAAAGAATATATTCATATCTTTATAAATTTTAACATAGACAGAATAATACATATATATATATGCTATTTCTTCTATTAAGCATTTATCTGTTTATGAAATACAGATAGGCATTTTTCTCTATTTGCGTAACTAGGGAAAGATAGCTATAAGAAATTGTGATTTCACCAAATGATTCTAAAAAATATAGGAACTATGCTAAAAGGAAATACTCATCTGCACTTGTCTTCTACAGCAACTCGGTAGAAATGTATTCATCTATGTCTTGCGAAACTATGAATATCCAAATATAATAAGACAATAGACATTGTAGGCACCTGAAATTGTAGGCATTATGCCCTTTCTCTTGAGAGATGAAACCTCATGAGGACTGTACAAATAAAGTCAGATCTAATATGATTTTATTAAATAAATAGTAAACATGTACACAATATCATTTGACCAGACTTGCTGGACATGAAGGCAAAGAGAAGCAATACCAAGTGTCAAGAAATGGCTTAGACTTCGAAAATTTTATAGATGTAGCAAAAAGAACTTGACTTTTCCTTTTAGACACTGTACCCAATGAATGCTGATTTAATCACAAACATTTCCTGTTTCCCACACAAGATTCAATTCCTTAATAACCCAGAAACTTTAACTTTTGATTTGGTAAAAAAAAAAAAAAAAAAAAAAAAATCACCACATTTGACTATAGCAAGGTAGAGGGACAAAAAAGAAATTTCAAACCCTAGCTCATTTCCAAGTGATAGCATATTATCCTATTAGTTTATACTTTTGTAAAAAGTTAAAGTTGTCAAAACATTTACAAAATGTTATTGTATTGAATTTTTTCTTAGAATTTAGTTTTGTAATCAATATTTAAACGTTCAAGATACTTCAATTTAAAATAATTTATGGTTTATTCATCATGTCAATAGTATTTAAAGATTTATGGAAAATGTTTAATAAATATATATTTTAAAACCTGGGCAAGACATATAATATAAATAGTAGTTTTATTATTCCCCACAAATGTAAAACATAGCCTTTAGCAACAATGAATAAAAACACAACAAAAGCACCTAAGACAGACTAGATTCCCAAGGATGAGAATGAGCTCAGTTTGGGAAACACTGCTTTGAGACAAACATCTATGAACTATCCAGGAAGAAATATTCAATTGGTAGTTGAAGATACATGTGATACATACCTGGAGTTCATGTGTAATATAGAGGCTGATACAGAGATATCATTGCCAAATGAGTAGTTATAGCCAAAGGAGCTTTTGGGAGCCACAGGATTCTAATTTAATCTCAACTTTCCTGGAACTATCTTAATGTCCCTATCCTCAAATCTGTTACCACGTAGAGGTAAATTGTTATCTCTAAAACTCTAAAAGATCAAGGCCTGGATTGAGATAATCTAGGGCAAACCTTCTAGTGATGAACTTCCTATGTAATCTTTATGTGATCTTGAATAGATATTCAGTTCACATCTCTTGGTTTCAGTCACCTTATGAATAAAATAACTGTCTGACTACATGGTTTCTAAGGAAATCCAATGACCCCATGAAATCCTATGGTATAACAAGCATAGAATTTTAATCCAGCCCTAATTCAGAATTCAATTGGCTCAAGTTTTAATATTTACATGTCACACTGATGTTTTAAAAATAAGGTGGGTAACAGTGGCTCAGAGGCAGAGTTCTCACCTGCCGTGCTGAAGACTCCAGTTGAATTCCCAGTACATGGCCAGGCAAAAATAAATAAATAAATAAATAAATAAATAAATAAAGATAATTGTGCTTTCTACTGTTGAAACAGTGCTGATGCAGTATTTTTCATAGCTCTGTTTTTAGCAACAATATTATTAGTAACATTCTAACATCTTTTTATTCACATCATTTAATGTGTTTTCAATGGGGAAAGTCTTTATGTAATATTAAACAGATTAATAGCTCTTGATTGGGGAAACACAACTATTCAGTCATCCCACTTATGATTTCTATGTTCCTAGAAATTACAAAGTCAACTTAAGATGGATCCCCATTATTACTACTAAATTCAGTTCATGCATTATAGCAATTTATCTTCAACTATAAATAATATATATTTTAGTTTTGGTCATTATATCAGTGCAAGTATTCTTAGCTACAGTTATTATTCTTTATGTTTATTAGCCAAGCTAATAAACTTAGTATATGCCATTAGACCATAAAAATGACAGACATCTATATCATTTAGACAACTTTTTTTTCATCTTAATGCGAAAGGTCTCAGGCAACATGATTTTTCAGTTTAACTTCCCAGAATAAATGGAAGCCTGAAAATCTTTCTTTGCACTTGTGCAGAAAGTTGACTGTTTCAAATGAAGAGATTATTTTACTATAAAAGGATAACTGAAATTAATCATTAAAGGAATAAGATAAAGTATGTTTAGATATATCACTTCCTTCTGGTAAAAATGTTTACCTAGTTCATTCAAGTGTGCTTCTGATGGCAAAGTATTATTGTATTCTTAAATCTCTTCTTTAAGGAAACAGGTATTTTAACTTCTATTATTCATAGTTATCCTTCTAGTTTTAAAATCACAGTGTAATATAAGCTGACCTGAATTGAATGGTTTATATGCAAATTCATTTACTTTCCTTGCTTTATCATGAACGTTTCTTGTCTTCAGAGTTACCCTCTGAAGATATGAATAGGAAAAGTTACATGGTATAATTTCAATTTGACAGAGTGCAAGGCATTTTGGGTAGACTGACAAGTAAAAGATTGTGTGATCATTAAATCTGATGGAACTAAGAATAAAGAGAAAGAAAAGAAACATATCTATGGATAAAAAAGATGACAATAACAATTTTACATTAGAAAAATCAGATTTTACTTAACCCATTTCTGTTTACTTTTAGTGTTGTTTTTGTGTGGCACTGTATATAGATATCATTTGGAGTACATAGAAAAGTTGCAAGAATAGTACCAAGAACTGATTATGCCTGTTTCAATATTCAACCTTCCTTTTTTTTTCAGTTTGCCCAATTGCTTTATCACCCCCTACCCCTTGTCTCTCCCTCTCTTTCTCTTCTCTCTCTCTCTGCCCAGGATACACAAGTATATGCAAGATACACACTTCACACACAATTTCTTCTCAACTTTTTAGAGTAAGGTGGCCTCTTTATTCCTAAATTTAGTGTGCACTTCATAAGAACAAGAGCATTCTCTTAACCACAATTTAATAGCAAAATAAAAAAGATAACATTTATTCAATCTATCTAATCCACAGTCTATAATGAAATTTCTGCAATTGAACTAATAATGTCCTTTATAGCTATCATTTTTCAGCTATCCAAGATTCATCCAGGATCCCTTTTACATTTGCTTGTCATGACTCTTAAGTTTCCTTTAATCTTAAAAAAACAATTTCTCAAGATTTTATTGTCCTTCTTGACCATGGCATTGATGATAAGTTGAGGTAGTTATTTGGTAGAACATCCCTTAATTTAGGTTGTCTTCTATTTCCTTATGATTAAACACCAACACTGGCCATTTTGCTTCTCATATATTCATTTAAGGCACCATTTTCATCCTTTAATTCACCTGAAATGTTAAACAGATTCATGCCAACTTACTTTCCAGGGGGTATATGACAGTGTTTAAGTATAAGTGATACCTAAATAAATTTTACTTACTAGGAAGTTATACTTCAATTAACTCAAGTTGACAAAACTGAGTGCATACAAATGGCATGGAAAAAATTAACTTAAGTTGATAAGAACTAAGTGCCTGCAAATGGTATGGAGGTATTTTTTACAGCTATCTATGCAATATGAGGTAAACTTAGACTTCAATTTGAGTAATGAAAATTAAACTTAAGAGCCTAAAGATTGCAAGTTTACCAAAACTACAAAATAAGCAAGAAAAAGTCCTTTTGCCACAACTGTTTTGGAAAGATAAGTAAAAGTGATTAGAAGTGACTTCAGTCTGCCATTTTATCCAGTTCCTATACATTCCCTGTTTAGAAACCCCATTTCTAATTATCCTTGTACCAGTCCCAACTCCAAAAAACCTCATCTGGAACTACCCTTCCCATGAGTTCATACTTATTTAACACCAAGAGTATGAATAATTATGGTCTATAATAATGGTTTTCTTGGTGATCTTTATGGGGGTTCTTTATGATTTCATGAGGCTCTATCTGCTATGACCTATCCAAGAGTCTTTCCTAGTATGCCCCAAGTTCCTTGAATTGAGACTCTAAGGCATATCCAAGACCCTTTGGCTAACTCCTACCAGCAGCCTGCTCTGAAATGCTGTGGTGAACAACTTTCCAGCAAGTCATATGAGCTCTAATCTTTATGTAAGCTCCCTGTTATGTTACTCTTGGACTGGCCAAAGCATGGCCACTTAGGAATTAGCCCTTCTGAATATTTTAAGACATAATCAGAATTTAACTATTTGTTGTCCTTGGTGAAAGCTGTCCACTTTCACATTTGCCTCTTAACTTGCCACTTCTAAAGAAGGTCAGTTTCTGTTGTGCATTTATAAAAAGAAATTCAGAGGATAAAAACATACTCACTAAGAATTCTGATCTCTAAACCTGGCCAGAGGACGAATGTGTGAAAAGGTTTTGTTAGGTTGTTATCCTTCCTACACCAAATTTTGCTTTGGGTTAAATGTTACCTGGTCAAAACAATATAAGAATTCATGTGCATCTTATCTTCTATTTGTGGGACTTACTCTTGAAAAGATTACTTCCCCAGAAATTCTGTCTTTTATGGTGCCACTAATTTTTGTTTATTAGTGTCTAAAGGTAGCCTGACCATTAGGATGGGGTAGGGACCTAGAGACATGGAATATTGTAAACAAGCATTTTTAACCAATTATATTCTTGTTTTTCATGGGTCTATAAATCATCATAAATGTAAACCACTACCTGACAGATCTGCAGGTTATTATATGTGTTCACATTACAATCTGACTTCATGCACCTATTTCTCTAAATAGTACACTCTTTTATCAAGGACAATGTGCAACTATAGTAGCCATTTCAGGGCTACTATATATCTTAGACATGACTGGCTTTGTATATCTTAGAGATAAACAAGGGAAGAAAAGTTAGTAAGATTCTAAGCATACAGTAATCATTTTTGTGTGATATGAAAAATCCAAAAATTCAAGAAATACAGAATTCAAATTGGTATTACTAAAGTACTTTTGGCAAACGATGAAAGAGAAATTCACCTCAATGTTGAATACACTACTTTTCATTGCCCTTTCCTTTCACTTTATCCTGTTCAAACTCTTCTTCATTCACCAACCACTCCTTTAGCCCTTCTTGATTCTCTGTCCTTTACATCAGGGATTCCCTTGAAAGAAAATTTTCTAATTTCTCTTAAAGTTTAACAAGCCTGAAAACAGGCCTATGCAAGTAGAATTTAAATCTTGATTTCAAGCTAAACTTCATGCTGTTAGAGTTTTCCAAACCTAAGGGAGAAAGTATTAAATACCACACCCGACAACTTGATCTACAGAGATGTATTCAATAAAGGGAACTGTATAAGATACACTGTCAAGGGACTCTATTTAAAAGTCCCAGAGAATCTATTTATGAACAATTTATTTCTGGGATGTTTATGCCTGTGACATGTTTGCTTCATGACAATTGAAGAGTCAGTCTTGAACAAAACTCTTAGTCTATGAACTAAGAACACCACATAATCCATAAAACAGTCTGTATGTATACCTATAGGCAGTGCCTAAATGACTTTGATTCTCTTAATGCAGAAGCCAAAGAAGTTAATAACAAGAATAAAAGGCTCACTGATTAGAAAGAAAGGGATAAAATTCTTCATTTTCCAGCAGCATGATCATTATGTATGATATTTCAAGCAATTTATAAAAAAAAAAGTGACTATAACTAGTAAATGAGTTTAGTAATGTTGTAGGACAAAACTCAATATCCAAAATCCAATGTACTTCTGTATATTAAGAAAGATTGGAAATTTAAATTAAAACCATACCATCTAAAATAGCATTAAAAACATGGAATTGAAAGAAAACTAAATAAATGGCTAACTATATCATATTCAAGAATTGGAAGACTCAATATTGTTAACTTGGAACTTCTTCCCAAATTGACCTATGTATTCAACTCAAACCTTATTTTTTTTTCAAAATAGATTGGCTGATTTCTTTCTATAAAAATTTGAAGGACCTAGAAAAGACAAAACAATTCTGAAAAAGAAAATGAAGTTGGAGGACACTACCTGGTTTCAAGACTAATTGTTAAGCAACAATGATCAAGTCAGTGTGGAACTGGCACAAAAATAGACATATTGATCAATGAGACCAAACAGAGTCAAGAAATCAACTAATATATACTTGGACAATTTATTTTTCAAATTTATCAAGGTAATTCTGTGGAGAAATAATAGTCTTTTCAACAAATGGTGCTAGAACAACTGATTAGATATGGAGGAAAACGTGGACCTTGAAACTTCCCTTATACTATATATGAAAATTATCTCAAAGTGAATCATAGGCCTAAATGTAAAGGTGATAACAATAAATGTCTCAAATTAAGTGTAGTAGAAATTCTTTTGGAAAAACAAAGTATACAGAGATTTCTTATACAGGAAACAAACAGTACGATCATAAAGGAAAATAATTAATAATTTTTACCTCTTAAAATTAAAAACTTGTTATTTGAAAGACACTGTTAAGGAGATAAAAAGTGAAGTCACACAGACCCTTACAATATGAAAAAGTTAGAATGACCATAGCCCAAACACCCCTAAAGAGAGGGGTAGAAAGATCAAAGGTGATGGTGGAGTTATACAGTGAAGAAAGGATTTAATAAATGATTATGAATGCTGAATCATTAAATTGATATCTCTTTTAGTCTTCAGTATCTTAGAGCAGCTAGAAGTAAAACCTAAAATTGTGAAATTGTAACCCATGTCAAACTCTGAAATAAATTCTACAACTAATTGTGGTGCTGTGCTTTGAAATTTATTGGGGTTTTTTTGTATATATGATATTTTTCACACACACACACACAAAGAAGGGGAAAAAGTCAATTGTGATGATAAAAAAGTATTTAAGCTTTCTAGCCTCCTATATTCTGGATAAGTTAGAAGGAAAATCTGAGAGGATTGTTTGGTAGCCCATGACAAACTCTGGGATCTGTCCTGTAACTACTTGTTGAAGAGTGCTTTGAAAACTATTGTTTTTTTCTTTCTTTGCTTTGTATATATGTTATACTATACAATTAAAAAGTTAAAAAAAAGTGAAGTCATAGAGTAGTAAAAAATATTTGCAAAACAAATATCTGATAAAGGACTTAATCCTGAGTATATTTTAAAAACTTTTCTAACTCAATAAAATTTTATTCAACCTAATAAAATTTTACTCAACCCAATAAAAGTTGTCATAAGAATTAAAGGTACTTCATCAAAGAAGAGCTATGAATGACAATGAAGCACATGAAAAAGATATTAAACATCACAGATCTTTAAGGTAATGCAAATTAAAACTACAATGAGATACCACTACATATCTACTAGAATGACTAAAATTTTTTAAAGACAGAAAATACCAAATTTGGCAAGGAACTAGAGCAACAGGCATTCCGTACATTGCCACTGGGGATGCATAAAGGCATGGGGATTTGGGAAAACAGTTTGCCAGTTTCTAACAAAGATAAACATGCATTACCATAAGACCTAGCAATCACACTCTAGGTATTCCAAAAGACATAAAAGTACATTTACTTCAAAGATTCATACACCAATGTTCATAAATAGACCAATACAAATTTCATAGGTGGCAATTACTTAAAGAATAATCAAAGAAAATGCCAGACTAGAAAGGCAGCAACCATAATCGTTTCCCCTTTAAAATTCAATTCCTTGCCAGAGGCTTCGAACAAATTTCTAAAAAAAAAACTTGTGGGCAGTGCAATGGTGGCTCAGTGGTAGAATTCTTGCCTGCTGTGCTGGAGACCCAGGTTTGATTCCTGGAGCCTGCCCATGCCAAAAAAAAAAGAAAAGAAAAAAACACTAGCAATTTTCTCTAGAACTTGAAAAATTATCAAAAAAGTAGATCCAATATTATGCATATTGGCATGCTATGTAAAAAGAAGGTTCTTCATGTCAAATGCTCCCACTAAAAGTAGGCAGCAAACACAAAAATTATTAAAATAATTGCTAGTGCCAAAAAAATAGTTATTTGAATTAGTGCTTACTGTATAAATTACTCTACAATATGGTTATTCAATAAAAACATAATAAAAACACAAATTTAAGACAAATATATAATTTTAACATTTTTACTTGCCTAATTAAAAAGATTGGAAAGAAATGCATGATTTATTTTAATATATTTTATCTAAACAAATTTGTCCAAAATATTGTAATTTCAACATGTAACCAATATAAAAATATTAAAGAGATATTTTATATTCATTTTCTTTTTTACTCGGTGTTCAAAACTCAATGTGTACTTGATACAGCACATCTCTATTCAGACTAGCCAAAATTCATGGACTCAATAGCCACATATGGCTAATGCCTACTGCATTGGACTGCAAAGTTCTAGAAGCTAATAGAAATGCCCTGCTTGACTGCTATTGCAAACAATCACTTTGACATAGATTTCCAGATAAAGACCATTCAATGATTGAGCGGAACATTTATTAATTCTTTCAAAAAGTCTATTTTAAAGGTTGAATATTTAACCTAAAATTCTGAAAATTTAAGCTTGGTAAATGCTGCCAAAAATGCAATATACCAGAAATGGAACGGCTTTTAAAAAGGAATTTATTAAGTTGTAAAGTTAGAATTCTAAGGCCATAAAAATGTTCAAACTAAGGTATCCAGAGAAAGATACCTTGACACAAGAAAGGCCAATGTCTTTCACATGGCAAGTCATATGGCTGGTGTATGTGGGTCGTTGTTCCTGGTTCCGCTGCGTCTAGCTTTGATACTAGTGGTTTCCTCTCTCAGCATCTGTTGGCCTTCACTTAGCTCTTCTAGGACACAGCTCTAGGTTCTGGCTTGCTTAGCATCTCACAGGAAGACACATGGTGACATCAGCTGGGCCCTTCATCTCCAAACATCTGTGTCTAGGTGTCTGCTCTCTCTGTTGGCACTCCAAGTTATCTCCAAACGTCTGCATCTCTTAGGCTCTGAAGCAACTCCAAAAGGGTTTTTCTTTTAAAAGATTCTAGTAAATTAATCAAGACCTACCTTAATTGGACGGAGTCATATCTCTATCTAATCAAAAGGCCATACCCACAATTGACTGGGTCAATATCCATAGAAACAATCTAATCAAAGGTTTCACCCTACAATACTAAAGCAAGACTAAGGGAGCATGGCATTTTGGGGGTAAATACAATTTCAAACTAGCATACTACCTAATACTTATGTAACAATATCCAGATGACCAGATTCACAGATAACCACACTTTAGTCTGCTTGCTCTTGTTCTTTATTTTCTTAGCTATATTCTTTTCTCTCTATTGGTTGAAGGTTCTGATGGCTGGAATACTTGTTATCCCTTCACCACTGTTCCCTTTATGTCCCTGTCTTTAACACAATTATCATCATGCCTATTCCAATACATGGCCATGATTCACTCATGATTTGGCTAAAACACAAAAATCAAATCAAAATTTGCTTTTTTTCAATTTTTAGGGATTCCTTCCAGCTTCCATTAGTTGCAATCCCATCTATAGAGTCAGTTAGTTTCATGGATATTTGTATTCATATACTAGATGGCAAGCACAGTAGATCAGATGGCCAAAAGTTTAAGTCTCTATCACATAATGCCTGGCATTGGCAGTGTCTATCTCCATCAAAATTAAGTCTGTGGCCTTTCAGAAGGGCAGAACATTGTAACTGAACATTCACAGAAATACAGCTTGGAAAAGTACACTCAGAAATGAATTATGTGCAAGTGCCAACTGTCTCAATTTTATGATCCTACAAGGAAGGCTTTCTACTCAAGCCCAACTTCCTGCTCCTTTAGTATAGGTCTACCTTCATGCTTCCTAATTTCACTACCATGCGGTGTCAGACCATTCTCGCTGCATGATACTAATACTATATAAAACAAACACTCTCATGGGGTTATTCTGGTTAAATACTGATCACTGGGTGCATGGGTGGCTCAGTGGTAGAATGTTCACCTTCCATAAGGGAAACCTGGGTTCGATTTCTGAAACAAGCACTTTATAAAAAAAAAGACAGATCACACATGGTCACTGACATACAGTATCTTCAGCCCAAAAGTCTACTTGCTATAATAATGCAGATTGAAGAGGATTTGCATCTAGGTAAACCAATGCTCCCTTTCCAGATAATTCTTGATATCACCCAGAGTGCATATTGGCCTATGAATTTTTGTTCTTGAAAAGAAGAGATCCTCAGATTACTTAACTCAACAAGAAGAACTAGGCTTTGATTAAAATCAAGTCTTGGGTGGTGTGACTGTAGCTCAGTGGCAGAATTCTCACCTGCCATGCTGGAGAACTGGGGTGGCTTCCCAGTGCCCCATTCCAAAAAAAAATAGTCTTATACACTAATGTGGAATTCTGGTTACATATTTGCTATTCTCCAGTCTCATACTTTACAAGAGGCAAAAAAAAAAAAAAAACTGTGGAATCTCACTCTACTCATTATGCTTTAGAGATTAACAGGAAAATTAGACAATCCCATTAAGATCATACATCTTGGGCAGGCCACGGTGGCTCAGCAGGTAAGAGTGCTTGCCTGCCATGCCCAAGGACCCAGGTTCGATTCCCAGTGCCTGCCCATGTAAAAAAATAAATAAAGAAAAAAAATAAAGAAAAAAAAAAGATCATACATCTCCTCATCCAAGAAGTTCATGAGGTTTTGCAGGTGGTGAATGAAAACAAAGCAGTTCTAAATATAATATTCTCCTCTCAATTTGGAATGTTATGACATCTCAGGGGAAAACATTTTACATGTACCTCTATGGGTCTTTGAGATCTGCAATGTTACTAAAACTCTCCAGGAATAAAAAACACCACTGTGTTAGTTTCTTGAGTGAACCTGGTTAGATTATGGTATGCAGTTGCTTGGTTAAATAAGCCCTGACTTGATTGTTACCTTGCATGTATTTTGTGGATTTCAATCATCAGTAGGTTGATTACATCTCTGGCTAATTACATCTATACTTCTCAAAGGAAGTGACTTCACCAATGAGAGAAGTTGCCTCATCCAATCAGTGAAAGTTCTTAAAAGGAGAACTGATGATTTCAGCAGTCAAAAAGATGAATTCCTATCTCTACTCCAGACGGTCAGTTTCTTCTGGGGGATTAGTTTCCAAGTTTTAGCCTGGTCTATGGAATCTGGGCTTGCCTATCCCCATGTTTATGTGAGCTAATTCTTATAATAAATCTCAAAATTTGCATATATATTCTGACTAATAAAATAACCATTTCTAGCTCTTCAGGAACTTCACAATGGTAATGAGATCTGTTCTTTTGGTTTAGTTCAGGCAAACTTGGCTCCAGGCTTGGAAATTGATCACAAAGTCTTATCACAATCCAATTTTTAATATTGGTTTGTATATCAATCCTAAAATGGATGATCTCCATAATCCTAAATTCTACTATCTCTCCAGTTGATAAAAGAATCATTCAAGAAAAGAAGCAAGAATTAGCTCTTATTGAACTCTAAAGGACCCTCAAGGTGATAAATTCAACCCCAGTGCAGATCTGGATTGAGTCCCCTAATAGATGGCTAATCCTGCAGCCCCAGATGAAGGGTAATTAAAAGAGAGGATGAGAAAAAAAAAGCTGAGTTTAAAAATTAAACAAATTAAAATTTACCAACATTTCAAATATCAAAAACTAGTCCCACTTCCACTGCTCTGAAAAGAAAGAATATAAAATTTTAGCAAAGAGCTAATTTGAAGAACCCCTCCCCTAGCAGCCAATCAAAAGCACTTCCATCTGCCCATTTTAGCCAATTTTTATGTCACTTTTCTGGTTTATAAAGTCTAACCCCAAATCAAAATCACCCTATTCTACCACCAGCCTGATAAAAACATTCTTGTAACTTTCCATTTTAGGCATTACTGAAACTGTTCTCAGTAGCATTCTCCCTTGTCAAAGACTATGAATAAATACAGCTTATTTTTTATACAGGTTTTGTTGGTGATCTTTGGGGGATTTTCACAAATTATCCCTCTGATTTATTTTTAGTTTATTTTGCATATGTGTCTGTTTTCAGTTTTATGATGTTTATAAACAGAATAGCCAATTTTGATGTGAAAAGGTAAATTTGCTAAAGTTTGGCTGTCCTTTGCTCCAAACTATATCTATCATGTTTTCCTGAAATTTGGCAATTTATATGTGCAATATACAGATTTATGTAAGTGAAATATATTCCCCCAAATGTATTTATTTTTGGAATATATTCATAGCAGTTTGTACAACGACTGGAAAACTGGGTGATGATTAATAACACATAACTATACTTGGTCAAGCATTATTCCTCAAATGAAAAATCACTTTAGGAAATATCATCAGCCATGCTACAAGCTAACCATAATGTTTAGAAGGGAGTAAAAATTTTTCCAAATTGGAAAATCTTTCATCTCCATAATTAACCCAGTTGGTACTAAAATAGGAAATGGAGTAGAGACATTAGGAACACTGAATAGTGACACTATTCTGAAAAGTGAGAAGATAGAATTCTCAAAGGCATTAAAATGTAACAGGATGGTAGACATGGGAGGAAACAGTGTTGAAGAAAGGTCTGTATCGCTGACTCCTGTGTTAAGCAAGTCCTCCTAGCCTGATCTGAGGCTATGCAGTTTACCTAATTTACCACCCATAGCAGTTTATAAATAAATAAAACAGAAGTGATGAAAGGAAGCTAAATCATCCATCATGCATTTAGAGGCCTAGTCTATCTAAAAACAAACATCATTTAATTTCAGTTTACTGTAGCAGAAAATGAAAATAACACATAGTCATCATGAGCTTAGCACTGCCTCCTGACATAGAAATCCAGTGCCAAGTTGCTGAGTGATTTCAATATCAGGGTTGAATAATCATTTTCATCATTCATTTTAAATGAACACTGACATGTCATTAATTAGTATTAATCAGGAAATTACCACATAAGCACAGAGAGAACGGCAGCCCATACACAGCTCATTAGGCTTATATCGCGTAAGACATGAAGCGGAATCTTAGATTCGCTATTTACACAATTTTATTAAAATAATTCATTTAAAATTTTCAAACATAATGTGAAACAAAGGAACAAACACGTTGTAAGTAAATCCTCTTAAAGTAAATGAAATATTAGTTTTGGCTAAATAACTGATTTTTTGTTACTCTAAAGGAGAAAACAAAGCATTTGAAAGCAAAAGAAATACAACAAATCAAAGAGTAAATGTCACATATGAAAAGGAAAACATCAGTAGATGAATACTTCTAAATGTCATTTTATAAACAACCATACGTCCCATATTTACAGAAAGCAAAAGAGGAGCATATGGAAAAAAAAAGAAAAGAAAAAAGTTACTTCAAAACTGCAATTTAGACATTAATTTAGTTGTCCCTTTTATCTGATTTTTTTTTCTTGCATGGGCAGGCACTGGAAATCGAACCCAGGTCTCCAGCATGGCAGGCAAGAGCTCTGCCTGCTGAGCCACTGTGGCCCGCCCCCTTTTACCTGATTTTAAAGAGAAATAGTGCCAAGAAGTAAAAGTAGGGGGAAAAAAAGCCTACTGTATATTCTGTGCCTTTTGGGCATTCAGCAGACATTCATCTTTTAATTAAACAAAGTAACCACTTCACTTCAAGAGAAAACTGATGTTTGTTGCCAAAAATTCAAGGTTCCAATCAAAAAGTAGATTTTCTGAAAACTTATGTCTGGTACTGTAAGCTTGGCAGTTTCCTACTACCAAAAGAGCCTTCTGATAAGACCAGTGGTGCTATTAACAAGTGAGATTTTTTTATTATATAATGAAATGTTTCACTATTTGGAATATTTTCCAAATGACCAATGTATGATGTTATATAATTATGCATGGATGAAATATTTATTTGAAAAAAATCCATCCATCCAAAGAGTAAGGAGAGCCAATAGATTTTAATGTCACAAGGTACAAAACCTTCATTGATATGGTTTCTGGTTCCACATTGCAGCTAACCTTTAAGAAACTAACACATCCAAGTGGTGGCTGTAACCTTCAGAAAAGGCCTTGAAAATGCTCCCACCTTCTTCCACTGGGAGGCTGGATTTGCCTCATATACTTCAACCAAAATAACTATATTACAGCAGATTAAATGTGAATGCAAATGAGACTCCAAATGTCTTCTATTATGGCAGACATAAAGGATATCTGCGATGTGACTGGTAATGGTACTCTTCTTATGGTAGGCAAAATTCTCAGATGGCCCCCAAGATTCCAGGCCCCTAAAGTACCTGCCTAATATAGCCCCCTCCTCCTTAGTGTAAAAGCAGGACCTGTGAATATAATGGGATAATCACTACCTTGACTAGATTAGATTATATGATAAAGGTAAGGGGTAGTCACTCCCTGATTACATTGCCTCCTGTAATTTCTCCTCATAACAGACTAAAGAGAGATTCTCTGCTGGCTTTGAAGAAGTAAACTGCCCTGCTGTTAGAGTCCGCTGGCTAGGATCTGAGATGAGAGTAACCTGTAGAAGCTAAGAAGGAACACCAGGCCAATAGCCAGGAAGGAAACAGAGACTTCAGCCTTTACAACTACAAAGCACTGAGTTCTACCAACACCTGAATGAATGTGGAAGGATCCACAGGTCCAGAAAAAAATCTCAGCCCCAGCTGAAACAAATTTCAGCCCTGTGAGACCCTCAGCAAAGAATCCAGCTATGCTGTGCCTGCACCTCTGACCTACGGAAAGTCTGAGATAATAAATGGATATTGTTTTAAGCCACTAAATTTGTGGTAATTTATTACACAGCAATAGATAATCACACACAATTTTTTTGGGGGGGTGAGATTTTGAAAATATTATTTTTATAAAAATATGTTAGCCTGTAATAGGCTATCTATTGCTGCCATAATATATTTCAGAAATTTAATGGCTTAAAACAACACCCATTTATTATCTCACATTCCAAAATGTCAGAAGTACAGGCATAGCTGCGCTCAGTTGATTCTCTGCTTAGAGTCTTCCAAGACCAAATCAAGGTGCTGGCGGAGCCTCCCTTCTGGAGACTCTGGGCATGAATCTGCTTCCAAGTTCATTCAGGTAACTGGCAAAATTCAATATCATGTGGTTATGGAGGAATGAGTTCTCCATTTACTTGCTTGGCTATCAGATAAAGGTTGCTCTTAGCTTCTAGAAGCTGTTTTCATCCCTTGGCTGTGGCCCTCTTTCTCCACCAAGTCAGCAATGCCTTCAAATACCTGACCTACCCTTCTGCTTCATAGCTCCTCCTTCCTCTTCTGCTGTTTAGGACTCATCTAATCTACATTGGGTCCACCAAATTAATCCAGGATAATTCCCCTATTTTAAGATCAGATTATTAGTAGCCTCAACTATATCTGAAGTTCCTTCACTCCGGTACCTAACTATTTGATTGAATATCTTAGGAATGGGAACCTTGGAGAGGGGAAGTATCTTTAAAGTCTGCTAACCATTTTAATATTTTTATTCTATATTAATTAATTGATTTTTAATTTCAGATTCAATTTATATAACCCAATAAACAAAAGCTCTTTGAGGTCCTATATAATTTTTGTGAATGTGAAAGTGACTGAGACCCAAAATTTTAATAACAGCTATTACAGTAAATTAACCAAAGTCATCTGTTCTTATCAATAACAAGTGGTTTCTTCTATATTTTTCTCTCTTACTTCAAGGCCCTGCTACAAGCTTTAGATTAGAAGTTGAATCTTTAGAGAAAATATTAAAAGAATGATAGCCTCAATAAAAAGCTGTACTGGTATACCTAACAAACAATACCAAAGGGAATCAAATCATGGGTACAGATGCCCCAGGACAAATGGTGCATGCTCAATGCATGCAGATGCCTGTCATATTATGATCGTGAATTAGAATTTCCAAGAATCTTTCAAATCCAGAAACAAATAATTTTATGAAAATAGACTCCTAGAAAACCCCAGAATAGAAGAACAAGAATTGTCTAGGACTGAAAGAACCCAGAGAGCAAAATTTAATTATTTTCTAAAGATCAGAGGAGGAAACCCTTTCTTTTTTCCTTCGTGATCATTTTTATCCCTAACATTCAATTTAATAGATAGGTGAAGCCCTACAAGGGACATGACTCCCACGAGTGTAAATCTCCCTGGCAATGTGGGGAGATGACTCGGGATAGGATGAGCTGGGACCTGGCATCATGGGATCAAGAAAGCCTTCTTGACCAAAAGGAGGAAGAAAGAAATCAAACAAACTAAAGTTTCAATGACTGAGACATTTCAAATAGAGTCACGAGGTTATTTGGGAGGTTTCTTTTTAGTTTTTTGTATATTAGAATAGCTAGAAGGAAATACTTGAAACTGTTGAACTGTCGTATAGTAGTTTGATTCTTGAGGATGATTGCATAGCTTTTATAGTGCGACCATGTAGTTGTGAAAACCTTGTGGCTGACATGCCCTTTATCCAGGCTATGGACAGATGAGTAAAAAAAAAAAAAAGGACAACTAAGTAAATAAGTAATAAGTAATAGTAGGCAGGAGATAAGAAGTAAAAAATAATTGGATAGAGTACAATACTACTGGTCAATGAGAGGGAGGGTAAAGGATATGGGATCGTGTGGGGTGTTTCTTTTTTCTTTTTATTTCTTTATCTGGAGTGATGGAAATGTTCTAAAAATGATCATAGTGATGAGTACACAGCTATGTAATGATATTGTGAGGCATTAATTGTAGACTAGATGGACTGTAAGGTACATGAAGGTATCTCAATAAAAATATTTTTAAAAATAGGCAGATGAAAAAATTGGAATGAAACACTCTTCAAATAGCATCTTTTTCCAGGATCTCAGAATTCTATATATTTATATGTATTATATTAAAATTTCTTAAAGGTGAGTCTTTAAGAAATTTTACTGCACGTTATAAGAACACATGCAAAAAAGTTCTCAGAAAAGATTATCAGGGCGGGCCACAGTGGCTCAGCAGGCAGGAATGCTTGCCTGCAATGCCAGAGGACCTGGGTTCGATTCCCGGTGCCTGCCCATGTAAAAAAAAAAAAAATTGTCAATAATAATTTCATAGGAAATAATGAATATATTGATGTGCTTGTCTGCAAAACCATCCACAGCAAAGGCAAAATATTATAGAAAGTGGCTTTACTGAACCCTTGCACTTTTCATGACATATAGTTATTAACATAGGTACAGTAAGAATCTATAATCTTTCTTAACATGATATAAATAAATAATTCTAATTTTTTACCATGATGACACAAGAAAGGTCACATAAAGACAAATATCTTAAGGTATCACTGACCCTTGAGTTCTTTCTATTAATGTGTTGAATCCTTCTAAGATCAACAAATGATGACTCTTCAGAAAAAAGAACCAAAACTATGCTTTGAATTTTTTTAGAATAAATCCTCAAAGAAGGATAAGTTCTTTATTAATAAAAAAAGAAGAGTACTTGTTTATGTAGCAATGCTGCCTATGCCTACAAAATCCTGGGAGAAACATATTTCCTGTTCTATGGTTCATGAAATGCCAGCCTTTCAGGTAGTAAAAACATCACTTCTGGAAAGGGCAAAAAGTATTAATGAGCTTGGGGAGTTCAACAAAAGGAGAATCTGTCTACATTTATAGCTATTGTAGGTAAAACTTGGTGGAAACCAATTCGATGTTTACGAGTTCCTTGGCATAGGATAAACAAGATCATATGAGAAATAAAACAATGTCTGGCACAAATATGTATATGCATCTAGGAACTTTACAAAAACAGAAAAGAAGTTAATCTAAAATTTTAGTGTTATTTTACTCTAGTTGTTGGTATTAATCAAAACTTCATTACATCTATTTAAAAAATGGCCAAATTAACAAAATATCAAATTAATGATAATAAAAAATAAAATCACTGAGCACATTTTTGTCCTCAAATTAATACCTGAGTACAAAATTTGATCACAAGGAGAGGTTGAGAAAGCAAAATTAGCAGCTTCCCTAACTTCCATTATGACTAAGAACATCACTTCCACAGTTAGAAAAAATATGTATATATGTATATATATATTGCTTTCTGACATAAACTAAAAAAAATCTGGGACATCCTGTCTAGCACTAGTTTCTCAAATAAAAGGAACCTTTAACCCTTTTCAGTGAATTGACGATTCCTTCTCGGAAAAGAAATTATCATTGATATTCACAATACTGATGTCTGCAGATAAGTGATGACCTTTACGTTCAAAATAGTCGTGTAATAAGACTGCTCTTTTTCTATAATAAATGCCATGAAGAAAGATAAGCCATTGCCACAGCAGCATTTTAAGGGGATTTGTCAAAGAAGAGCTTTCCAATGAGGAAATTCTTGAGCAGAGACCTGAAGGGAGTGAGATGGCTAGACATATGGACATCTGTGGAAAACACATCCCAGGAGAGGAAATACGTTCTGAGAAGGAGAATTCTTGAGGTACTCAGGAAACAAGAAGGCCAAGGTATGAGGGAGCCCAGTAGACAAAGGGAAAGTGGCAAGTAAACAGGTGATGTGCATTTCAGCAGACCACAGGCTTCTTTGGATTTTGTCTTAAGAATGATGATAAGCCCCTAGAGGGTTGTGAGAAAAGGAGTGACATAATTTATGTTTAAAAGAATTAATCTATAGGACTTGATTACCACAGATCCATAGAATACACTGTGAAGAAGAAGTAAGGGAAATATTTGTAATACACTTTGAAAATACCCTAAAAAACATATGGTTCACTGTCCTTAAATCTTCATTTGCAGGATTGTATGTGGTTATTTTCTTTTTCCTATTTTTCGGATTGGCTCGTTATTTATATGTCTAGTTCCTGTTAAAATAAAATGTTATATCTAAGCACAGAAACTGAATGGATGTAATAGAAATGCACCAAAAAACATGTATAAGTATGTTTATTTTTGCACTATTTATAATAGTAGAAAATTGGAAACTACTCAAATTAATATTAACAGTAAAGCAGAAAATTAGTTTGTGGCATATACATCTAATGAAATATTCTATGGCAGGGGGTAGCAAACTATGGCTCTCTGGTCAAATACAGCCTGCCATTTGTTCTTTTTTTGTGTGTGGGTGATTCCATATGGCAGGATCACATATCGTTCTTTTTCCATATGAGTTATTGCCTGTACCATTTTGTTATATTTTTGTTGTTTGGTTTTTTGTTTGTTTGCTTGTTTGTTTGCGAAGTACATGGGCTGCATTTGTTTTTCTAATAAAGTTTTTTTGGGGGAAAACATCCAAGCTCATTTGTTTATGTATTGTCAGCGTTTTATTTCATGCTAAAATAGCATGTTTGGGTAGTTGCAACAGGAACTGCACAGCTCACAAAGCCTAAAATATTTGCTATCTGGCTCTTTACAAAAAAAGTTTGCTGACCTCTGTTCTACAGCAATAAGAAAACAAACCAAAACTAGTAATGTGAAAGAATTTCACAAACATAACGTTAAGTGAAAGAAGCCAGACACAAGAGAGTATATGAAGTATAATTCCATTTCTGCATTTGGGTGGGCCACGGTGGCTCAGTGGCAGAGTTCTCGCCTGCCATGCTGGAGGCCCGGGTTCAATTCCTGGTGCCTGCCCATTCAAAAAAGAAAAATAAATAAATAAATAAAAGATAAAACTCATGATGTTGGTAGATAGGACAATGGTTACCCTTCTCGGAGTTTGGAAAATGGTGACTGAAAGGGGACCTATAAGAGAATTTCTAGGGTGCTGATAATGCTCTATTTCCTGCTTTCTCTGCTGGTTCCATGAGCATGTTTAATTCATAGAATTTCAAATAGCTATAGTTTTGTGATTTTTGTCCTTTGCTATCTGTATGTTATACTTCAATAGTTTTAATTTATCATCTCTTTGAACGAGCATGTTTTGCCACCCTATCCTACAATCAATAAATACTACCTGATTGTTAGAAAGAATCATATCTGAAGGAGAACTAATAGTCATCTGATTGTGGAGGAGAAAAGAATTTATTCATGATTTTGCAAGAATGAGTGCCTAGCCAAACACCAAACGGTGGCTGGCATGCCAAAAAATAGAACACTAGGTAGGTTATACCTGTGTCTGACCCACAGTCCCTTCCCTGTTTCTCCACTGATTGGACACTCCAGAGGTTACAGCCTATCCAGGAAATCTAACTAATTTGAACTTTCTGCTGAAGGTTCCCCCTATGATTATGTTTTACATTTTTTATGACCCTAGCCATTAAGGAATTGGTTCTAAACTTGCATCAGAGGCCCTCCCCTTTTCCTACCTGCATCACCTTTGTGAAAACTAAATTTACATTTTGATTTTTACACTGCTACAATGTATATTAGTTTTCTATTGCTGTGTTAAATTAAAACAATACACATTTTTCATGTCACAGTTTCTGTGGGTCAGGAATCTGAGCACCCCCCACTCAGGGGCTCATAAAGCTGCACTCGAGTGTCTGCTGGAGTGTGCTCCTGGAGTCTTTTTTCCAAGCTCGTGAGGTTGCTGGTGAAATTTGTTTCCTTATAGCTGTGTGACTGATGCTCTCAGATTCTAAATGCCCCAGCAGTTCCTCGCCCTGTGGCCCTCTCCACAGGCAGTGCACATCACAGCAGCTTGCTTCTTCAAGGCCAGCAAGAGACTCTCTCCCTTCCAGCTACTGATGGAATCTTAATTAATGTGCCAGCTCACGGTAGTGAATCACTTTTGCCATCTAAAAGAACCTAATCGAAGAGGAAACACCCCAACACACTTGTGCCGTATTTTAATGGTTAAAAGCAAATCACAGGCCCTGCCTCAACTCAAGGGAATTGTATAAAAGAATGGAAGCTGATTGTATAAAGACATAGACGCTAGATGGTGGGAATTACTGAAAGTTACCTTAGGGTCTCCCCACCGTAAGGTCTACCACAAACTAAAAATGAATGTTTTTTTAAAGAAAATGTAGCATTTCTTCAAGTCCAGATATTTTTTTTATTAGAGCTGTTGTGGGTTTATAGAACAATAAGGCATAAAATGCAAGATTCCCATTTACCACCCAATTATTATTAACACCTTACATTGGTGTGGTACATTTGTTAGAGCTTATGAATAAAACTTTTTACTTTAGAGTTTTATAATATTAATTTATCTCTTGAGAAATTTTAGGAAGTCCTTTATAATATCATGATAGCTGAGGATTTATCAAATAATGACTATTTTGGAATAGGATTAAAATCAGTATGCCCCACTGTGTTGATCAGAGGCTTTGGAGTTCTTAAATTAGAATAAATTATATGACTATTTTTCCCAGTGTCTGTACTTCAAAGTTCCGGGATTCAGTTCATTTTTTCTTTAGCAGGTACTTATTTGTGATAGAGTATGAATACTTCCATGTATGATACTGCACAAAATATACCAAAACCATTAACTAAGTTATTTCCTAATAGTTTCTATTATATGGCAGAAAAGTAACCCACATTAAATTCTTTCTCAATGTTTGATTCAATTAATTGAATGATGAAATGAGTCTTAATTTAAATATTAAATATGCTTAAATGAATCACTTCAAGACTTGAATTAATTTCAAAACAGCACTTGCCTTCTGAGCTCAGTCACCAAAAAATATAAGGTAGTCATTCTGCACAATGTTATTTTCTGGGAATATATGCTCTTTAAGATTAAAAAAAGCAGTTATAAAAATATGTGGGACTGATAAAAAGTGAAGGAAGAAAAAACTGTGTTACTGAACAGAAATATGAGGACAAAATGATACTGCTTTACTATTACTCCTTATCTTTGTTTTCCTTGTACCTCACTGTCGTCTCTCTCGCTCCCTCTAATTTTTGTCTGTGTGTTTTTTATTGCCATCTCTTTGGTACCTAGAACGTTTCTGTATGTATTAAACACTCAAAAGCACTTAGTGAATAGATAAACAAATTAATGTATAAATAAATTCCATTTCTGGTATTTTAATATTTTTACTATAACTCTTTCCCAGTGTTTGTTCTTTGTCCCTTTACATAATCTATTACAACTTAAAAGCCTAATGACTAAACATGAAAATGAAAAGAATCGCCTACTTGCCTTTGATTCAGTTATGAAAAGGAAAGAATGAAGATACTGATGGAGAAAAATCTGACTCATTCAGCTTGCAGGAGCTGTAATTTATAAATACAAATAAAACCCCAAAAGCATCAGGGAGAGATGTACTGCAATACTATTTCAAATGGAATAGAGTTGGGATAAGCTTCTGTTTTTACATTACCCTAGGTTGCTGATTTGGTTGCTCCTGCTAATGCTACATGGCAGGTGTGCAAGTCAAACTTTCAAGTCTGATATTTCATAAGATCAGCTGGCATTTAAGCTCCTCAGGCTTTCCTCAGGAGTCATTCAATGAATATTCCAGAGAACTTTTGGTTCACTCTGATTCCTCAGAAGGTTAAGTGCTAAACATTTAATCAACTTGTGATGATTAAAAGGACTATTTACCATAGACAGTAAAGCCTAAAAATCTTTTTTCATTTTCATCTAAAATTACTAAAAATAAAACAGGATAATGCTTCAACAATCTGCCTGAACAATATTATTTCTGTTTTTGTGATTATAAATTCTTCTTTAAAATGCTGTATTAACATATAGCACTGTAATTACTTTAATGTAAATATTTTGTATAAATGTATCTCTTGGGTGTATGGGTGGTTCAGTAGTAGAATGCTCGCCTTCCATGCAGGAGACCTGGGTTCAATTCCAAGACCATATGTGCCCCCCCCAAAAAAAAAGTATATCTTCATTATTATATTTTATATTTTGAGTATATATGAGAGGTGCTGGATATGAGTTTTTTACAGATTTATTTTTATAATGGCTTACCTTTATTGGCACCTTTATTAGTAAATGTCTTCTGACCTATATAGTTTTAGTACAAACACCTGATTTAGTAAGTGTGATGAGTCATTGAATTCAAGAGGATTCTTAAAAGAGAAAATTCCTGTGCTTATTAGAAACTATAAGCACTGGTTAAGAATGAAGGTTATTTGTAAGGAAATGAGAAGAAATGATAGCATTGGTGTTTTGTGGACAAATAATATTCTCCAAGTAAAAATGTCATTCAAATTAGGATTCGACAATTTAGAGTTTAGCCCCAGAGAAAAGGAATTAATGGCCACTGACACAGCCTGTCAACACTGCCAGAACTGAGTATCGGCTATTGAGAAAGTGTCATTCTGAAAGCTCTAGGGTAGATTCAGATGAACTTCAAGACCCACTGAATCACATGTGAACCTTAGTAAATGGCTTCTGCTGTTGACTCCTGCTTTCGGCCACAAACAATTTTGAGGAAAATAAGCTTTGACTGGATGATGGCTTCTTGGTTAGATCAGCATTCATTCAATCAACATTCACTGAATACACACTGAGCACTAGGAACTGAGAAAAACCTAAAGAAGAAGTTACTCCTGGAATTCCCAGAGAGCTATGCATAAAATGAAATAATCATCATTGGAAACAAAAGTGCACTAAATCATATAAAATACACTAAAACCATACAATATGATATAAATTAAAGAAGATATCAAAGAATAGAGAATTAAGGAATTTTAAATTATGGAATTCTAAAGGGAAAGATAAAAGAGAAAGTGTTTCTAGATAGCAAAGCATAAGAAACAAGAGTTCTTAGGAAAAAAGGGAAGGCAGTAGAAAGGAGAAATAAAATCTCTCAATGATGTAATATTCTGCATATTTAAAAATATTAAATTATCCAAATAAACATGTCAACTTTTAATCAACAGCTTAGTGCAGAAAGAGTATAAATTATAATTCCCAGATATAAATTCAAGGCCAGCTCTCATTTTGACTGAACAAAATGTTGTCAGCTAACTAGATGAGTGAACAACTAGTTTTATTGATTTCAGTAATTGTTTTTCATGAAGTTAATGGACATAGTCTAAGACAGTCATAATAAAATCTATATTTCCTTAGCACCACAGAGACAAGAACATAAAAATGTATATTAAATAGTTGTTCCTATGTAAAAAACTAAACAAAACAGGAAACAGCTTAAACATCTCAGAAGCATCCACCAACAACTATTTTCATAGTCTGTCTATTGCAGGTAATCTGAAAAGCCAATGATTTAGATTAGCTTCAACTGGGACAGACTGGGCCCCAGACTTTGGGTGCGTTTAGTCTGCTCCATATGTTTTTCATTATGAGACCAGATTGATGGGATGGCAGCTGTGTGGATCATGCAGTGTTCATGGGAATCACAGGAGTGAAGAGCGTGAGTAGAAACAAGAAATGCCTCAACATCTTAACTAGAAGCCAACACACTGTGGCTTCTTCCCATACTTCCCATTGGCCAAGAAAACTGCAAAACAGGCATACCACATAGCCAATACAGCTGGGGAGAATACGCTGCCTGGGCAAAGGCATTGCAGAACCTCATGTAGAAGGATGTGGTTATATAATTATATTAAAAGATGGGGTAAGGGGTTGGGAAATTCTGATCCAAAGTGTCACAAGGATTGTTAGGTATCATTGATAACACTTGTGGAACTATATTCTTTCAGACTCTTGCAGAAAATGGATTTGAAATGGTTAAACTTGGACCAAACTCAAGATCAGATTGCCCACAATCAGGAACGTTAGGTAAACTTCCAGGAAATGAGTCCACTGGGGATGTGAGAACACTCTGGCATTGATATCATTCAGGAGTATTGAGCAGAATTACCACTTTCCTAACTCGTATTGTTGAACTATAATTCCATAGACTTGATTCTTGAAGGTGATTGTATAACTATATACTTTTAAGGTGTGACTGTGTGATTGTGAAAACCTTGTGACTGATACTCCCTTTATCTAGTGTATGGGCAGATGAGTAAGAAAATAAAAACAAAAAAGTAAACAAATAATTGGGGGGACGGAGGGTATAGGATGTTTTGGGTGTTCTTTTTTACTTTTATTTTTAATTTTATTCTTATTTTTAATTTTGGGGAGTAATGAAAATGCTCAAAGATCTATTGTGATGATGAGTACACAGCTATATGATGACTGTGAACCACAGCTCACTTTGGATGATTATATGGTATGTGAATATATATCAATAAAATTGCATTAAAAAAAAAAGAATTACTGCTTTTCCCCAGATATCTGTGCTGGTGCTAAATTAGTTCAGGAGTCCTAAGCAAGTTTTACATACATCAGGATTGAATTATACCGGTTTATGGTGGCGGATGGCTCTGTTGAAAAGAATATGTAAGAACACATAGGCTATTCTGGATGATATTATATCAATTTCACTTCTTTTTAAAACAGTATTAACAGTTGCTCTATGGTTTGAAATATTCATTTTTAACTAATCTAAATACATCTTCAAATATATCTCTTCACATGTAGTGCACATACCTTACAATATAGTATTCCCAATTCTTCCTGCCCTTTGTGACACTGTTGTCATTTGTTTCACTTATTCAGAGGTAAATCACCAAATATGCTATAACTATTAATACTTTAAATAGTTACCTTTGAGAACAATTACAAATTAAAAGAAAATAAGGGATTTATTTTGTCTTTATTTATTTCTTCACCAGTGTTCTTCCTTTCTTTATGTAGATTTGAGTTTCTGACCCATATAAGTCACTCTTTCCTTGAAGAACTATTAAAATTTCTTGCAGAGTAGATCCACAGTAATGAATTTCCTAAATTTTCATTTGATTGATAAAGTCCTTATTTCCTCTTCATTTTTCAAGGTTAATTTCATTGGTTATAGAGTTCTTTTTATGTTGGTGTTTTCGGTTTGTTTGCTTTTCTTCCTTCAAGTCTTTAAGCACCTCACTTCATTCTCTTTTTGCCTACATGGTTTCTGTTGATAAATCTGCTGTAATTATTTTCCTTATTACTTGACTATATAAATTGATTTTTCCCTCTGGCTGCTTTTAAGATTTTCTCTTTGTCTTTGATTTTCTTCAGTTTGAATATGATATATCTAAATGTAAATTTCTTTTGTATTTATTCTGCTTGGTGTTCTCTGAGCTTCCTGGACTTATGCTTTCTCTTTTGTAGTTAATTGTGGAAAGTTCTCACCCATTATTATTTCAATTGTTTCTTCTGCTCTGCTTGTGCATTCTTCTCCTGGAATTCCAGTAAGGCAGATATTACACCTTTCAAAATTGTCTCATGATTCTTGGATGTTCTATTCTATTGTTTTTATTCTTTTTTTCTCTTTGCATTTCAGTTGGGAAGTTTCTATTGACCTATTTTTGAGTTCATACTAATTCTTTTTTGGCCATGTACAGTCTACTGAGGAATTTATCAAAAGCATTCTTCACCTCTGCTACTGCATTTTTTTTTTTTAATTTCTAGGATTTCATTATGGTTCTTGTTTTAGAACTCCCATATCTTTGTTTATATTACCTATACATTCTTTTATGTCATCTACTTTTACCATTAGAGCCCTTAAATTTAAATCTCCTGTCTAAAAAAGCCAAAATTTATGTTGTATCTCAGTCTGGCTCTGAGACTTACTTGTCTTGTCAGACTGTTTTTTCTTGCCTTTTAGTATATCTTGTGATTTTTTTTGTTGAAAGCCAGACAATGTATTAGATAATAAGAATCGAGGTAAGCAGGCCTTCATTGTTAGGTTGCATGTTAATCTGTTTTGTAGTTGGGCAGCTTTTAATGTTTGCTGTAGTTAAAGTTGCCAGAGGCTTCAAATTAGTCTAGTATCCTTGTTTTTATCTTCCCTGCTATCATAAGACTTTCTTAAGAACTCCTTCAAAAAAGTCCAACTGTTTTAACTCTTTCAGTTGTAATCTACTGTTATACTGGAGCCTCGTTAATGTGATGGTAAGATATGGAGGATGGCAAGCATTCTATCATCTTATGATTAAAACTCACTCTTAGTGGGCCTGTGCTCCTGAACTGTGATATTCACAAGTGTTCCTCAATTCCCTCTCTGCCCCCCTCACAAGACACAGAAAGGCTGCAGGGGCTGCAGTGTAGGAAACGCCCTTCCCTAAGGTGGGAAAAGACTCTAGTTAAGTAACTTCTCTGGATAGTGGGATTTTGTCATGGAAAATTCTCTAAATGTATTTCATAATGGTTGCTTATCCCCTCCCTCTGCAAGAGTCAAAAGGCATCTTTCTTGACTCTTTTATGTGAAAAGATATCTGGATCCCTGGAGGTAAAACCCACAAAAAAGTGGGGGCCACCCAAAGACTGTATCACCTGGGAGTTTCTCACCCTTGAGCTACTCCATACTCGGTGACAAGAATTTGTCAAAATTACTACCTAAGTGTTCTTACTAGTTTAAGGTTCCAGATTTTGGAGGGGTAGTTTACCCTGCAAACTCAGTTCTCTAAAGAGTCTAAGAGAAGTTGTTGATTTTCAGTTTGTTCAGCTTTTTTCTTATGGCAAGGATGGAAGTAATAATTTCTAAGCTTTTTACATATTGAAGCTAAAACTGGAAGGATTGTATTTTAGAATACAAACAAATTTAAAAAGAAAAATGAGACCCTGAAATCTGTAAGCATTTTTTAAAGTAGAAGTACACAGTTAGTTAAATTCTTATAGAATGACAGTTAAGTAATTCCTGTATATTAAAAAAAAATGTTTTGCTGTATTTTCAAATCTGTTTCCCCTATCTGTTCTTAAAGACCAAGGATCCAGGGGAAAGGCCTTCCAATATAGATAGATTTGCTCGTGATCTGTGAAGTTACCTCACTTCTTTAAGTGCCTGGACCTAAGTCTAATTAAATCTGCAATAGGTGTGTGTGATGTCTTCCAACAAATCCATAAAATACCTTAAGGCCTGCAGAAATAACAACCCAAAGTGAGGTTCATGACTTCCAAAATTTGTTGACTTAGTTCAACACCTCTTTGTCCTGCATCTTTAGGATAAGTGATGCAATGATCATTTTCTTTTAATCAATGCAATTGTGTTTCTCAGGGTGTAGGCCAGGACTACTTGCATAAGAATGAGGTAAAATATTTGGGACCTCAACACACTGAATCCGAATATTTACGGTTGAGGTACAGGAATCTATATTTTAAAAACGCTTCTGGTAATGATTATGAACACCACAATTGTTCTCTTCCAGTGGTTCCCAAAGTGTAGTTGTGGGCCACCTCGTTTTACAAGCCTGGTCCATGATTCTGGCGCAGGCTAATGTTTGAGAAACATTGTTCTGTGCTACAGAAATAAAGAGTTCCTTCTACAAGGATGACCTCGATTTACAAAAGAACCTTGAAGCAGAAGAGATCTTGTTGATTATTTTCAACAAACCTTTAAATCATTACAGTAATAATTCAATAGATTTGAAATAAAAAGTCAACATTAAGTTGAATATGTTGCTGAATTATTTTTCCTACTCACATCAAAATGGCTATTTTATGAAGTGATGTATCTTTGCCTTTATGTCTGTTATTTCCATCTATTATTTATCTTCAATTTACAGAAATGTTATTTATTTGGCAACATTAACAAACATTTCTCAAATATGTCTGTATAAATTTTTCTCAGGGAAGAAAATTCTAGGTTTAAATAGGTGAATATTTATTTTTTAGTCTTTTAATTATTCTAAATTTTATAATTCTATACCTTTCAGATTTTAAAAATTTCAGGAAAATATTCTGCATTGAAAAACACTGCTTCTCTTTTCTCACCTTGTTTTTACTCAATACATATTGATATCTATAAAGCTTTAAAAGGCAAGGCAACTTATTTAGGTATTATGATGTATTTACATACTTAGCTCTTTAATAGGTCATTTAGATATAAATAAATTATTTAATGACATAATATATTGGTTCAAATGAACTATAAAAATGTTTGTGGCATGATGGTTTATACTAATTTTGTTGAATTTCAATTTCAGAACAGTTTATGAGAGGCAATTATTTAATTGAGGTGATATAATACTATATCAAAACATGAGACATTATGTTTTTATTATTTTTATAGCACTCTGTTTCCAAGTGGTCATTTAAGTCTGGCACATTATTCCCTGAACTATTCAATAGTTTATATGAACAATATTCCCTGGCCTACTTTCAAAGATGAAGTGACCATTATAAAATGGTGAACATCACATCTGAAACCTTTTAGAAACAAAACTATATCTTTATTGTATTCTTTAGTTACTCAGTAATGAGATACATTTAAAAAAAAAAAATCCCAGATATGTTGTCAGCTTTTGTCTGACATTTCAATACCTCTCATAGATCATAAGGGTCATTTTTCTGAACATATCAAAACCAAATTTAAAAGAGTGAAATTATGCATTCGATTTTAATAAATAAGAAGAATTAATTTTTTCAATCTGTCTACAAGCCAATAGAGTTTAGTGTCCAAGGATGTCTTTTCTTCCTTTGAAATAATAGAAACCTCTAGGATAAAATTTTAATTATGAAATATTAATAACCAAAAGAATACAATGAGAAATTGAGTAATATTAAAGGCATAGGAATAATATTTCAATTTCTTTTGAATTTTGAAATGTGTCAACATTTTCAGATGAAATTTATATACTTATTCTATCAAACAATGGAGCACATAGTTTTTCTAATTTGAATTCCACAATTACCTCTACTTTTTTCTACTACAATATTTAAATATGTCTCAAAGATAGCCTGCAATATGAACAAGTGGAGATTTTAAAAAGTACATATGATGCATAATAGCATAACATAATTTTCTCTAGAGAAATTGTTCTGACTACTATAAATATTTCAGAGTCAACAGTCCAATAATTAGCAACAGGGCAAGACATCCATATTCTCAGCACAATTAGTACATTTCTAGATTTTAACTTTAAAAATAGGACTTCCGGAGAAGATGGCGGCTTAGTAAGGTGCGCGGGTCTTAGTTCCTCCTCCAGAAAAGCAACTAAAGAAACAGAAACAATACGAAACAGCTCCCGAGCCACGACAGAGACCAAAAAGACAGCGTACCCCATTCTGGAACGGCTGAACGGGCAGGGAGAATCCGCTGCGGTGAGATACCCAAGGGGTACGCGATTTCCCCGCTGGGGCAGCTGGTGACTGGGGTCCCCTCACGCACGTGGCTTCTTGGTCTGACTGGGAACATTGGACAGCGGGGCCCTCCCGCCACACTTGGCATCTCGGGCCAGCTGGGCAATTTGGACCGGCACTCCCCCAAGCCGAGGCGGCCGGCGACCCCCCCCCCCACGCGCAGTTTTCCTGGCCGACTGCGAGATTCGGATTGGCAAGTTAAAGGAGCCAGGGCATCTTTTACTGGTGGGCCCCGCAGACAGACAAGCGCCACGAGCGCCACCTACTGGGCAGGAAAAGAAAAACAGAGCCCAGAGATTTCACAGAAAAACCTTTCAACCAGCCGGGTCCCACACCCAGGGAAATCTGATCAAATGCCCAGACACCAGCAGAAAATAATGGATGACGCTCAGAAAATTGAAGATATGGCCCAGTCAAAGGAACAAACCAATAGTTCAAATGAGATACAGGAGCTGAGACAACTAATGCTGAATATACGAAGAGAAATGGAAAAACTCTTCAAAAACCAAATCAATAAATTGAGGGAGGACATGAAGAAGACATGGGCTGAACAAAAAGAAGAAATAGAAAATCTGAGAAAACAAATCACAGAACTTATGGGAGTGAAGGACAAAGAAGAAAAAATGGAAAAAACAATGGATACCTACAACGGTAGATCTAAAGAGACAGAAGCTACAATTAGTGAACTGGAGGATGGAACATCTGAATTCCAAAAAGAAACAGAAACTATAGGGAAAAGAATGGAAAAACTTGAGCAGGGGATCAGGGAACTGAATGACAATATGAAGCGCACAAATATACGTGTTGTGGGTGTCCCAGAAGGAGAAGAGAAGGGAAAAGGAGGAGAAAAACTAATGGAAGAAATTATCACTGAAAATTTCCCAACTCTTATGAAAGACCTAAATTTACAGATCCAAGAAGTGCAGCACACCCCAAAGAGAATAGACCCAAATAGGCGTTCTCCAAGACATTTACTAGTTAGAATGTCAGAGGTCAAAGAGAAAGAGAGGATCTTGAAAGCAGCAAGAGAAAAACAATCCATCACATACAAGGGAAACCCAATAAGACTATGTGTAGATTTCTCAGCAGAAACCATGGAAGCTAGAAGACAGTGGGATGATATATTCAAATTACTAAAAGAGAAGAACTGCCAACCAAGACTTCTATATCCAGCAAAATTGTCCTTCAAAAATGAAGGAGAAATTAAAACATTTATAGACAAAAAGTCACTGAGAGAATTTGTGACCAAGAGACCAGCTCTGCAAGAAATACTAAAGGGAGCACTAGAGTCAGATATGAAAAGACAGAAGAGAGAGGTATGGAGTAAAGTGTAGAAAGAAGGAAAATCAGATATGATATATATATAATACAAAAGCCAAAATGGTAGAGGAAAATATTATCCAAACAGTAATAACACTAAAAGTTAATGGACTGAATTTCCCAATCAAAAGACATAGAATGGCAGAATGGATTATGACCCAGCAATACCACTGCTAGGTATCTACTCAAAGGACTTAAGGGTAAGGACACAGATGGACATTTGCACACCAGTGTTTATAGCAGCATTATCTACAATTGCAAAGAGATGGAAACAGCCAAAATGTCCATCAACAGACGAGTGGCTAAACAGACTGTGGCGTATACCTACGATGGAATATTATGCAGCTTTAAGACAGACTAAACTTATGAAGCATGTAATAACATGGATGGACCTAGAGAATATTATGCTGAGTGAGTCCAGCCAAAAACTAAAGAACAAATACTGTATGGTCCCACTGATGTGAACTGACATTCGAGAATCAGCTTGGAATATATCATTGGTAACAGAGACCAGCAGGAGTTAGAAACAGGGTAAGATAATGGGTAATTGGAGCTGAAGGGATACAGACTGTGCAACAGGACTAGATACAAAAACTCAAAAATGGACAGCACAATAATACCTAAGTGTAATGTAACTATGTTGGAACACTGAATGAAGCTGCACCTGAAATATGTTTTTTTGTTTGTTTGTTTGTTTGTTTGTATCTTTTGTTTTTGTTTTTTTTCTTTTTCCTTTTATATATATATATATATTTTTTATTAGTATTATTTTTTTAATTCTCTTCTCTATATTAACATTCTATATCTTTTTCTGCTGTTTTGCTAATTCTTTTCCTAAATCGATGCAAATGTACTAAGAAATGATGATCATACATCTATGTGATGATACTAAGAATTACTGAGTGCATGTGTAGAATGGAATGATTTCTAAATGTTGTGTTAATTTCTTTTCTTTTTTTGGATTAATAAAAAAAAATTAAAAGAAAAAATATATAATATCCTGGAAATTTTTAAAATAATATTTTAAAAGTTAACACTGATTTTTCTGTTATGCTTTAAAGCATGTTCATAGCCTGTCTCTGGATCATTTCGTGGGGGGACAGTTCATATTCTTGCACAGATCTGAAGTTCAAGACCTAAAACTTTCACCCTTCCATTTAATTATGATAGTTATAGCAGTAGAAAATAGAAAGAAGTATTGTGGTTTCAATTCTTTCCTCTTTTCTCTCCACCACTGGACTAGAAGAGTCTGAGCTGAGGCAGAGATGACCAACACTGAAGAGGTAGTCACTGAAGCCACACATCCCTAGACCAATTAGACAACTCCCCAGAGGATTATCACACACCTAGGAAACGTGTAGAAGAAAATAAATGGTCAAAGGTAATGCAGATTAAATTTCCCTAGAATTAGTTTCTATAATACAATGGTAGAAAACTATTATAAATTCTGCTTACATGCAAATCCTGCCTTTGCTTTTCAAACTTGATTGAAAGACATACTCAATTAATCAATTAATTTAAGAATCCATTTCAGCATACTTTAAAGGAAACTAATAAGGGTGTGTAAAACTCAGATAATTAGTTGCTTATTTTCCTATGCAGGAAAGTATCATTTTCTATCTATGTGGCCAAGGTGTCATGGTCAGGTTCATGTGTCAGCTTGGCCAAGTGGTGGCACCTGTTTGTCTGGCTGGGCAAGTGCTGACCTGTTTGTTGCAATGAGGACATTTCATAGAATTAAATCATGATCATGTCAGCTGCATCCACAGCTGATTCTATTTGTAATCAGGCAAAGGGGAGTGTCTTCTGCAATAAGTGATGCTTAATCTAATCACTGGAAGTCTTTTAAGGAGAATTCAGAAGAGACAGCCTCTCTTCCTGCTTCAGCTGGCGAGCCTCTCCTGTGGAGTTTGTCCAGACCCTCCATCAGAGTCGTCAGCTTCACAGCCTGCCCTGTGGATTTTAGCCTCTGCATTCCCATGATCATGTGAGACACTTTTATAAATTTTATATTTGTGTTTCCTGTTGATTCTGTTTCTCTAGAGAACCCTAACTAATACACATGGCATCCATCTTCCTACCACAGCAGTGACCCTCTTTCCAATCTAGCTTATTTACCAAGGTAGAAACATATTTTTTATTACTTTCACTATGCCAATTTATGGCCTAAAATGGATTTTCCATGCACCATATCAATTTTAAGATGTCAGTTCTTTATTTTAATATTTATATCCACAGGGTATCCAAGAATATCTCACTTTCTACTGCAACTGATAGAAAATGTTAATTAATTTGTTTATCTTAGAGATAAAATCAAAATTTTCATTAGTCCCACTATCACCTTTGACCATTCTCCAGTGCAATAAATCTCTTTTTTTACACCTATCAAGCAATTCGTCTGTGGTGAATTGGTTATACTAAATGGCTCTGACTTTTCACACTTCCCACTATCCAAAGGGCACTGTGGAGCAAATTACTGGATGGTGTATGATGGGAAATAACACTCAGACACAGCAGAGACTTTTAGCAAATGACTATTTTATCACTTATACAGCATAAAAGGTCCAAAAGAGTTAGAAAAGAGATTCCATCTTTTTGAACAGACTTTATGAACAAATGCATCCAAAATCAGCTAAGTTCAGCCCAAGTTAGCAGATGGGCCCAACCAATACATAGACGTGGAAGGAAAAAAAAATTGCTGTTGTCTTAAGCCGCTAAGTTTTGGAATGGTTCTTAAAGCAATAATAGTTGATAAACTGTCCATGATCATTTAAATGCTTTTGAAGCCCCACACATCTCCATTCAGTTTTCTTAGATTAAAAGAAAGGAATGGATTCCATCCTGAAAGGCTGCCCTATATATTCTTCTTGATACACCAAATATAAAGTTATCTTCACTGTTATAAAGGTCTGTATTCCTTACCATCAGCCCATTTTTCTATTTAATTATACAAATGCTATTTTAAAAGTAATGTGATTTTAGACAATACTGTCTATATGTTTAATATTCATGTACCTACTCTATACACATACTAGGTGTTTTCTGCATGAGGTTTCATGTTATTCTCTGAAGATGATATAACAATATTCAAGAGTATAGTCTAGTTATGTCTTTTAAATATTTAAAGTAATAGTCCAGTATTGAGACCAGGCATGCACCCACATATCTACAACATTAGACAGTGTGGAATAAGTGCCAAGTTAAAAATATGAAAAGTTAGAGAAAGGAAATATTATATAAGGTTAGATTGCTTCATCGTTATTTATGGAGAAATGCAGATTTGAGTTGAATTTTACTATACATGCAGAATTCCAATAAACAGGGAGCAACCTAGATTGATGATCACATGAATAGAAACTGACAAACTCAAGATAAATTATGAAGGAAACAATGACAATGTTATAATTATAACTGAATATAATTTGTACAGTGCTAGCTGAGTAGAAAGTAATAATTGTGAATAAAGGTAAAGAAAATCCAAAGTCAGTTATAGTCACAGTTTACATTAAGCCAAGATTTATGTAGATAACCTATATTTGAATAAATGCAAGAAAAGAACCCTTAAACATTTACCCATCATTCATTTATCTAATCAAATAATATCAGCTGAGCATGTATTGGCTAATTTATCCATTTTATTTTCTAATTTTCATTCTTTGATTTTACCTTTTGTATCTTGATTGAGCCAGTAGTTCTGTCAAATATCTACCTTGAGTATTTATTATTTCCTATGCTTTTTTGTGCTATTCATTAATGTGAACTTTTTAATTTTTATATTTATTTTCCTTTGGTTTAATTTCTTATTCAGAAGAACATACTTTGTTCAAATATTGCAGTCTTTCTTGCTTAGCAATGAAAGGGTCTGGCTATGACTTTTTTTCTGAGCCTTGCTTTAGCTATATTCCTTAAGTTTTGATAGATGGAATTTGAATTTTTATCCTCTAAATAACCTGTCAATGTGACTATATTGTATTAGAAAACAGATTTTTTTTAAGGATAAATTTATTTTTTAAATTTCTATATGGAAAGTTTTTTTTCATTTCATCATTATGCTATTAATTTTTAGTTGAGTTCAGAAGAGGTGCTCTGTCCCCATTTCTTTATTTTGGTATGTTAGGAAATTTTAGTTGTATTGGTTTGAGTTCAGAAAAGGTATTCTGTATCATTTCTCTATTTTGGAAATTATTAAAGTTTTCTTTGAACTTTATATATGATCAATTATATATATCATTTTTCCTTGGTCTTCTCTCTTCTTCTATCTCTCTCTGTCTCTGTCTCTCTCTTCAATTATAGAATTCAGGTAGATCATTTAAAGCTCCCTAATAAATTACATTAATTTTCCTCTTATTTTGATCTTCAGAGCTGAAAAAAGGTGAATTAATGTCTTCTATTAGAATTATGCTATTATTTTAAATTTTTATGCCTTTTGTGCTATACCATATTATTTGGTACATAAAAATTCACAGTACTTAGACCTTAATTGTGGTTTGTAAACTATATCTTCATTAAAGTGCCTTTTAATATGTCCTAACCTGTATTCCCCTTCTTATGTTTACAACACTTTGAATCAGTGGTTCTTTTAAATTTTGTCAATATATCTTTACCCATCCTTTCATTTCCAGTCTTTATTTCATATGTCTCTTAAATACAGCATATCAATAGATCTCATTGTTATTACAACATCTGAGAGTCATTTGCTTTTAAAATACTTTACTGACATGATAGAGATGTTTAATCTTAGCTCCATCATTTTTTTGTTAAATTGTCTGTTTTTATGCTTCTTCGGTGTTTTGTCTTTTGGAAAATATGGTGTATGTTTTTTTGTATAATATTTGTTGTTTTTATTTTTTTCTGGTAATGTAGAACAATAAAATCTGTTCTTCTAATGTTTACATTATGTTTAAATATGCTATTTTTAGAGCCCCCAAAATCTAAGTGATTAGCTTGAAATAAATCTTTATACATCTTTCCATATCTCTATTTACTGAGCAATTTTTCTTCAAAGCTAAAACTATTCTAAAAATAAAATTTATTATTATTGTTATTTAAAAACCAACAAGCCAAAGACTGGGAGAAAATATTTGTAAAACACACTTCTGACAAAGGACTTGAGTCCAAAATATACAAGGAACTCATAAAATTCAATAACAAAAAACAATCCATTTTAAAAATGAGCAAAACATCTGAACACCAAAGAATATATACAAATGCAGATAAGCATATAGAAAATATGCTCAACATATCATGAGGAAGTTGCAAATTAAAACAAAGAGATACCTTTGCACACTTACTAGAATGGCTAAAATAAAAAACGTGGACATCGAATGCTGGTGAGGATGTGGAGCAACAGGAACTCTTTATTATTTGCTGGTAGGAATATAAAATGGTACAACCACTATGGAAGACAGACTGGAAAGTTTTAACAAAGCAAATATCCTAGATATTTATTTACCCAAAGGAGTTAAAAACTTTTGCCCAAACAGAAACCTGCCATAAATGTTTAAATCAGCTTCACACATAATTGCAGAAAATTGGAAGCAACTAACATGTTCATCAATAGGTGAACGGATGGATCAACTGGCACATCAATGGAATATTAATCAGTGATTAAAAGACATGAGCTATCAAGCTACAAAAAAGACTTGGAGCATGCTTAGAGGCTTATTGCTAAGTGAAAGAATCCAGTTTGAAAAGGCTACATATTGTTGATTCCAACTATATGATGCTATGGAAAAGAAAAAACTATAGAGACAATTAAAAAATCAGTGGCTACCACAAGTTTTGTGAGAAGGAGATGGATGAGTAGATGGAGAACAGGGCATTTTTAGGATAGTGAAACTATTCTGTATGATAATTGAATGGGGTGTCTGGCCATGAATCTACAGAATAGGTTCTGCCAAAGTCTGATGGACACTTAAGACTGATAAACGAAGTAGGCCACTTCATATAGCTAAACCCTAAGAGTCTATTAGGAAACTTACAGTCTGGGAAGCTGGTCCTGGGTAGCTGCAGGACCAGTGGGTAACAGTGGGTTATACAGGGCAAACACAAAGAAGGCATAGAGCCAAGTAGGATATCAACGTTTCTTTGAAGTTACTGATATGAAGCAGGTGTAGTTTAGTACAGGTAGCTGGGAACCAAAAAGCAGCACCCCATATAATTTATTTTACTGTGTGGATGCAAAGATAAAATTCACCCATGGTGGTGATAAAGCTAGATCTTGTAACACATCCACCCCTGATATATATTCACTAATGGGAGAAATACATACGACGTACTTTCGAGGTGAGGGTGGGGGATGTAATACACCCAATTTGCAATGTTACGATATCTGTACTATTCATATGACTTTTCCTCCATACCCATCTATCACGTTTAGGTGCCCATTAAATAGCCAGGGATTCTCCTAGATGAGTATGCACTCTGTTCCAGTATCAGTAAGGCCTACAACATGAAGTTTTTTGGACACCAATGGGTAACAGGCTCTGCATGAAACTTCAGATCACCTGCTGTCACCTGTATCTGCAGGCAACTGTGGTCCCACCCCTTCAGGGGTAGGAAGTATCCACCTATCCAGACATTCTTTCCTCAGGGGGTGCTGTAGGAATGAAACCAGTGGCACAGAGTTAGGCATAGGCAACAACTATCTTTTATCCTTAGGCAGCTTTGGCCAGAGTCCTGCTAGTATAGCATTAGGTCATTTGTTTTTTCTATTGAGGTACGTGTGGCAATTAAATCAGATCATAATTGTTCATGGGTCTCGCATACAGGCCCCCTCTACCTTGCAGTCTCTTTAGTTACTTTCCATACCCCTTTCAATCATGTTCTTTCCATCTCACCCAAGTCTGCTATTTATTGCCTGTGCCACCCAGTAAATGGTTTGGCCAAATAGTGGGCTGAGAATAGCTACTAATGTCCCATACAGGCTGGAGCATAGTTTGGAAGATTTTATCCTTCATACTGGCCATGAATAAATAGTTCATCATCAGGTCTATGACCGTGTTAAGCATATACAGCATTTTTCATTTCTCGTTGTCTGACTCTATTCTTCCATAGATGGCCATTTGCCTATTGTGGCCAGCATATCCCCCTTATTAAGCGAGGTCAATTGTGCAGCTAAAATGTGTCATACTAATATGTTTCTAATGCTTTCTGGTCTTTGCCATGCCTGGTAAAGACACCAGCAAAGAGTAGTACGTAGTTATGGTAGCCATTTTTGCCATTCCCTCTCCTGAAAACATAGAGCTACATTCCGTAATCTCAGCAACCAAGAGGCTATGCTCTCTTGGCCCTTTTGTTCCAACTTTTCTGTTAATTCTACAAATTCCACAGGGATATATTCCCTCATTATTGTCTGTTTCTGAGCAGGGCTCTCTTCCTGAGAGTCCTCAGGAGCCCTGGTTGCTTTCATTTGTGTGGTTATTAATGGCCTTGCCTATTCAGGTCCATCTTCATTTCCATTTCCTTCTCTCATCCTTGCTCTTCTGCACTTTCCCAGGAATCTCACGCCAGACCCCATCTTCCTTCTGCACGACCACTAGAACCTGCTGCCACAACATCTTTCATCCATGCATTTTTGCAATTTAACACATGCCATTATTTCTAATTGTCCCTCCTTTGGTTTATACCTTTTTAAAAATACATTAGCATTACTGGAGCATGCTAACCTAATATCCTTCCCTAGACCTAAAGCCTCCTCTAATTTCCTTACTTTAGCTTCTGCTTTTACTAAGTTTTGGTAACATGGCTAGTTGCCAATAATAATAAACAGGTGATAGCAGCAATTGCTTCCTTTTCCTTGCAGTTTCCAATTTGCACCCCAGGTTTCCCTGCCGGAAATTCCACTTATGCAATGGGCCAAACTGTTCTAAAAAATGGGCCACCTCCCCCCACATACTGAAAGTTGGCCCCTCAGGATTCCCCTGCCAACCACAACATTATGTCTGTGGATTCCCATTTCCCTCAACTTGTTTCATTTTCCAAGTCTCCCAGCTGGCTCACCAGTTGTCTGGCCTTGAAACTACAGAATAGGTTCCACCAAAGTTTGATGGATACTTAAGACCAAAAAAATTAAGTCAGCTACTCTCCATAGGAAAATAGTAACATTTTATTAGGGAGCTTACAGACTGGGAAACTGGGAATTTACAGCCTGGGAAGTTGGGAATTTACAGACTGGGAAGTGGGTCCTGGGCAGCTGCAGGACATTCAGAGTAGCACTCTGGACCACCCAATTATATAGGTTATATACAGCAAGGACAAAGAAGGCACAGAGCCAAGTTGGGGTTTAAAAGATTGTAAACATCTGTCTTTGAAGTTACTGATATGTAACAGTAGTTTAGCACAGACAGCTGTCATGCTCAGGAATGTATACATGTGTTTTATGGTGCACTTACACAGGGTTTTTAAAAATCCTATCTAGGAATTTATGGCTTTTCTGATTTATTACTTCTTTTGGTGGATATGTATTACACATTTGCCAAAACCTATAAAACTTTACAACACACAGAGCAAACTCTATTATGAACTATAGACTTTAGTTATTAATACTGTATCAATATTACTTCATAAATTGAAACAAATGAACCACACTATGCAAGAGGTTAATAATAGGTAGAATGATGTGCTTGGGGTGGGGAGTAATATGGGAATTCTTATTACTTAATGCACAATATTTTTTTAAACCCAAAGCTGCTTTAAAAACAGAGTTCGTTATTTAAAAAAATTCCCTCCATGAAAGGTATAGATATGTCCAATTCCACATCTCAATTTTATTACTCATATTATTTCTGCATTTATCAAGAGTTAAATATTTATATTTTCTGTTTTAATGATAATTTCCCACTGTTTTTGTATACTAAAATGATTTAATACTTACTGTTACTTTCTTCATAGATTTTCAATTCATCTGGGAAGTTGGATTTCTTTTGTTTTGTTTTTCTAAGAATGATTTCTGTTTTTATAGTTTCTAAATTCATATATGCTTGAAAATGTTTGCCAGCTGATTTAGCTCTTGTGCCGGTTTGCAACTATATGTACCCCAGAAAAGCTATGTTCTTTCAATCTTAATCCAGATTAACATGTGGCGACAGACCTATTGATTAGGGTGGAAATTTTGATTAGATTGTTTCCATGGAGATGTGACTCTGCCCATTCAAAGTAGGTTTTGATTAGTTTACTGGAGTCCTTAAAAGAGCTCACAGAGAGAGAAACAGGTCAGGGCTAACAGAGATGCAGACTTTTGGAGGTGCAGGAGATACAGAGCTCTGCAGAAGTTGCCACGTCCTTTCCCATGAGATGCTAAACAAGGACTTACAGTACTGAAAAGTCAGACCCAGGAGAGAACCAAGAGAAGAAATCCAGTGGTTGCCCCAGAGATGCTAAGAAAGGACCAGCAGACAGTGGCCATATGCCTTCCCTGTGGCAGAAGAAACCTGGAAGCCATCCAGCCCTTTCTTTGGAGTCAAGGTATCTTTTTCTGGATGTCTTAGTTTGGACATTTCATTAGGACCTTAGAACTGTAAGCTTATAAATTAACAAATCCCCTTTATAAAAGCTGATACATTTCTGGTATTTTGCATTCCAGAAGCTTTAGCAAACTAAAATAGCTTGGAATAAGAGTATGGTTGAAGAAACAATTCTTATAGCATTTTCTCTTTCAGTACGGACATTGTAGATAATGCTCGGCTTTTGTGATCATAAAGTATAGAACTAGCTTGATTTATTTTCCCTGGTATAGGTGACAAATTATTTTCCTCAAATGTCCATGGTAATCTTCACCCTTAATGTCTAGTAACTTTAACAAGCATGTCTGAATGCTGAAAATATTTAATCTATTAAAATTTCAGGAAGGATGGTGGGATGGTGGCTCACTGGCAGGGTTCTTGCCTGCCATGCCAGAAACCCAGGTTCAATTCCCAGTGCCCACCCATGAAAAAAAAAAATTTCAGGTAAATTACTATCTGGGGAAAACTGCATATCGCAACGTTGAATTTTATTTTTATGAAAATAAGTTTTATTTTCATGAAATGAGTTATATTAGGTAAATGCTATATGGGATTTCACATTAGTTACATCAAAAAGAAGCTTTGGGGCTAGAATAATCTATTCACAGCTATTTAACAAATTGTATGTGACCTTATAGTTTTATTAAATTTTCCATAGCAACAATAATTCTCTCAAACTAGATCATTAATGGGATCTTTTAAAAAATACAATTAGTATAGTAATTAAGAATTACTGATTGTATATGCAGAATGGAATGATTTCTAAATGTTTTGTTAGTTAATCTTTTTTAATTAATAAAAAAAGAATGTCTCTAAAAAAATACAATTAGTATGGTTTAATCACAAAAATGAAGTCAGCAAAAAAGCTCAGGTTTTTATTGTCATAAAGAATGAAGAGGAAAGAATGCACTTAATTTTAACTGCTTCTGCTTTCCAATATGTATACTATCTACCAATATACTTAATCAACAATCAGACTTACCTCTGTGTGTCCATTGCATTGCACTGAATATCATATAACCCAAACTCAGGCTGTGCCCATTAGAACACTCACATCTCTAAAACATGTAATTGGAAGAAGTGAGGTGCCTGAGGTGCCTAAACTATTATTTCCTAATTGTGGTATGTTTCCGTTTATTGCTTTGTTGACTTTCATCACCCACATTCCTACCTCATTGATTTCCTATAGAGAACATAAAAGAAAGACTCAATGCCTTTATTCCTTTCAAAGAACTACCATCTTTTTCTCTACTTACACTAATCACATCAAAAGTGACCTGCAAAATCACAGTGGAATTATCCATTATAACTGCATTAAATTTTATTCAGAGCAAGTAAAAAACAAACTAATGGTATCAAATTGTATGTGATTCAAGCAGTGTCTCTTTTCCAAAGTTATTACATGAAATTGACCATCAATGAAGGGATATTGAAGTACAGTGAGCATATCTATAGATTTTAAGTTGTTTGGTATCTTTTCTGATAGCTTTTTTCATACACAATAAATATTCTATAGCCCTGTTTTATACAATGGAGGAATGGAACAAAGAGTTTGACTAAGTTGTCCATATATTCAAGCCAGTTTATCATGAGGCTCATTCCTTAGAAATATTTGCAATTTCATTTCCCTCTAATCATACTCGCCACTCTTTACTAAGAAGATAAAAGGAGAGATATTAAGTTGTATATATGGTAGCAGAATCAATTTTTTTTAATTCATGAAACTACATTACACAAACAGTAAATCCTAAGTGTAAACCATGTAACTGTACTATTATACAAATGTATTTTCACAAATGTGTAACAATTGTTCCACATGAGTGCAAGTTGTTAATAATAGGGTGGTATATGGGAATCCTGCATTTTATGCATGATTGTTCTGTAAACCCACAACTTCTCTAATAGAGAATAAAAAGATAATGGGGTAGTCAATTTTCATTTACTAGGGAGTAGAGTTTCTCAAAAAGGAAAACTGTGTGTAGAAAGAAATGTGAAACAAGTCACTTTTTGTCTTCACAATCAAGAAGAAAAAAAGGCATATTATATGAATTCAAAAGTGTTTTCACACAGCACCCACAATGACCTCCAAATAAAAATAGGTCCTTTGTAAAAGTTAGCTTCAAAATGTGATAAAGAGATTTCTCTAAACATAAATAATCAAACTACCTGATAGAGCTATTTTTTTTCAGAGTAAAATCTTATCATTATGAAATTTGCTACTTTGTGTGGAATCTCTGCCAATTCTTGGGTTTTAGTTTGTAGCCCACAACAAGGTCTTTAGCAAATACAAAAAGAAAAAGAACTGGAAAATTTTAAAAATGAGTAGAATTTCTTTGTATTAGGCCTATAAGGAACAGAAAGGTACTAGGTAAAAGAAAAGACACAGTTATAGAAAAATGTAGATGGTAACAAATAAATAGACTGAGAGTATTAAAAAATAGATTTTCTATTTTGGCATTGACATTAAATTTCAAAACAATTCCTAGTGCTTGAAGAAACTACAGTAAAGCATTATTAAACTTGTAGAGAATAAGGAATAAGAATATGAATAATTGTGGCAGAGGAGTTCAATTGAAAAAGGAGCTTTATAAAATTTCGTTGTTCATTTATCATTTTATAATATCTGCTGTTCTTTGAGAATTCAAATTTTTACTCTACCTTACATTTTAATACACTATCTCCCTGAATTTTCTGGAATGACGTGTGTGATAGTTGGGTTCTGGTGTCAACTTAGCCAGGTGATGGTACCCAGTTGTCTGGACAGACCAGCATTGGTCTAGCCATTGCTGCAAAGACATTTCATGGCTGACTGATAAACCAGAAGGCTAGTTTATTGAATCATCAGTTAGTTGATTTTCTCTGTGACTGATTACATCTACGGTCAACTAAGGGTGTGTCTTCCACAAATGAGAGAATCCCCCAGTTAGATTTGATCCAATGAGTTTAAGACTTTTAAGGGAGAAAAGAGAATTTTCATTGCATCTTCAGCCAGCCAGCCTCTCCCGTGGAGTTCACTGAGATCCTTCATTGGAGTTGCCAGCTTTACAGCCTGCCCTACAGATTTTGGACTTTTGTATTCCCATGATTGGTGAGACACTTTTATAAATTTCATGTTTACAGATAACTCTTGTTGGTTCTGTTTCTCTAGAGAACCCAAGAGTAATACAGCTTGGTATCAGGAGTGGTTCTTGAGAAATAGGATCTTAAAAATGGGTTTTTTTGCATTTGGTTTTCTACTCTGATTAGACTCAAAGGCACTAATGACTCTATTTCCAATAATCAAGATGCCACTGACAGTCAATGGCATGAGTTGGCAATAGAGATGTGCAAAATATCACCATTTGATCCTGCTAATCATACACTTATATGAGGCAAGCTTCTGGATGAGAGTGTTTTTGACACTTTAATGGAGTTTTATGGAGTTAAGAGGTATAATGCTATTGGCTGGTTGTTCTTAGATACACTGGATACACTTATGAGGGAAAGGGGTGAGCTAAAAGCTTCAAATTTGCAACTTAAATGCTTTATGAAAGATATAAAAGTTTCTATATATGCCATGAAAGAACACTTTATTTCCTGTAGTCACAAACTTAAGATCTCTGAAAATCAGTCCCAGAGTCTCGCTATGCAAGTAGCAGATCTACAGCATAAACTAATTCTCAAATATGCAGGGTGTCTCATATAAACTAAGGGCTTTGATTGGAAAAGAATGGGATCCTGAAATGTGGGATGGGGACATATAGGTTGATAATAATGGCAGTGGGGATATGTAAACCCTGAATTCTACTGCATCTTTGCTAGATAGACCTGTAATGGTCTGTTCTGAGGAGACAGCTAACCTCCCTCTAGCCAGCCCCAAGGAAAGAGCTTCCTGACCTTCAGGCTGCCTTGAGGAAACAGCTTCCTGCTTCCAGTCCACCCTAAGGTGTCTACCACTAACCTCCATCTAAACAGATCAACGCTTCATTGTCTGCTAAACTTGTGACCACCTCCTGTGGGGAAACAGGCTTCCCTCCTCTATCTGGAAAGAGTAATCCTGTTTCACCAAATGAAACTGCAATCCAGTGTCCTGAGGTACCTGGCTTGAAAGACACTTAATTCTTTTCATGACCCATCCCCACGACACCTCTTTTCTTCAAGACCCATAACTAGACTAAAGTCTCAACAGGTCCTGAAATGTTAGGTACAAAGTGTGGCCCATGAGAAGTTACACTACACTCCAAAATAACTGCATGAATTTTCCAATTTACATAGCCAGAACCCAGGGGAATATGTGTAGGAATGGACATTAAGGGTATGGGATAATGGTGGAAGAAATATAAGTTGGATGAAGTTAAATTTATTGTCATGGGTCCATCAAGCACAGATTTTGCATTTAATGTTGCAGCTCAAGAGGACAGAAAGAGCATCAAACAGTTTGATTCATGGCTGAAACACGGATCAAAAGGTGGCCGATGTTATCTGAGGTTGAAATGCCACAACTGCCCTGGTATAATGAAGATGAGGGGATCCAAAGGCTTGGAAAGATTGGAATGTTAGAGTGGATTTATCATGGAAGACCTCCTCACACAGTGCAGTAATGTCCAGAGGACACACCTTTTACCAGGACTTTGAGGAATAAATTCGTGAAACTAACTACAGCGTCCCTGAAGACCTCTATAGTCACCCATCTCTATAGGTCAGATATCACTGTGGGAACTGCCATCACTGAGCTGGACTCCTTAAACACAATAGGGATGATCAGAGCCCGAGTTGGCAGAAACCACATGACAACAGTTAATTGCCATAGACAAGGTGGGCATAGACACCATAATGAACAACAGACACAAAGCAGCAGTCAAAATAATCTGACTCACAGGGACTTATGGTATTGGCTAGTAGATCACGGAGTACCTAGAAGTAAAATAGATGGACAGTCTACTTAATTCTTGTTTGAGCTATATAAACAGAAGAGGTCTAGGTCAAGTGAACAGGATTATAATTTGAATTACAGAAACAGAGAGTCGTCGCCCTTTAATCAATTCCCAGATTTAAGACAGTTTACAGATCTAGAGCCCCTACAGATCTAGAGGGGAGGACCAGGTACCCTTGGGGAATAACCCTGTTACATTGCCCAAGAATTATACTGCTGATATTCCTCCCAGGTTTCCCCAAGGAGACCTACTGCCTTTTACCAGGGTGGCTGTGCTTTGGGGAAAAGGAAATTATCAGATATTTTGTAGCTTACTAGACACAGGCTCAGAAGTGACACTAATTCCAGGAGACCCAAAACATCACTCTGATCCACCAAGCAGAGTAGGGACTTATGGAGGTCAGGTAATTGATGGGGTTTTAGCTCATATCTATCTCACAATGGGTCCAGTGGGGTCCCCGACCCATTCTGTGTTTCCCCAGTTCCAGCATGCATAATTGATTGGAATAAACATACACAGCAACTTGCAGAATCCCTACATTGGTTCATGGAATGAGGGCTATTTTGGTAGGAAAAGCCAAGTGGAAGCCACTAGAACTGCCTTACCTAGCAAAATAGTAAATCAGAAGCAATACCACACTCCTGGAGAGATTGCAGAGATTAATGCCACTCTTAAGGACTCTAAGGATGCAGGAGTGGTGATTCCCACCACATCCCCATTCAACTCTCCTATTTGGCCAGTGCAGAAAACAAATGGGTCTTGGTGGGTAACAGTGGATCACTGTCAACTTATCCAGGTGGTGATTCCAATTGCAAGTGCTGTTCTAAATGTGGTATCATTGCTTGAGCAAATTAACACATCCCTTCATACCTGGTATGCATCTATTGATCTGGCAAATGCTTTTTTCTCAACAGCTGTTAGTAAGGACCATCAGAAAAAGTTTGTGTTCAGATAACAAGGTCAGCAGTATACTTTCACTGTACTATCTCAGGGGTATATCAACTCTCCAGCCCTATATCATAATCTTGTCAGCAGGGACCTTGATCATTTCTCCCTTCCACAAGACATGATACTGGTCCATTATGTTGATGATACTATGTTGGTTAGACCTACTAAGCAAGAAGTAGCAACTACTCTGGACTTAACTGGTAAGGTATTTGCATGTCAGGAGATGGGAGATAAATCCAGCAAAATTACAGAGGCCATCCACCTAGGTGAAATTTCTAGGTGCCCAGTGGTGTGGGACATATTGAGATATCCTTTCTAAGGTGAAGGATAAGCTGTTGCTTCTTGCTCCTCCTACAACCAAAAAAGAAACACAATGACTAAATGGCTTCTTTGGATTTTGAAGACAACATATTCCTCATTTGAGTGTGCTATTCCAGCCCACTTACCAAGTGACCAGAGAGCTGCTAGCTTTGAGTAGGGACCAGAACAAGAGGAGGCTATTCAACAGGTCTTGGCTGCTGTGCAAGCTGCTCTTCCACTTGAGCCATATGATCCATAGATCCAATGGTGATGGAAGTGTCAGTGGCAAATAGAGATACTGTCTGGAGCCTTTGGCAGTTCCCTAGGAAGAGAATCACCCTTAGGATTTTAAGGTAAAGTTTTACCATCCTCTGCAGATAACTACTCTCCTTTTGAGAAACAGCTTTAGGCCTGCTACTGGGCCTTAGTAGAGACTGAATGTTTAACAAGTTACCATGAGACCTGAGTTGCCTATCATGAGCTGAGTATGGTCTGATCCACCAAGCCATAAAGTTGGGCATGCACCACAGGACTCCATCATAAAATGGAAATGGTATATAAGTGAACAGGCTTGAGCCAGGTCCTGAAGACATAAGTAAGTTACATGAAGAAGTGACCCAAATGCCCATGGCCTCCACTCCTGCCACATTACCTCCTCTTTCCCAGACCAGAGCTTTGGCCTCTTGAGGAGTTGATTGAGGAAGAGAAAACCAGGGCCTAGTTTATAGATGGTTCTGCACAACATGCAGGTAGCACCCAAAAGTGGATTGGTGCAGCACTACAGCCCCTTCCTAGATAGTCCCTGAAGGACAGTGGTAAAGGGAAATCCTCCCAGTGGGCAGAAATTCAAGCAGTATACCTGTTATTCATTTTGCTTGGTAGGAGAACTGGCGAGGAACAATTGTATATGGAGTCACGCACTGTTGCTGATCCTTTAGCTGGAAGGTCACAGACCTTCGAGGAGCATGATTGGAAAAATGGCAACAAAGAGTCTGGGGAAGAGGTATATGGACAGACCTTTCTGCTTGGGCAAAAAACATGATGATATTTGTGTCCCATGTGAATGTTCACCAGAGGGTGACTTCAGCAGAGGAAGGTTTTAATAATCAAGTGGATAAAAAGACCCATTCTGTGGATACAAATCATCTTCTTTCCTCAGCCACTCCTGCCATTAGCCAATGGGCTCATGAATAAAGTAGGCATGGCGGTAGGGGTATGTATTGATTGACTCAACAACATAGACTTCCACTCACCAAGGCTAATGTGGCTATGGCCACTACTAAGTGCTCAATCTCCCAGCAGTAGAGACCCACACTCAGTCACCAATATGACACCATTCCTTGAGGTGATCAGCCTGCTACCTAATGGCAGGTTGATTACATTGGATCATTTCCATCAGTGAAGGGGAAAAAGTTTATTCTAACTGGAATAGACACATACTCCAGATAATGGGTTTGCCTTCCCTGCATGCAGTGTTTACGCCAAAACTACCATCTGTGGACTTAACCACCATCACGGTATTCCACACAGCATTGCTTCTGACCAAGGAACTCACTTCATAGCAAATGAAGTTGGGGATGGGCACATGCTCATTGAATTCTCTGGTCTTGCCATTTTCCCCATCACTGAGGGGGCAGCTGACTTGATAGAATGGTGGAATGGCCTTTTAAAGACCCAATTATGGCCCAACTAGGTGGCAATATCCTGTAGGATAGGGCAGTATTTACTAGGAGGTGGTATATGTTCTGAATCAGCATCCACTCTATGGTGTTGTTTCTCCCATAGACAGGATTCATGGGTCCAGGAATCAAGGGGTAGAAATGGAAATGCCACCACTCACTATCACCTCTAGTGAGCCACTAGAAAAATTTTGCTTCCTGTCCCTGAAACCTTAAGCTCTGCTGGTCTACAAAAGGAGGAGTGCTCCTACCAGGAAACAGAACCCTGATTCCATTAAAATTGAAGTTAAAACTGCCACTTTGCCACTTTGGACTTCTTACACCTCTGAATTAACAGACAAAGAAAGGGGTTACTGTACTGACTGGAGTGATTGATCCAGACTATCAAGGGAAAATAGGACTGCAACTACACAATGGAGGTAAGGGAGAGCTTTCCTGGAATACAGGAGATCACTTATAGCATCTCTTGGTGCTATCATGCCCTATGATTAAAGTCAATGGAAAACTACAACTCAATCCAGACAAGACTACCAATAGACCAGGAACTTCAAGAATGAAGCTTTGGGTCACCCCATCAGGCAAGGAACCATGTCCAGCTGAAGTGCTTGCAAAGGGTAAAGGGAACATGGAATGGGTAGTGGAAGGAACATGTGAGCAGTTCTAGAAACGAGGACTGTGATGGTATGACTATTTCCTCCTTGTTTTGTTATGAGTATGCTTGTATTTGTACCTAAGTCAAATATCTTTTTTCTGTTTATCATAAGTTGTATTGTTCATATTATAGTATTTAAGTTATAGTATATCAAGTTTAAGAGTGAATATCACCTAAGGACTTGCATCCTATTCTGGAGAGGTTTGGTTTGTTTCCTGTTGTACACAGGATAGTTGAATATTGTTTGGTGAAACATGTCTTTTTTTTTTTTGCATGATGTGGTAGTTAGATTCCAGTGTCAACTTGGCTAGGTGAAGGTGCTTAGTTCTATTGCTGTGGACATGAGCCAATGGCATGTGAACCTCATCTGTTGTTGATTATATCTGCAGTCATCTAGGAGGCATGCCTGCTGCAATGAATGATGTTTGATTTAATTGACTGGTGCTTAAATGAGAGATTCAACGTAGCACAGCCCAAGCAGCTCAGCATACCTCATCTCAGCACTCACAGCTCAGCCCAGGCCTTTGGAGATGCAGAAAGAAATCATCCCGGGGAAAGATGTTAGAACCCAGAGGCCTGGAGAGAAGGCCAGCAGAGATCACTCTGTGCCTTCCCACATAAGAAAGAACCTCAGTTGAAAGTTAGCTGCCTTTACTCTGAAGAACTAACTAAATAAATCCCCTTTTATTAAAAGCCAATCCATCTCTGGTGTGTTGCATTCTGGCAGCTAGCAAACTAGAACACAAGGGCAGCACTGGGAATCAAACCTGAGTTTCTGGCATGGCAGGTGAAAACTCTGCCACTGAGGCACCATCACACCACCTAAAATATATGTCCTTTATTGTACTCTATTTAGATATTAAGTATGGTTTAAAGTGATGTGCATAGCTGTCAAGTTGACAAGGGGTGGACTGTGATGGTTGGGTTCAGGTGTCAAATTGACTGGGTGATGGTGCCCAGTTGTCTGGTCAAGCAAGCATTGACCTAACCATTGCTACAAGGATATTTTGTGGCTCTTTGATAAGCCAGAAGGCTGGTTTATTCAATCATCAGTTAATTGATTGCATGTGTGACTGATTACATCTATGATCAACTATAGGCATGTCTTCCACAAATGAGAGAATCTAATCAGTTGGATTTGATCCAATCAGTTGAAGCCTTTTAAATTGAAGAGTCAGCAAGCCTCTCCTGTGGAGTTTGTTGACAGCCTTCATCAGAGCCGCCAGCTAACTGTTCTATGGATTTTGGACTTTGGTGCCCCACGGTTACATGAGACACTTTTATAAATCTCATGTTTACAGATATCTCCTGTTGCTTCTGTTTCTTTAGAGAACCCTGACAATGTGCTTGAAGAAAACGGCAGGAATCCAAATGTGCTAAATAAATACTTTTCATGTATTTCTTTTGGTCTGTATACAGGAACAAATAAAGTGACTCAGCTAGTACAAAAGCGACAACTAAATATTTAGTCACCAGTCTGTAGCTCAACATGTCCAGTTAAATGGATTATCATTCAAGCAAGCAGCTAGCATCTAGTTTAACCAGCATCAAGGGAATTCCTACTACACAAAATGTTCTGGGACATTGTGTCCCTTAGAGAAAAACAACCACAAAACTTGTAGACACAGCTGCCTTTTGAATTTTGCTGTTAACTGGGCCATGCATTTGTTTTTAATCTCTCGTCTTGAACATTTTCATGGAAGTTACACTCTATTGTCTTAAAATTATTTGTAAAATGAGGGTCGGAACATTTCCTGCTGTTTAATTATGCTGTGTTTCAGGTGGTTTAGAATGAAATTTAGTTGGGGTTGCTTATTCCTGAAAATAAAAATAACAAAAATAATCAAACCATTCAAAATTTATATTGGTTAAATAGTAAATTTAGATAAAATGACAGAGGTGAAAATATAAATACTCCCTGCAATTAAATATTCTGCTCTTCATGTATTTCAACTATTATTTTTCCTTGTTCAATTTAGCTTTCATCCTATTGTCTCCTGGTTTAAAATGTAAATTCACCCCAAACCTTTACTTAGGCTCAAACCTTACTGAATCCTCTTCTGCCAGCCTAAAGTACTTCACTTTTAAGGTCTAGAAGGGAAAGCTTAACACCTCAACCTTGCGTTTTAATTATTTGTTTTGTTTCCTTAATTCCCCTGCCAATGGAAGCTTATCTAGAAGAAAGCATTTATCTGTGATCTTATTGTTTCTATGTAGCTTGTTTATCCCTCTTGGGAAGAGTAGCTGCTTCTCTTCTAAGGACTTCTAAGTCTCTGTACAGAGTCCCTGTTACCGCAAAGAAGACCACAGATACAAAAGTTGGTTATAATTTAGGAAGAGATTTATACCCTTAATCACCTTCTTGTCATGCACATCTCCCTCATTTGGAGATCACTCTCATAGCCTTGACTAATTACATTGTACAAAACCACTAAAGATATTAATTTAATGAACCCCACTATTCTTAGTCACTTGAAGGGGCTTTGCCTTTTTTTTTAACAAGTATCTGAACAAAATAGTTTGGAAGAATTTAAATCCAATTTTAAAGTATGTTACTTTGCCTAGTTTGTCAAATTAAAATTCTACCTAGGCATTTTAACTTCTTAAAAATAACTTATCTTCACATAAGTATTTATAGACCACAGGGAATAAGTAATGCTTTTTTTAAATTTAACCGCTAGCAGGGGATTTTCAACCCCTCAACCCCCCAACCAACCTCATTTAGCCTATCTCCTGTATCCATCAACTCTTTTTACTCCCCAGCCGTTGTTCTTATGGTGATATTATGGCCCCCTGTGGCAGCAAATGCAACTATGTATGTTGAATGGCAGATGAGGTCAAGACAAAAATTTCTATTTGGGAATCCCACTTCTTTCCAGCAAAACGCACAGCATTATGAGAGTCCTGTATGCCAAAGGCTCCAGAAGATTGAGATGGCCTTTTCTGCTTTCAAGGTTTGACCCTGGTCTCACTTGAAAAGCAGAGGATGTCCCCATATTCTGTATGGCATAATTCCAATTAGACTAAGGGCAGTGGTCAGCCTTCTAAAGAGTGTGTCCATCATCTAGAATAAGGAAAAGTTGTTGCCAGAAAACAAACAAAAAACCAATCTTAAAAATCCTAGTTGAATGCAATAGACTATAATCTCCTTAAAGATACCCTCAAGTTTTGATTCATCGTTATGTCTCTCACAGCATCTAATACATGTAGAAGGTAAAAATACATGTGAAGTAAACAGATAGAATTGAAGAATCATAGTATTTTTTTTAATATACAGAGCAAACAGTGGTGATACCTGACTTTGGAAACATAGCTATGACAAAAGAGTAGAAGGTAAAGATTCAGGAAGTGAAAAATTGCATTTTTTAATTTTAAAAATATGGAAACAGAAATATTATCTATTTCACATTCTTTATATAAAGCATCTTGTTATTTTCAAAATGCACACACACAACAAATAGCATTCAGGGAGTAAAAAAAGCTTCATGTAGTAGTTCTATTGACTTGTGTATACTGATTACGCTTGAAAAAAATGCATTCACATACACTCACATTTTAAAGCCCATAGATCAAAAATGTCATAAAGGTCACCATAAATTAAAGATGTCACCAGAATTTCTGGCTCCTTTGCTGCCTTCTCATGAAGAAAAATTGTGTTTTTAAATTTTCTTAATGAAGTTACATTTATCATTTTCCTGCTCCCTTTTCTGTTCTCAATACAATGCTGTCATCTTTAGAGCTGATGTCAATGAACTTGAATTTTTCTTAAGTCTGACTTCCAACTAAGTGAGATGAATGAAATCAATATTCTTCCCTTTACAAGTGAAATGAGTTTAGCAGCGTATGTGGTACTGTACCTTCCTCTCCTTTTTTCCCCTTTGTACTGCAATCCATCAATGTATCACTCTTGACACCTGAATGAACACATTTTAATATGAGATTTCAAGCAACAATCCTTTCTAAATGTAATAAAATATTTCTGTCTTTGTTCTTAAAAACCAACACCCAGACTTACCTTCTTTGCTCCTTCACAAGAATTTATTTCTATTACTTTTACAAAATTCTTAGTATTCACAAGCGATTAGACAGATCCTTGAGTTCATGAAGTATCTGATTTCTACGTACAAAAGCCCAAATGCTATTCACTTCTCAGGGCTGATTCTGAAAAAAAAAAGAAAAGGTGTTTCAGAAAAGGGATTTCAGATTCAAGGCCACCATGCTCCATGGTTTTGCCCTGTATCACAAAGTACCTTCTTGCTATTATTCATAAGCCTTCAATTAGTTCAAGAATTCCCTCTGCAATATGTGTCCTTATAGGAAAGAAGTAACTTTATTAGATTCCTTCGTGATGTCTTTGTGCATCACAAAAAAAAACTGTGTATTTGTGTTGCTTTTTCTTTTAACATTTTCAATCCTGTTAATCATGATTATTGACGACTTCTTCTAAATCGCACTCCAATTACAATTTTTATTACAATGGGTGATGATTTAAGCAGGTGATAAAGGAAAAGAAGAATCCAGTAGGGAAATGTTAATTCATGCTGATAAAGGGAGAAAAAAAATCATCTTTAATTTTGATATATTAATATTGCTACATATTTAGGTGCTGGTGAGAAAGAGTTATATATTGTGTAGTACTTATAAGAAGGAAAATCTGAAAGGATTAAAGACTAGACATTTATTACATCAATGAATAGATGTACTTGAACCAAACCATTAGGAAATATTCTGGATGTTAAATTAGTACATTTGGGAACATACCAATAAATCCAAATTAGATAAGAAGACAGAGTGTACGGAATCTCTAAATTACTGTTACCTTAGGGTGAGATGAGCCAAGAAAACAGGTGAGTTTCAGTCAAATGGAAAAGAGGGCTTGACCAAGACAGAAGTTGTCAGGCACCACTACCAATTATGATTCACCATACCCCTCCCACTCCTACTCTGACCTCATAATATTCACAATAATGTGAAAAACAACAAGGAAGGAAGTAAACACTAATAGGTAAATAGTTGCAGAAACCCATGCTCTAATCGGTTTCAGTTAGGAGGAAAATCTGCAGAGTCATTTGAAAAGGATTTATACAGCGGAAAAAGGAGAAATCAAAATGGGGCAGACTTGTGTGAATACTAAAAAGATTATATTGAGCCCTCTAATTTGGGTGCTTCTGGATTACCTTTCAGACTTCTTGTATCTCTCAGTGTAGTCAATGCTGATAAATAATTGTGTATACATGTTTCTTCACCTACTGTAAACTACTACATGAGGGGAAAGAAAGACTGTTCATTCTCCAAGTTTGGTGAACACTTAAACTGAGGTGAGATGCTAAGGACTGTGATTGCCTGTTGTATGGATTACTTTTCCTGGCACTTGCTGCCACAAATAAAGGTTGACTATACCCAGGGTTAGGATACATGGCAGGAAGATAATAATAAAATTACAAAACCTTCATACCCAAAACACAGTGAAAGAAACCATAAAATAATCAGTGACAAAAAACAAACAATAGAGTAAAGAAAGAACTGATTGGCACATCTAGCAAAAAAAGGGGCAGAGATCTCTTACCATGAACTTTGAAAGTGATAATCCAGAGAATTGTGGATTAATTCTATGCAAACAAATTTAAAATTCTGGTCAAAATGGTTGATTTAAATACAAATCCTTGACAACTGCATCTAAACATTCATGTTCTTTAGATCTCACCAGCCAGCTGTAGCAGCATGAGGAAAATGGCTTCTTCTTCCCTTCTGTCTTCCAAATCTCTTAGGAGTGTATCAGTTTGCTAGAAAGTAATTGAAATATAGTGGCCCAGCTAAAAACAAGTCTAGGAAATGTACATTTTGACTTTCCAATCTCTTATCAAGAATAAAAGTGGAGAAGCAGGCCAAGATGGCAGCTTAATGAGGTAAATTAATCGATAAAATCAACAAAGCTAAAAGTTGGTCCTTTGAGAAAACCAATAAAATTGAGGGATCCTTAGTTAGGTTGACCAAAAGAAAAAGAGAGAAGATGCAAATAAATAAAATCAGAAATGAAAGAGGAGACATAATCATTGACCCCACAGAAATAAAAGATGCAATGAGAATATACTATGAGCAACTATAAGATGATAAACTAGACAACATATATGAAATGGACAACTTCCTAGAAAGGCATGAACAACCAACATTGATTCGAGAAAAAATAGATGCCCTCAACAAACCAATCACAATTAAAGGGATTGAATCAGTCATTTAGATGCTCCCAAAAAAGAAAAGTCCAGGAACAGATGGCTTCATGTGTGAATTCCTCAAAGCATTCAAGAAAGAATTAGTACCAATCATGTTCAAACTCTTCAAAAAATTGAAGAGGAGGGAAAGCTACCTAACTCATTCTATGAAGCCAACATCACCCTCATATCAAAGCCAGGCAAAGATACTACAAGAAAAGAAAATTACAGACCAATCTCACTAATGAAAATAGATGCAAAAATCTTCAGCCAAATACTTGCAATTGAATCCAGCAACACATTAAAAGAATTATACACCAGGACCAAGTGGGATTTATTCCAGGTATGTAAGAATGGTTCAACATAAGAAAATCAATTAATGTAATACACCATATCAGCAAATCAAAGCAGAAAAACCACATGATCATCTCAATTGATGCAGAAAAGGCTTTTGACAAAATTCAAGAACGTTTTTTGATGAAAACACTTCAAAGGAGAGGAGTAGATGGGAACATCCTCAACAAGATAAAGGGAATATATGAAAACCCCACAGCTAACATCATCCTCAATGGGGAAAGACTGAAAACATTCCCCCTAAGATCAGGAACAAGACAAGAACGTTCCCCCTAAGGTCAAGAACAAGACAAGAATGTCCATTGTCAAATTTTTATGCAGCATAGTACTGGAAGTTATAGCCAGAGCAATTAGACAAGAAAAAGAAATAAAAAGCATCCAAATTGGAAGGGAAGAAGTAAAACTCTTACTGTTTGCAGATGATATGATACTATATGTCAAAAATCTAGAAAAATCCACAGCAAACCTACTAGAGTTTATAAACGATTACAACAAAGTGGCAGGGTACAAGATCAACAGTGTTTCTGTACACTAATAATGGGCACTCAGAGAAGGAAAATCAAGAAAAAAGTCCATTTGCAGTAGCAACCAAAAGAATCAAATATTTAGGAATAAATTTAACTAAAGATATAAATGACTTATACACAGAAAACTGCAAGAAATTGCTAAAAGAAATCATAGAAGACCTAAATAAATAAAAAGGCATACTGTGTTCATGGATTGGAAGACTAAGCATAGTTAAGATGTCAATTTTACCAAAACCGATTTATAGATTCAATGCAATAGCAATTAAAATCCCAACAACTTACTTTGCAGAAATACAAAAACCGGTAAACAAATTTATTTGGAAGGTCAGTCTGCCCAAAATAGCTAAGAATTACTTTAAAAAGAAAAAGAAGGGGGAGGTCTCACACTACCTGACTTTAAAGCATATTACAAAGCTATAGTGGTCAAAACAGCACAGTACTGACTGGCATAAATAGATATACTAACCAGTGGAATCATATTGAGTGTTCAGATAGACCCCTCTCATCTGTGGACAATTGATCTTTGATAAGGTGGTGAAGTCAACTCACCTGAGACAGAGAAGCCTCTTCAATAAATTCCTGGAGAACTGGAAATCCACATGTAAAAGAATAAAAGAGGATCTGTATCTTACACCCTATACAAAAATCAACTCAAATGGATCAAAGACATAAACATTAGAGCTAAGACCATAAAACTTTTAGAAGAAAATGTAGGGAAATATCTTATAAAACTTGTAATAGGAAGCAGTTTCCTAGATCTTACACCCAAAGCACAAGCATTGAAGAAAGAAATAGATAAATGGGAGCTCCTTAAAATTAAACACTTTTGTGCATCAAAGAACTTTGTCAAGAAAGTAAAAAGGCAGCCTACTCAAAGAGACACAATATTTGGAAACAACATATCAGATAAGGGTCTAGTGTTCAGAATATATAAAGGAATTGTTCAACTCAACAACAAAAAGACAAACAACCCAATTAAAACCCAATTTCATCTGGAGTGATGAAAATGTTCTAAAAGCTATCATGGTAGTGAATATACAACTATGTGATGATATTGTAAGTCATCAATTATATACCATGTATAGAATGTGTGTGTGTGAAAATTTCTCAATTAAAAAAATAGGAACAAAAGTGAAACTCAAGGCTTCTGGCTCCAAAGTCCAAGCTCTACTGCTGCCAAATGCTTGGGGCAACTATTAATTTTAAAAAAACCAAAACACTCAGTTTTGCTTTTCACTGGGAGCCACATCTACATTGTATTAAAATGTAATCAGAACTGAGAAATTTAACCAACTATATTAATTCCCAACTATCTAAAAATAGGGAAAATAAACACAAAAGTATAATTAATGTTTTTTTTTCATTTTATCTAGTATAATAATAGTAGACATATGCATGCAGTGAATATTTTTAGAGAATATTTTAATGTCATTTCATGGTCTATTTCTGAAGAAAATACCTCATAAATACCTAAAATCTGAACTACAGAGATGCTCCTGGGAAAATGCCACCATCTTCACTCCATCTGGCAGCAGGTATCAGAATTTTTTCAAGTGCTTTGGGTGAGGTAGTAGAGACAGAATCAGAATCTGCAATAGTCAAGTGGCTCAGGTTTCAAAGGGGGTTCCTGAAGGACGATATAAATCCTTCTGAGAGGGCACGGAGATTTATCTGGTAGAATCCCCGCTCTGTGCACTGATACCAAGTGGAACTTGGCATGTTTTTGTATCCTCAGTAATGGAAAAGGCTTTGCATTCTCTTGCTGCACTTATTGGTATCTTTTTGTCATTCTTGCCATCTTACATGGGGCAACTACACAATTTGCCAACTAAGGAGATGAGATCTCCTCAGACAGAAGATCCAGAATACAACTGAGCTAATTATCAATAAGTTTATCTGGAGAGATTTTTAAACAATACTTTCAAAGTAATGAATTATTATAAATAAATTCCTACTGTATCAAAGTAGTAGAAGTGAAGGTCAATGAAATTGAATTTCCAGGATTCTGAAATATTTCCAGTAATCTGAAATATTTAATATATTTATTTTATTGCTCTTTCCAGTCTAATTTCATCCTTTAAAAAAAATTTGCTTCCCCTTTACCTTTAGCCCAACTATCTAATAGCTATAACTTAATTCCAGTACTTGCTCTCCTTTTTTTAACTTCTATAGCCCTAGATACAGCTAGACTTGTGGGTTAGATCTAATTATGCATGATCTCACAGCAGTTGTTAAATGCAATTTTTTTCTTTTGAAGTCTTAATTATCCAACAGTTATTGCCTCAGATTACCAGGCTGAGGATAGCAAAAAAATAAAATAAAATAAAATAAAATAAAAGACAACAACAAAAACATTATTTCTCTAAAACAAGCCTTCCAGCTTTCTGAAGGGTTAAGACAGAAAAATGGGAGCCTGAAGTTTCTTCTACCACAGCTTCCATCTTGTTGCTGCTTAGTGGCAGAATTCTTGCCTGCCATGCCCGAGACCCAGGTTTGATTCCTGGTGCCTGCCCATGCAAAAAACAACGGGGTGCTATATGAGAACTCTATATTTTATGTATGATTTTTCTGTAAACCTACACCATATCTAATTTAAAAGGGAAAAAAAAGGAGTACTCAATCATTGTATGTTAATATATTCTTGATTTTTTCACCCAAATGAGGTATACTTACACAGGAATTTTTATCCTTTTAGGGAGAATAATTGCATTTTGTTATGGGCCACTTATCATACCACAATCATTGACCTGAATATGAGCATATATTCAGTAAAAATATGTTCCTTCAGAATGATCAGACCACACACAAAAATAAATAAATAACCAAGCATATGTCAATAATGCCCAAACCATATACTGGGCCCACACATTTTATAATTGGCTTTCTGAACTTTGTAACAAAACTGTAATAATTGAGATGGGACCTCATAGACAATAGAGGCTCTCTTATAAATTCTTTCCTCTTTAGGCTACTGTTGTTGTTTTTTTTCACAATTTCATTCCAAGCACTCTTCTCCAAAAAAATACTTACGGTATCAGTGTCCTAAACCTCCCCTCATTGGTGAACCCTCACCATCTGTTTTCTGCCACTGATTATTCTACCAATATGACACTCTCTCAGTCACTGTTGACCTATACATGACTCATCCCATCAGGCATATTTTAATCCTTATTTTATTTGACTTTTCAACAGCATTTATCACTGTTTCCCTTTCTATTTCTTAAACACTATTTTCTTTGGCTGCTTACAAGTCATCTCACACTTTTTTTTACTCTCCTATGTCTCTGGCTGTTACACCACAGTCTTTATCATCATATTGTCATCTCCCATCTGAACTCTAAATGTAAGGTCAGTTCTGAGACTTTTATCTTCTCATTCTATGCCGTAACCAACAAATAAATATCTCTTACGATGGATTTCCTCTAAGTTCTAATCCATATGTTCAAATGCCTACTGTACTCTACACTTAGACTTCTCAAAGCGTCAGCCAGCCAGTATCAGATGTTTTGGTTCTTGCCTGCATCCCCTTGACCTACTGTAGAGGCAGCCAGCAAACAGGGGCACATGCCAACAACCTCCTCAACCTCTGTTCCTGCAGGCATTCTCTGGACATCTGAGCTTGCATAATTCATGCCCAGAGCAGGTTGGAAGTACCAGAGAATTAAACCCAAGGATTGAGCTTCAACCAACTCAGTCTTTTTTTCTACCCAAGGGCTTAATCACCAACATTTAAATGTTTCCCTCCAAACAATCAAGGCCACTAGTCTTAGATATTTACTTGATCATGTGTTTCACTCCCGTGCGTATTGTCAGTTCAGTTACTGAGTTCAAATCTGCAAGCCTTTTTGATTGAGACCTCCTCCTCTCATCCTATGACTCCTTTCTATTCTGCTCATTCCTCACACTCACTCTGGTTTTCATAACCAAACCTGCCCTCTGAAAAAAGCTCTTACCTCATGGTAATGTAGACTGTAAACATGTCATCAAAAATTTTTAGAGCATAAGTCAAAAGTTCTAGCAGATAGATCTGGGTTCGATTCTTGGCACATGCACTTCCCCAAAACAAACAAACAAACAAATGAAAAACCAAAACCGAAACCAAACAAAAATTCAACAAATGGTACTGCAATAAAGGGATACTCAAATGGAAAAAGAATAAAATGTGACCCCTACCAAACAGCATACAAAAGAAAAAGAAAGTTCTAGCAATATATTGTGATTGCAAAGAATGCTACAGTAGTGATCTCCAAATGTTTTGGCCATGCTAATCAGGAAAAGGTTTTTGTTTTTTTTAACATGCCATATATATGTGTGTGTATATATGTATATTATTTATACCTATATATAGCATGTATATTCTATATCTCTTTTTTGAATTATATTCATTCAGTAATATATAGTTGATAAACACAAAAAATGCATGTTTAAACAAAATGAGCTGTATTAACTAATATTTTTAATAATTTTTATTTTGTTTTCTTCTAACCATACAAGAACAATTTTGCTGTCATTAAAATATTCTTATTAATCACTATCACTGAAACCAACGTTATTGACTCTGCTTAATTAGGTTTTAATTTTTGTTTTAGCATTTAGTGACAGGGCAATGTGAATGGCTATTGCTATGCTAGCCTTATTTCAAATACCTACTTTTAACAGCTGCCATAAATGAAAATGATAACTCACAAAGATACAAAGAATCAAATGAAAGAAGTGCTTCACGTTCTGAGCTTACGAAATAATGACTCTAAATTTTTAATTTCATCTACGCAATAGTTTTTACTGAAATTTATTTAGTATATTTCCATTTTCCCTGATGTCAATTAGTTGTCTTTGCAAACTAATTGGAAAGTTTAACATTTTTTATATTTTAATGGATTTCAAAAGTATGCAGATATGAGACTTCTAGAGGTGCCATATATATGTCATTTCTGATAAAAAAATGAAAACATTTTCATATATCCACTTTCTATATGCCATAGTCATAGGCTGACTTTTCTAGAATTGAGGTTATTTACTCATTTGTATCAAAATGCTGGTATTATGTCAAAAGAACAATATTAATATTATCTTTATTATTTTGAAATATACCCTGTTTGATAGCATTCTATTGACAGCTCACAGAAAAGTTATCAATTTACAATTCCTATATTTTATAAATTTAAACTTAAAAATCTTTAAGCTTGACAGCTTTTTAAAATATTTTTCTTTTGTTGAAGCAGAGACCCTACATGAAAAACGAATCTACTTATTTTAAAATCTTGTTTTTATCAAATCAATTAATATTCCAGAGCACTTTATGAAATTCAAGTTTCATCATTTTTATTATAATAGTTTTCCTTTGAGTGATAAATAAATTTTATGAGCAGTTTATCTGTAAATTTATTCTCAAATTCTTTTTTCTCTTTTAATCTTTTCAAAGGTTTTGTATCAAAGGTTGCACCCATTCAGTTTTTCCTTAAAATATTACTTTTGACAGTCATATATTGTGAATATATATTTTTCTGTGGAGCTTTCTTATGTTAACTCACAAATGAGTAGTTCTTCATATCTTGTTTTATTGAAATATCAAATACCATAATTTTAGAGAAATTAGAAACATCTGTCCTTTCATCAAAGCATGTGGCAAACACTGCTCAAAGCATATTTTTTTCCTAATACTCATTTCTTAATTGTTTGAATTTTTTTCTATTTGGTAGTAGGTTTATCTTTAAGTTATATCTACTTCAAATCTTCTAATCAAACATTTTTATCCATTTTAATCATATATGGAAAAAAATGTCCTGAGTGGCTTGAGTCTTTTCCCCCTTTAGTTTGCTTTAGCTAGTCAGAGCCCACAAAAAAGCAGATTTGAAATCTAGATAGATAGATAGATAGATGGATAGATAGATAATTGATAGACAAAATTAAGCTAATTAAGTTTGGGTATTAATGGACTGAGTGTTTCATTGCTGGGAAAAAAAAGAAGATTTTCTATTCTGGGAAGTTTGCATTTCTCTATCTCTCTCTCTTTTTACCCCCAACCACATGGTCCTGTTTCTTCACATACATTGTGTATAAAATAATTTCAGGTTCCTTATATTATTACCTTCTGCCAGAGAAAGTTGTCTTTTTCCTCTGCTGGCAGTACGACGGGGTATATCACCTTACTCCAGTCATGAACTGGGATGTGTTGGGATGCAGATTTGGTAAGGAGCCGTCTACTTATAAAATGTTGTCCTACAATATCTTCAACCGAGAGCCTGTTATGCTCACCAAAGCCTCCCTCTAATGGGTCCTGAACTCAAATTTTTTATCTTTTCAGCATCATAAGACTATTGAAATCTGAACTCATATTTTCAGAGCTTTTTGGCATAGTTTTTCAATTTGCTATCTTTAGAACTTCAGAGTTGGACAAATATCTTGAGAGAGAAACTGGCCAAGTGTTTGAGGCCTGTGGATTTTCTGATTTTGTCATTGTATCCCATGAGCCTACAGAAAATTATGCTAGTTTCTCTGTATTCTAGAAACAGTCTTTTCCTTGGGTAAAACTGAATTCTTGGTCTCTTTCTTGTGCCCAGATCAACAAGATGTAGATATAAATCATCAGCTGACCTCTTTCAGGTATTTTATGCCTTTCTGTACTTAGCACCTTTAGTCCTATTTCCTTCAACAATTCTCTCATGCCATTAAATTATTTTCTATTTTCTAGTTATTTTTACTTTCTAGCTTGTTTAGTTGTTCTCAGTGGGAGATAGCCTGCTGCCAGCTATTTTCATGTCATGCTTAGCTTCTAAATGTCTTGCTAATCATAATGTCTTTATAATTCAGTAATATCTCATGGCAGATTAAAAAGCTTAAAGCAATATTAATCATTAGTGAAATATATATTTTTATATTTATAATATGCATCTAAATAATCTCAAAATTACCAAATTCTAATTTTTATCTAAAAATATGGCAGAAGAAAAACTCAAAATAAGAGTGGGTAAGTGCCCTTTTATTTTCTTGCAATTTTCAGGGAAACTTTTAAAGCCATTTGTACATTTCTGAGAATTATTCAATTGAAACTCGATTGTATATCAGTATTTATAAATAGACAAAATAAAACTGCAGTATGTCATAACACCCCGTAAACAAACACACAAGTGAGGCATCCGCTGATAAAGCTTCCACATTGTGGAACAGCCGCTGTCCCTTAAAGCTGTCAGGTGCCATGTAAATGTCCTGTAACTGTTTGAAAGAATCAGGCAGTGGTAATGCCAGCATCAATCAATACATTACAAACTAGTAAAGACTAATTATTTTACTCTATATGGATTTTAAAATAGTAATAGAAAATCAGATATTTTTCTATCGATCAAATCAATAATTGCTTAATTCTAGGATATACACTGTAAGGTTGGAGTATAGTAAGCTTGGAAATGTAACAAAAATGACTTATATTCAAAATATATGGTTTGCTCTCTGCTATTGCTGAAAGGCTGTAAATTGAAGAAAAAAATTCTCCATGACTCATCTCTTGATGCTGCTTGTAAGAGACATTAGTTAGTAGTAAAAAGACAAGAAATCCAGCAGCTTTATAAAGATAACCATACAAGACAAAATAGAAAAAAATAATAGTTAATTCAGAATTCTTTTTAAGAAAATAAATCCTATATAGTTATATACTCTAGATGATCATATTTTCAAAGCATATATAAAATGTAAATTTTTAGTGTATGACATTAAGTATAACCACATAAACGTGATAAATGCTGATGGGTAATCTCCAAGGGCTCATTTCAACATAACTTTATAAACATTCTTTGTTATCTTAAAAAGAGAAAAGAATGCATTAGGTAAAAATAGTTAAACCTTTCAGTTAACCTGAACTCATAGGCCAACTATTAAAACATAGTTTACTACTTTAAATGACAAAATCTAGCTATAAAGCAATCTACTAACCTTATTTGTCCTATCCTCTCATGTCTAGATTTCTTTAGCCTTACTCAGACTCTTTACAACCTCCTTTGATCACTTGACCTTCTTATCCCTAACCCCCTTCTTACTTTTGTTTTCTTTTTAATATAATTCTTAAAATTATAATATTCTTTCACATAGATGATGGAGAAAATGCAATTTTAAATTTCAATTATTTCATGATTATATTTATTACCATATACCATCACCATCATAGTTGCAATAAGGACCTCATTTGTATCCATGGTATTATGCTGGGTGTTGAAATAAATCAAACTTCAATAATTAAATAAAATGGGATGAGTCTTTCAGCATTTTTAAGGGGGCAAGAAAATTTAATGGTCATGTTTCTTTGCTTAAGGTGAAAAGGGGGCTTCCTGAAGAGAGCACTTGGTTTAGGCACTAGCTTTGTTTCCTCAACAACGCATGGAGACCCTGAGAGACAAAATAACTTGCCCAAGTCAGGCTGTCCTGTCATTTGGGTTTTTGAAAAAAAAAATGTATAAAATAATCAAAATCTGGTGATGTTGGTTTTTCTTTTTTTTTTTTTTTCAATTTAAATAACAGCTTTAACATCAGCTAGTTCCTTCTCCCCACTCCATATTAATGACAGCCCCTTCCAACATGAAAAATTAGAATGGCCATAGCCCAAATACCCCTAAAGAGAGGGATGGAAAGATCAAAGGTGATGGTGGAGTTATACAGAGAAGATAGGATTTAGCAAATGAACATAATAACTGAATCATTCTATTGATATTTCTTTTAGTCTCCAGTATCTTAGAGCAGCTAGAAGTACAAACCTAAAATTGTGGAATTGTAACCCGTGTCAAACTCTGAAATACATTCTACAACTAATTGTGATGCTGTGGTCATCCCTGACATACATAATAAATTTGAAATTTATTACTTTTTTGTATATATGTTATTTTTCACAAAAAAGAAAAAAAGTCAAATGTGATGTTAGAAAAATATTTATTCTTTCTAGCTTCCTATATTCTGAAGCAGCTAGAAGGAAAACTCTGAGATGATGGTATGGTAGCCCATGACAGACTCTGAGATCTGTCCTGTAACTACTTGATGAAGAGTGCTTTGAAAGCTATTGCTTTTTTCTTTCTTTGCTTTGTATATATGTTATACTATACAATTGTTCTAGCTTGCTAGCTTTCTCTCCTGGTTTCCCTTCACGAAACTCCCACGGAGGCATTTTCCTTCTTCATTTCTAAAGGTTGCTGGCTCGTGGATTCTCTGCTTCGTGGTGCTAGAGCATTCTCTGCTCTCTCCGAATCTCCTTCATTCTCCAAAATGTTTCCTCTTTTATAGGACTTCAGAAACTTATCAAGACCCACCCAAATGGGTAGAGACATGTCATCACCTAATACAGCTGAACAACCACTCCTGATTAAATCACACCTCCAGGGAGATGATCTGATTACAGTTTCAAACATACAATATTGAATTGGTATTATTCTGCCTTACAAAGTGGGATTTTGATAAAACATGGCTTTTCTAGGGCCCATACATCCTTTCAAACCAGCACAACAACAACAAAAAGTTTTAAACCCCCCCCAAAAAAAAGATTTAATGCATACATGAATCAAAATTGATTGGCTTTAAATAATTGCATTTTTAAATGCAGAGAAGGAAATAGAAATAAAATCATTATTTAAGTAAAAAAATTGGACAATTATCAAGGAATTAGGAGAAAATCCAAACAAATCTTGAGTATTCACAACCCAAAGCTCTCTATCTGTATCTAAAGCCAAATTATGAGTTGAGTAATTATTTTCATATTGTCATCTTCAAATGCAGCAAAGGAGAGTATTTTAGAAATTATACAAATAAATTATCTAAAAAATAGAAAGACTCGAAAACTGTAAAACCAGATAATAAAATCACCTTTCCCTACAAACCTAGTAAGATAATCTAAAAATAAGCAAATATTTTCAAAAGCACTGAAAATAAAGTAACACTTAAAATTTATAGAAACCTGAGAAACAATAGATTAAACGAATTAGGTTTAACAAAATAAAAGCTTGAAAATATCTGCCAAATTTAAGAAACCATATAGAACCACCAGGCACATTTGGAAAGAAATAAGACATCAGAAATGAAAAATGCATTCACTGAGAATAAAACATGATGAATAAGTTTGAAAAAAATAACAGCTTAAAAGAACTAGGAAATTAGTGAACTACAAGATAAATCTGAAGAAATTAATTGGAATGCAAAGACAGAGACAAAGAAATAGAAATTATTAATAAGTTAAATGGAATGGAAGATAAAGTGAGAAATAATTATAGGGCCAGAGAGAAAATGAAACAGAAGATTTATTTTGGTAGATAAAACCAAAGAATTTTCCAGAATTAAAAAAAGACACCAACACAGAAATACCAAAATTAAGTAATGCCTTTTAAGGAGTTAAATATACACTGAATGCATGATACAGCAATCACATTCCTAAGTATTTGCCCAAGTGAACTGAAAACCATATGCTCATATAAAAATATGTACAATAATGTTTATAAAATTTTTATTTATCATTACCAAAACCTGGGAAAAAATAGATAGTCCTTAACAGGAAAATGTATAAATAAATTTGGTACATTCATACCATGGAATAGTATTCAGCAATAAAAAGGAACAAAATGTTGATCCATGCAAAAACATGTTTGCATGAATAATTTTAAATAATTTGTTTTGAGATGAAAAATAATTCAGGCACCTCATCATAAATTGCATTTTGCTAAGTGAAAGAAGCCATAATTTAAAAGCTACACATTATATGATTCTGTTTATATCACATTCGCAAAATGCAAAACTATACAGGTAGAAAACAGATCAATTGTGGTCAGGAGTTAGCGATACGAAGTAGGATTAACTACAAAGGGCAGCACAAGAAAAATTGGGGTGTAATGAACTGTCCTATATTGTACTGTGCTGTTGATAGAGATTGTATTTGTCAACACCTATAAAACTGGATATCACAGAGACAATTCTCCTGTATACAATTTTTTTTTAAATCCAACCAGATTGTCAGCAATAGCCAAGATGGAAGGCAGACTATGGCAAATGAATTTCAGCTGAATGATATGTAACCTCACTGAAGGGTGACAGAAAGAAAGGAGTTGATCTACATAACTTTGAAAAACATTGCACTGTTTTGTCAGGTCATTGTGAGCCTAAAGGGACATTGAGCCACACACAAGCACAATAGACTAGTTCGTAAAATAATTTCTCACTGAGCTATAGGTTAGAAAACTTCAAATACACTTTCCTTGTATATTAGCTATGAGCAAATAAGTAAATATATCATAGATAATCATAACCATATTTCCCACTGTTGGAAAAAGAGTTTACATTTAAGTAAATGGAATATGCTAGAAAAAAGCTTTGCAAATGGATTGGAGTTCAAGGTGTCAGTATAAACCTAAGAGTTTTAAAAATATATTTCATATATAAACATCTATGTAAACATCTCTACGTAGAGAGATATTGATCAGAAATATAGATATGTGTACTCATGAGTTTACATATATACATATTTCTTAGTTCTGTCCAGAAGAGTTTCTAGAAGCAGTAACACTCCAATTAGCAAAGAGCGCATTGCATACCCAGATGTTAATTTCTGAATACCATTCTCTGGTTTAAGGAACCTATAGGCTCTTTGGAGAAGTGGTTGACTGGAAGCCCTAAGTCAGGGAACAGACAAGATGAACGTGGAACATCTTATGATGTTCCAGAAACTAAGAAATTTCTCAGAAAAGGATCAGGAAGGTCAAAAAGGCAGAAAAGTCAAGCCGAAAAAAGCTCTCAATGTTCCCAAGTGGAAACAATTTTAATAATAAAATTTGACAAAATAAATAAAAATAATATTGGCTTATAACCCAAAGAATAAAATAGTTACAAGTCTATGCTAATATAAATGATTGAATAAATAAATACATGGTAAAGAAGAAACAACTGTTCTTTATAGAAGAATTCCAATTAACAAATTAAGAAGGAATCTGAAAAATAGAAATTCATCATTAGAACACCACAATAGCAATTTCTACAGGCACAATCTATTGATAAATACTAAAATTAGCAGGTAAAAATTTAATGAGAAACAGGATATTTATGTAGCCTCAAATATCTTCCTGGAAGCATGCATTAAATTCAATAGGGGAAAATATTAGCTTTATAGTGGAGAAACCTGGCAGCCACTATGTCAACCACGTGATCAATATTACATCATCAGTAATAAGATATTGATATTTCGTGCCCCCTTGATATGATTCTCAGACAAGGGCAGATCATCTCTGTGATATTCATCCCCAAAGCCCATAACTGAAATTCATCCCTGGGAAAGCATTGAACAAACCCACATTGAAGAACCTACTACAAAATACCTGGCCAGTATTCTTTGAAAATATGAAGATAATGAAGACAAGAAAAAATGACAGAACTGTTCCAGATTGAAAGAGAGTAAACAAACATGGCAATTAAGTGTAACTAACAAGGGATAATGGATTGATCATGGGAGAGGAAAAGGTTAGAAATACCGTGGAAATACAAAGTCTGTTACTTGGTTAATAGTGTTGCCCCAATGTTTATGTGTATTTTTTAGTTTTGCTTATGGGGAGTGAAACCAGGCAAAGATTATTTGAGAATGCTGTGTATTATCTTTGTAACCCTTCTGACAGTCTAAAATCACATGTATATATCCATATGCTTAGAAATTGAGAAAAACATTACTAACTACTAGATGGCTAAAGAAAACATAATAAAAATTGAAAATGTACAAATTAAAATAAAAAAATCTTGTTGGATGTGACAAAAACAATTCTTAAAAGAGAAAAATGTAAACATAGAGATGTATTAGAAAAAATTATTAATTATATAAGCATTCCTTTTAAGAAATTAAGGGGAAAAAAACAGAAACATAAGCCCTAAGAGAGTAGGGAGAAGAAAAAAATAAAATAGCAGAAAAGCATTTGGTATTCAGCAGATTATGATTAAGTCATTATCAGCTCTACATTCTACAGTGTATTCATTTCCTATTGCTGCTCTAATAAATAACCATAAATTTAGTGATTAAAACAATGCAATTTTATTATATTTTAGCATTCCAAAGGCTAGCAGCCCTAAAATCAAGCTGTTGGCAGCTTCCTTCTGAAGGCTCTGGGGAAAAATGTGTTTCCTTTCCTTTTCCAGCCTCTAAAAACTACCTACATTTCTTGGCTCATAGCTGCTTCTTCCATTTTCAAGCTGGCAGCATGGCATCTTCAAATCTCTCTTTCTGTCTCTATTTCTGACCTCTGCTTCCACTGTCATGTCTCTTTTTCTGATTCTGATTCTCCTGTTTTGTGATTACTTTGGGCTCACCCAGATAATCCAAGATAATTTTCCTAGTCAAACTTCCTAATAAAATCTGCAGAATTCACAATATAAGGTAACACAGTCACAGGTTTCAGGGATTAGGATGCAGACATTTTGACTGCCATTATTCTGTCTACCACATATAGAAAGAGTCAAAAAAAAGTTAACCTCTGTCAAGACTGACCAAGCAAAAACAGAGAGAATTTATAACAAGAAGAAGAAAGAAAAAATACTGTAGGCATTAGAGGTCATTTATTACCAAGCTTTATGCTAATTAATTTGAAAACAGAATTGTTTAATTTTCTTACAAAGAAAATCCAGGCCCAGGGGGCCTCACCTGTGATCTCTACTAAACTTTCAAGTAGAATTAAATCATATAGAAACTCTTTCCAAGAACATAAAAAAAAAAAAAAAAATTTCGCAACTCATTTATGAGTCTAGATTTAGATACAGTAACTTAACCAGGACAGTGTAAGAGAAAAATTAAAGAGTAATTTTATATGCAAAAATCCTAAACAAAATTTTAGCAAACTGAATTAAGGAATAAATAAAAGTGATAATGCATTAGAACCAAGTAATGTTTATTTCAGGAATGCAAAATAAGCTTAACAATCAATATAATTTGACATGCTAATGGAACTATCATCTTGATAGATGGAGAAAAATGTTTGTAAAAATACAATACCACTGCTTGATGAAAATTCTTAGCATGCCAGGATTACAAGATAATTCCCTTATTCTAATAAGGTAATAAGGTATGTTAACAAAAAAACAGACAAACCAACAAAAAAATACCTAAAGCAAAATATAATTTCCTTTTGAGATAGGAAGCAAGATAAAGATTCCTGTCACCAATTTTATTCAAAGTTTATTAGAGGCTTTAATCAACATCATAATAGAAAACCAACAACAGGAAAAAAAAAAAGAAACAAGGATTGGAAAGGAAGAAACACAAATATTACTATACACAAATGATATGATTATGCATATACACAGAAAATTTAATTGACACTCTCTCAAGGGTCCACACTCTTAACTACCATTGTGAAGGAAGGAAAAAGTAAATCTACCTATCAATATCTTTACCAAATTGGCAAGAAGTTGATACTAAAATCTTGCCAAGATTTACAACAAAAAGAAAAACATTATTTGTAAAATGACACAAAATCCTTTTTTTTTTCAATTAGACTTTTGGCAAATTGAATCAAGAAACCAATCGAAGAATGCATATTACCAAAATGGGGGTGAATTCTAAATTGAATGGATACTTTAACACTAGGAAATGTGTTAATGTAATCAGTATTAACTGCTAACAGCATTACAATTTAATCCTGCTATAAAGTACTAGCCAATGCAATTAGACAAGAGAAAGAAATAGTAGATATGAGAATTGAAACCTAGAAACAGAAGTGTCAGTGGAAGATGACAGTTTATTATGCGGACTAGCAATAAAATTAAATTTTATAAATTATTAGAAATAAAATGAAAATATTCTATTGTGGCTGATTAGGAAACTCAAGATAATGGGGAAGAACAAGTGGGTACTATTGCAGATAAAGAAAATGATAGACTAATAGGAGTAAACTTAACAAAAATGTGTAAAAGCTACATAAAAAATTAAATTCCACCAAAAGATATTAAAGAATTTAGAATTACATTGGACATGACTCCCAGAGATGTCAATCTCCCTGGCAATGCGGGACATGACTCCCAGCGATGAGCCTGGCCCTGGCATCATGGGAATGAGAAAGCCTTCTTGACCAAAAGGGGAAAGATAAACGAAACAAAGTTTCAGTGGCTGAGAGATTTCAAATAAAGTCGAGAGGTCTTTCTGGAGGGTACGCTTATACAATATATAGATATCCCTTTTCAGTTTGGGTATATTGGAATAGTTAGAGGGAAATACCTGAAGCTGTTGAGCTGTAATCCAATAGCCATGATTCTTGAAGATAACTGGATAACAACAGAGCTTTTAAGATGTTGAACACACTGAATGTGAAAACCTTGTGACTGACACTCCCTTTATCCAGCGTATGAATTATGAGCAAGAAAAAAAAGACAAAAAAAATAAACAATAGGGGATGTTTGGGGTTTATGGGATGTTTTGGGTCTTCTTTTTTACTTTTTTTTAATTTTTATTTTTATTATTTTTGGAGTAATGCAAATGTTCAGAAATCTATTGCAATGATGAATGCACAGCTTTATGATGATACTGTGAACTACTGATGTACAGTTCAGATGATAATATCTCAATTTAAAAATCATTGAAGGAAAAAAACATGGGAAAAAAGAATTTAGAAATTGAATATATATCTTACATTTGCTCATATTTAAGCTATCTGGCTTTCCCCTCCTCCAAAAAGTTTCCAAATTTTTTTTGCATTCATGGACCAGAATTAGAAACAGGAAGTGCTGTTGGAAACAAGTCTTTAGATGGGAGCATACATGAAAATAAAATGCCATGAGAAAGATTTGGGCTTCATAGTTTATAAATAGTTTTCTTAACAAAATCTTGTCATTGTTCATAATTAAAATTTGAATTATTCTCTTACCCAATAACATTGATGTGGTTTTTAAACATTATTTTAAGCTTAATGTTACTAATTTTTAAATGACCCTGGAAAGACTGTTGTTTGATATTTTCTACCAACAAAAATTATAAAAATCAAAAACACACGGAAAAGAGGAAAAGGAGATAAAAAGTTCTAACTATAGCAGAAATAACCATTTTGAATAAAGTAATGTCTTTAAACACCAGGAAAATATGTAATATATGGGTATTAAACAGAAGAACTTTGGACTAATGAAGGAGATTGGGTTTTCCACTAATCCTGGTAAGGAGAAAGCTGAGCCAAATTTAATAAAGAAAAATGAGATGTATGGATCTTCTTGTTGACCCTGAGTATAATGGAGCAAATCTGTTCTCATTTTACAACAAATGTATAAGAAAATATAAAAGTAAATCTTAATTATTATCCCTTAATTGTAAGATTATATGTTATATTTTTTCTCTTTGGGCTTTTCATTTCATTAAAGTATTCTACCTTTAGTTATCTTTTTATTTTTGATTTTTTACTAATATACTATTTAATATACAACTTTTAAGCAGCTAATCTGAGATTCATGTTGAAGCTCAAAGTAAAATTTCTCACATTCAGAATTAAAAATTTCATTGTACCTGTCCTTCAGCTTAGTATGTCAATGATGCTAATATTTATTCAATTACCACTAATGAGAAAAAGTCCTATGATAAAGGTCACACTTGTTTACTTTTTATGAAAAGAGAATATTAAGCCACTGCACTCAATCTTAGCCTGAATAGATGGGGTTGAAATATCTCAGAAATTTTCCTCTAAACACATAGTCTACATTCATTATGATGGAAACCTTATAAAGATTTCTTGAGACTTTTATTTTTTTACCTGACAAGAGAAGTGATATTGAAGATGAATTCCACCAATGTAATGATTACCACAAATAGACAGTACAGTTCTTGAAAAGAGTGATCTGTGTTTTTCCTTTGATAGAGAAAATTCTTCTGAGACAATCATTTGTGTCCCTTTTTTATTATGACTCCACATAATTCTCCACATTAATTTTCATAGTTATAACCAACCTCCCAATAACAAAAATATATAATGTACCATCAAACTCACTCAATACTCACAAGCTCTATTAATGTGAGTCTATAACAGATCTCAACTATTCTTTTGCTAAATATTAAAATTTTAAAAACTGTGCATTGAATACAAAAATATATAAGAATATAAAATATTATTTAAAAGTTCTATAAGTTTTTTAAATTGTTTCATAATATATATTATTTAATATTCAGCAGTTTTATAAATTATTCTCATATATATATTCACAGTATATAAACTTTAGAAGACAAAGTGAACGCATATTTTAAAGATCCAGAAAATCTCAGAAAACTTTAAAAGCATTCATCTCTGAAGCACTTGCTATAATAAACTATGGGCCAAGAGGATTTGGGGAAATTTCTCTTCATTTTGAGAAATAACAATCCCAGGTTTTCCATAATGTAACTATCCATTTGCATCTACAGAAAATGACCTCATAAAACACATGTGAGTCCAGTGCCTCCTAGGGCTACAGTAAGCAAGTACTCATAATGCTAGACCATTAACAAAGCCTACTGCTCTGAAAAAACAAACAAACAAACAAAAAAACAGGAGGGGGGAAAAGTCCAAGTGTAGATAGAGAAACTTTGGGTGGACTTGAAAACTCACATGCTGCAATGAAGGATTGACAGCTGTGTTACAGAATTAAAGAGATGTTTTCAGAGAAGATACTTGTAATGTTCCAGAGGAAAGGTGGCAAAGAGTGAAGTTTAAAAGAGAAAAGAAACAGTTTCTGCAAATAGCATTAGGATTTCAGAAGAGATGGATAATAAGTAGAAGATGCTCTCCTTATTGGTTGCTTAAATAGTAGTAACACCTGTGTGACAGTGAAACTTAAAGAACTTAAAGAAAGTAAATATAATTCGTTTTCATTGGCAAAAAGAGTGGCCTTTGATGACCACAATAAGTGAGAATTGAGCAACGGCAAAAAGTTATACATTATCAGGTCGATCAGGTAAAAAAAATTATCATCAAAAGCATTAAACCTTACATTTCACCTAAAGAAATAAAAGGCATCTCACTTGGGTTAGTCAGTTAGGACTAAAGATTGTCATCAACTAAATTATTCAAAAGTATGTGTGTGTTTCTCTCAAGAACTTTGCTGAGCACTAAGGAGACAATGAGGAACATGATCCTTCCTCTCCGCACAGAATAAACCAGATACTGGCAAGTAAACAGCCAATTATAGTAGAGTGAGATGAATGCCAGTAATAAGTAAGCCCAGCATGCTGTCAGAACCCATGCGGGAGATGCTAGGAAAGTGAAACTAGAAAAAAAAAAAGCAGTAAAATACCATGAAGACAGCTAAGGAAGAAGTATGGTAGGGTACAGTTCTAGCATGGCCTGCCCCCTTTCCCTGGGACCCACAATTACATTCTGCGCTCAGCCAGGCAGGACAAAACACAGTCCCTAACAGATAAAGGGACTGCCTGTATATTCCTTCCCCTATTGTCCAGAACGCATGTAAATACTCACTGGAAATAGTCTGATTCTGGTCAGGATGTTTTAGGACACCCACTGTACACTCCAGTGGTATATCTTTCCCCAGGGGAGAGGAAATGGGTTCACCCACTAAGGCTCACAAACACAAGAGAGGGGTGCTGTGTGTTGAACGTGTCCCTGCTACAGACACAAATCAAGACCTGTGAGCTATGGGGAACCTACGAGCACTAGTGAAGCTGGCCTTGCTCTGTCTCTTCTCTATGTGGGTAAGACAACTTTCCATCAGAGCCTGTATGAAGTGCACCTTTGCTGGCATCCCAGACACTGTATTGGTGTGGGCTAACATCCCTTGAGGTGTCCTGACCAATAAGAAGCATTCCAAATAGAGGGAAAGGATGCACAAAAGCCAGTGGGCAAAAGAGGACAGTTTGGCAAATATGAATGAAGCTTATTGTTTGCAGGAAGAAGGGGGATACTTGAAGATGAAGATGGAGAGGAAAGCAGATCCTGGAGAGCCTTGTAAATGCCAGCTTAAGAGTTTGAGTTTTTATTTGAACTACTGAGGAATCTCAGGAAGCAGAGTAAGATGTCTGCATTTTACTTTCAATTTAATTCATGTGAATGTTTGAGATCGCCCAGACAAAGAGGACACAGCAAGAGATGCTGAGATAAGTTGGAAGAAAAACAAACCAATGAAGAATTATGGGATCCAACAGAAGAGAATTTTTCAGAAAGAGGAGTGATATTTATTAATACATATGCTATCATAAGGTAAGTTTGACACAGAAACAAACATGCCTATGTTTTTAGCAATACAGGGCATTGGTAAAAACAGATTCATTCAAGTGGAGGCGACAGAAGTCAGATTTCAAGGGTATAGGTATAAATGTAAACTGAAGAAGCAGAGAAAAAGAAGCAGATTTAATTCAAGAAGCTCTAATGGCACTGAAAGGAGATATAATGGCCACATAATGGAACATGAGGCAAAGAAAGGGCTTTATGGGCATTAAAAGTGACAAGTATATTTAAAATGTAATGAAAAGGGGCTAAAAGAGAGGAAAACTAGAAGACAGGTTTAAATAAAGATTACTGATGGAACAGAGCCATTTGAGAATGGAATTCAAAAAAAATTCAATAAAAAAAAGGAAAAATAATTATTTGAATGAAGAGAGAATGTGATGACAAAATATGGACCTTTTCAGGGTGGGGAATTTTTAAGGAGGGCTCGCCATGATCACTTCCATTTTCGGGAGCTTAGTCATGTTCTAAGAGGAGGATGGAGTGGATGGAATACATAACAAAATAAGAGGAGTAGTTCTTAAAAATTACTATAGACAATGGATAAACGAAATGACTAGCAAATGAGAAAATATTTTCTGGATAGCCGTAACATGACAGGTCAAAAAGTACAATATTTTTGTGTGTGATGGCATTTTGTATTGTTGTGTCAATTTCCCAGCAGTCATTGGAAAGCCTTAAGTAAGACTAGAAAAGAAAAACAATAGGTTGAGACAAGGTTTTCTTTTCTTTGGCCAGGAGGATGGGAGAAAAAAAAAAGAGGGCAAGGATTTTGTCGATAATCTAAAGAGTTAATGAGGTGATGGACTTTTGGGTCTATACTAAACAAGGGATGGTGATGGGGGGAGAGAGAAGGCTGAGAGCCAGGAAAAATAGGGGTCCCAACATCTCAAAAGGTTTAAGTAACCTTTGTAGTGGGACTAATAAACAAATAATAGTACATTTATTGATCACCTAGTATATTCTAGATACTTTACCCTTAGTGCTTATAACAATTCTGCTAATACTGATTCTATACAGTGCACTATAACCTTTTTTCCCTCTGCCGCTAGAACGAGCAATGTTCCCGATAGGGCTGGTCCTCACCCCCGGGTCCAGAGTGCAGGCAAGGTGGAGCAGAGCCAGCTGACGTTCCCTGGACATGCAGGAGAAATAAGCATTTATGTGTTAAGCCTGAGATTTCAGAGTAAATTTCTTACTTCAGCAAAACTCTCCTGATGATTGGATACCCAAGAGAGAAAGTCTCAAACTTAGATCTAACAAGAACTAAAAACCAAAAGGAAAAAAAATCCAAAGACACCATGTCGCATCATACAGAAAAAGACTTAATCCTTTTCCTGTATCACAGTGAAACGTCCACCCATCCCCAGCAGTGTCCCTGACCTTGTACTAATTAGCACGACAGTATCCAAGCCACTCCCTGCATGGCTAAGTGAGAAGAACTCCAATCTCCATCCATCAATCTCTCCCCCACCCCATCCCACCCCCCACTCTCTCAAAGAGGAAATATATAGCCTCTTTGATGATGCTTCTTTTTTCTTTTCTTCATCAGAACTTCCCATAATATTTATTTCGACCTGACATACATATGAAAGTGTTAGTAATATCAAACACATCTCGGATCGCCCTAGATAACAAACCCTTCAAAGTTTTCTCTATTCTTCCATGGCAATAAAAACTTGTGATTTAGAGCCATAAGTAATCTAGTAGCAGAATATGAGTGATATCTCACTCAAGTTTAAATAAAGAAAAAATGTAGTTCCCTATAACCCTGCAAGTTGTTAATCTTCTCTCATTTTATATATATGTATATACATACACACACACACATGCATTTCCATGCACGCATTCTGTATCTATGAAAGTATATAGGCATCTGTTCTAGTTTGCTAGCTGCCGGAATGCAACACACCAGAAACGGATTGGCTTTTAATAAAAGGGAATTTATTCAGTTAGTTCTTCAGAGGAAAGGCAGCTAACTTTCCACTGAGGTTCTTTCTTAAGTGGAAGGCACAGGATGGTCTCTGCTGGTCTTCTCTCCAGGCCCCTGGGTTCCAACAACTTTCTCCGGGGTGACTTCTTTCTGCATCTCCAAAGGCCTGGGCTGAGCTGCGAGTGCTGAGATGAAGAATGCCGAGCTGCTTAGGCTGTGCTACGTTGAGCTCTCTCTCATTTAAGCACCAGCCAATTAAGTTAACTGTCACTCATTGCGGCAGACACGCCTCCTAGCTGACTGCAGACGTAATTAGCAACAGATGAGGTTCACGTACCATTGGCTCATGTCCGCAACAAAACTAGGTACGTTCACCTGGTCAAGTTGACAACTGAATCTAACTACTACAGCACCCAAAACTTTAAACTCTGGTTTTATGTGTCAGAAGAAGAGGGAGAGAGAGGGAAAGGGAGCGTGGCATTGGGAGGGAGAGGGAAAGGGTAGGGGAAGGGGAGGGAAAGTGAGAGGAAGAGGGTTGTTATGATGTCATCTGTTTGTGGAAAGGCAGCCAAATGTTTTTCTTAGGACTGGAATGTCAAGTTCTCCTTGTGGTAAATTTAAATGACTGCCAAGGTAGTTTACATGAAGAAGTTGGGGTGGCAGTTGATAAAAAAAAGGGATAACGGAGCAAGATTTTATCATGAAAACACTGACAGATACAGAGACATGTCAAAAGCAGATTCTCAATTAGGGAAAATGTACAAAGTGTTGTCAGCCAGGTAAGTACATTTGCAGAAGAAATTTTCTTGTGTTAATCCAAAGTAAATTGAAAATGATTGGCATTAAACATCAATCAAGATTAGAGTGGACATCAGTTATAATTGATAGCTGCCAGAAATCAACATAATCATAGGTGCTATAAAAAGCTCTTTGTTATTTGCCTTCCGAATTTCCTTCCTCAGTTGAAATCTATGCATTTATGTCAAAAATAGCAGTTATTTTTATAGTTTCTTTGCACTTAATTTATGGTTCTTGCTTAAAATTTTTAACTCACATTTCTTTCAATATGGAAAAAAGATTTCTTGAAGGCAAAAGGTGAACTTTAAGATAATCTGTGTTCCTGCTGTAAATGACAATGTCATTTTCACACAGTACAGTAATGTGTGAATTCTTCATTATTCCTCTGTTCATCACAAGTTTGTAATTGTTTCTACTGAAGACAACCACATAACTCATTATTTTGTATCATTGCTATGAATGTATAGAATGATAGACAAATGTTTTGGTAGAAAAATAAAGTTTGTGGCAGTCATGTATTCAACCAATATTAAAACAGTTTGAGGGATAAATAAAAGTTTGTGTGGATCGACACTTTTATGCGCTGTACATATTTGATTCAATGATTCTGACATGAGGGTCTGAGTGAGTTGTGAGTCCCAGGGGAGCAGCATGAGTTGTTGAAGCTGGGTGCTTAAACCTAAATGATATATTTATAGCCACATAAATTCCTTTTATAAGGAACAGCTCCAGTGGGGCTTATGCAAAGTGATCATATTTCACAGAAGACAATACAGAATATTTGGAAAAGAATTGGGACCAAAGCTGGGCCAGAGAAAATTTGTCTAATTATCAATTAGGAATGCAAGATAATAGCTAAATATAAAAGGAATGGAGGATAAAAATTAAAGAAAAATGAAGGGGAGAGGGAAGAACAGGTTTTATACCCCCAAAAGAATGCAATAAATTTTGGATGAATGAGCATGTCAAATCAGTGAGAACGCAAGCCAGGAAGAGATCTCCTGCACGATGTGGGGGGAGTCAGTAGCCTAAATGATATTCTTCAACTCATCAGAGTCCTCCATTCCATGCTGTGCAAAAATATTTAATCCCATTTTGAGCAATGACCCAAATATTTAGCATTTTGTGGATCTCTCCTCCATCTTACAGCTGATTCTGGAGCAGTACAGAGATCAAGATATAAAGCAATTTCAGTATCCCCCAGATTCCCTTAACTTCCTTCCCCACCCCCGCCTTTATCACCAGGATTACTTTTCTCTGTCCCTGATCTTCACATAAATGAAATAATACAGCATGTACTATTTTGAATGTATTTCTTTTTTCTCTCAACATCATGTTTTTTAGTCCATTCATATAGCAGCACTGATGGAACCCCATCCTTCTCACAGGCCATAGAATTGCTATCACAACTGCCATGAGGTAGACTGCTGACAGCTTTACCTTCATTAGAAGACTGCACTTGGCTAATGGCAGCTCCCATTTGGAGCAACCTGAAGTCAATGACTTACTGATGCAGGGTAATAATAGCCAGCCCTCTTTTCTCAAGTTAGAGATAACTTAGTGTGACCCCTCCCCATGGATTAAGTCAAAGCCAAACTTTATTCTTGTTCAGTTTTTGTCTCCTTTGCTATTCTTCTCTCATCCATTACCATTTCTTCCACAACAAGCACTCCCATAGAAAACCATGTTTAACTGAATCTCTGTCTCAGGTTCTGCTTCTAGGGTTGAGTCAACCTAACAAGATTGGAATAGAAAGAAGTTCTAAGAAGCTGCCTCTACAGATGGAATTCTGAGTTAGATACCCACCAGCCAGTTGGTAATGGGCCTCACAGGACTGGTGGCAGGTGTAAGATTGATAATCCTTGACATGCTATAGGAATGCAATATTTTACCTGGCGTGAGTGGGACACAAAACAGGTTGAAAGGGATGTACTAGCTTGTACTGTGTATCTGACATTTGAGAAGTACAGAGGAAATGGTAATTATAAAGACTGTGTACTTGGAAAGTTGTTGAGTGTCCTTGAGGCTTTGAAGTAAGAAAATGACAGCTTCAGAGCAATCAATCACAAATTCCAAGTATGAAAGCCAGAGCAACTGTTCTAATTTCCTAGGCTGCTAAAAGTAGATACCATGGCATGGGTTGGCTTAAAAATTGGGAATTTCTTAGCTCACAATTTGAGGCAAAGAAAATGTCCAAATCAAGGCATCATCAAGGCAATGCTTTCTTCCAGAAGACTGGCTCCTAGCAATCCTTGGCCCTATTGTCACATGACAAGGCACATGGCAGTGTCTGATGGTCTCTCCCTTCTCTCCTGGGTTTCATTGACTTCAGCTTCTTGCTTTAGTGGCTTTCTCTCTCTTTGACCGAATTTCATTCTCTTATAAAGGACTCCAGTAAGAAGATTAAGACATATCCTGAATGAGAAGAGCCACACCTACACTGGAGTAGCCTCATCACAAGATCCTGTTTATAATGGATTTACACCCACAGGAATGGATTAGTTTAAGAACATGTCTTTTCTGGGGTGCATACAGCTTCAAACTACCACAAACTCCTTGTGACCGTTTAAAGAAGTGCTTATCTTCTGTAACTGGTGAGTTGACTGTACTGAGAACCAGGCACCGGACATAAAAGAGTAGTAGAATTTCAGAAAAAATTGAAGTCTCAGCTCTGAAAAGACTCTCGTGCTCTAGTCAGGACCCTTTGTAGGGAGCTACATACAAGGCCCGATAAGGAAGATGAGGGATCCTCAGACTTGGAATGGAGCTCTTTGGGTAATATGTACTTGAAGACTATTCATCCATAGGGACTGCAGTAGTGGCCCACTCCCCTGGTTACAGTATAGATGCTTAAATTTTAATAGCATGGGATGGGCCACGGTGGCTCAGCAGGCAAGAACGCTTGCCTGCCATGCCAGAGGACCCAGGTTTGATTCCTGGTGCCTGCCCATGTTAAAAAAAAAAAAAAAATTTAACGGCAAGTTTTCTGTAGAAGGTAGAGGTTGAAGTTATAAGAGAGAACAAGAAAATTATTAGTTATGTAAGTATGTTTTATGTGTCTAATAAGGCAATACTATTTAAAATGCTACAGTGAAGAAAGGAAGATTTTTGGCTGGGTTTGCCTGACATTGAGTAAATCAGATCAAATTAAAGATCACAAATTTATAGTAGCAATAATCATGAGTTTAGTACAAAGAAAGTGGATGGCTGGATTTATTCAGATTTTGGATTTTGCTAGATGGATGAAGCAGTAAAACAATAGAGACAGGTTGTTTGAAGTATTAATGGATGTGATGAGTCATATAATCTAAGGATTATAGAGAGAGAAGATAGGAGGGGATAGATGGGTAGAAAGGTCAGTTGAAGGCCGTGTTAGTTGTGATCAAAAGATAATATCTGAATTTATAAATTTAGTGAAGAAGAAGTTCGTATGATGAGATCTAGGGTGTGGCCCATCAGAGTGGTGGCTGAAGTCTTGTCTTGTCAGTACAGAACAAGGTCAATCAAGGTAGGTCAAAAATTTGGAACTTTGGGGACTGATACTACTAAGCTGGATGCCCCTAATCCTCAGCACTGACACATACTCCATATATGCTAAAGATTTTAACACCTGGCTTACTGATTTCTCATTGGCCAAAGTCTTTCTATCAATGTCTTTGATTATTTAGGGATAAAAGAGGCAAAATTTCTGGAAATTATTCTCAAATGCAACATTTGGCAACATTTTAAGAATTATTGAATATGGTTAAAGGGTATATGGGAGTTTTTGGTATTAAAACTTTTCTTTTTCTGGAAGTTTGAAATTATAATAGTTACAAAACATGAATCTGTTGTTGCAATGATTTAGAAAAGGACTTTCTGATGATTTTATGCTACCAACCACACAAAATTTAAAAACAAATTAATTCGAAAATAGTAAACAATAACAGTCATAGTCTTATTGGATATGACTCATAAAACAAGTAGGCAAGTTTTTGCAAATAGTTTAATGCAAATAAAACAATTTGTTTCAACTGATGCTGCTGTTTTTAGTAAGACATGAATTTTTCTCTCTGATTTGGATATTTGGCATCTCTCTTTCATGTGATGCACTCTTATCAAATCTTTCAATCTCTGCCATAGACCTTAATTAAGAAGCTGTTGCAAAATGTATAGTAAATAATGTAGTAGGATGTTGAATTAATCTATACAGATCTGGATCTGAATTCTGAATCTGCCGCATATAATTGTTGAGACTTTGGGCACAAATAATAACTGTGAGTCTCCATTTCCTTGTCTGTAACATGAGTACAACAATAAATTTTTCATAGTTAATGCTGAGATTATAGAGTTGTTGTATGTGAAGCATTTGTCTATGTTGATCCTCAATAAATGACAGATATATTACTAGAGTAAAATGGATTAAAATGGTTGAAAGACACACCTCTGTCATTAGAAAGGATTGAGAGATGGGGCAGTTGAATCAATCACATATCTGTGATATGCAAAGCATTATCACATATACATTACCTGTTTATCAGTTTTCCAGAAATGACAATTATATACACTTAATACTCAAAGTCAACTGGAAGTAAATTTTAACTACTTTAGTAATAAGGCATCATATCAGTTCCTGAACACAGATCTGGTATACCAGAATCACACGAAAAGCTTCCCTGATCATCAATCATCTTGATATGTATCATTTACTAAACATTAGTAGCTGATAAGATGCAAGTAAACAAGTTTTTCTATCACTGTAGAAACAATGACTAGGAGTTATTTTTTAAATAAATATGTTTCAGTTAATTAAAAAATGCTAAAAGAAAATAATGTAGGGGGAAAACTTGTGAAGGTCCAGCAAATGTGTGCTGATCTTACATCTTAGAATGCAAACTCCACCAGAGCAGGGTTTTGTCCCTCGGCTCCCTGCTTAGAATAGTACCTGTTACATAGTAGATGCTTAATAAATATGTATTGAATAACTAATTGTTGGAATGAATATATTTATATCTTTGCATATTTCCATACCTTTAACTAAGCTTATACAAGAATAACCTCTGCTAAAAATATATCTCCTCTAGTCCTGGTTGAGGATATACTTGCCAATGAATTAAAAATATTATACAATGGCTCCCATGTTTTATATTTATGTATTTTACATAAGCTCCAATACTTATTAACTGAAATTAGTTACTGTTTCACAATATGTAGCAATATGAAATGGAAGATGATCTCTTTTGTTAATTTCTGGATGTGTTCCAAGAAAATGCTTGGGAAAATTACAGCAGACAAATTAACAAATTCATAATAGGAGGTAATTCCAATCGTCTCCATCACATTCATCTTTATCAAACAGAATGAAAATGAAATACCTACAATCTTGAAAACAGATGGCTTTGGGAGATTGCCATCTTCAGTTAATTGGGAGAATCTACTTTCTCAACATACCACATGGCCAAAAATGGTCAAACCTTCCTTTGGAATCCTAGAGTACCAGAAAAAAATATTATGGAGGCACAATCTAAACCAAGTACAAAAACATTTGTCAGATTTTTCACCTGAAAGTTTGAGCCTGATTTATATAGTTTCATAAAATATATTATTTTAAACAATCTCATGATAATCCTAAAAGGTTTATCCTGTATTTAGGATGAAGACACCATCTCAGAGAGGTAAAAATAAGTTCCCTAAGACCACACAACTAATAAATTAGTGAACTTGGAATTTAAAACCCGGTCTACTGCCTCTTAAATTCATGCCCCTAACCCCTATTCTATTCTATTTCCTATTTCAGAAACAAAAACATATGATTTTGTTGTTTCATATTCTGATTTTGTGTTACAGCCCATCATATACGAGTGCTTTCTATGAGCATTTCCATAGACCAGTGGGTATTCCTGCCCCTTAGGAAAGTACAGCCTCCACCCTTTCATGTTTCTGAGAGTAATGATTACTTACCTCTCTTAGTATGCCATTCTGCTATGACGAATTCCACAAAATGGTTTGGCTGGAACATGGGAATTTATTGGCTCACAGTTTTGAGGTTAGAAGTCCAAAACTGAGGTGTCAGAAAGGGGATGCTTTCTCCTCAAGACCTGAAACATTGTGGTGCTGACCGCCAGCTCTCCTTGGGTTTCCCTGGCATGCATCATAAGGCATAGTTCTCAGCTGTCTCTTCTGACTTCCATTGACATCTGGCTTCTCACTGTGGCTTTCTCTCTCTGACCCTGTTTCCAGTTTCTTCTCTTTATAAAGCCTCTAGCAACCCAGATTAAAGCTTCAATTGGCCACACTTTAAATAAAAATAACGTCTTCAAAAGATTTTAATTATATGGGTTCACACCCACAGGGACACAGGTCAAGATAAAGAGCATATCTAATTGGGGTACATAATTTAGTCTACCAAATTACCTAATTTGTGAGTTTAAGTAAACTTAACTCAGCCTCGGTCTCATTTGAAGCATCCTGCGCTCAGCCTTCTTGCATTCTCTGCTCCTCTGTATCAAAGTTACTGGAGTAGGATTAGCCCTGAAATAAAGGCTGTCATCATCCAACTTTGCCAGTATCATTGTGGCTGAGTTCAATTTAGGAGGAATGCATTAGAAAGCTAATTGTGATGATCTGTCAAGCTAAGTTTCTTATTCATCTTTACTATTAATAAACTACTTTGATTTCTGATATAGCATAATGATTAAGAACACACACTCCTGATTCATACTGCCTAGCAACAAATCTGACTCCACCATTTATACACGAAAAAATCTTTTTAAGCTTTCTATGCTTCAGTTTCCGCATCTGAAAAATGGGCCCAATACCTAACCACTTGGCTAGGTTTAACATGCTTAAGCTACTTCAAGGAGCTACTAAGCATTAGGGGCTATGTTTTATTATGTAAAAAGTCAGGTCTCCTCTACTCTTTCTAGTCCTGTGAATCAGCCCTTTTCATCTGGAGTACACAATATGATGATTCTCCTCCAGAAATTCATCTCCAAAGTGTGTGAAAAGAGCCACATGCCCATTATACAGCTTCTTTGAACCAGTATTACTCCACACACCTTTATTTGGTCTTTAACACATCATTTTAGTTTTAATTTACTTGTTCCTCCCAAGGTACTGCAATTGTTTTTCCTCTCTCTGAAGTGCTCTGCAATTCCATCTTAAATTTTATTTTCTGATTCATTCTGAGGTCCTCTATTTTAAGTAAAGCTGTTGAGAAATATAATCTTCCTGAAAAAGAGAGTTATCTTGAATTTCATATCTGCAGTTTGTACCTAATAGATTCCAGTATAAATTTCCACAGTGTTTATTCCCTCTGGCATGTGAAGTTTAGAATTAAGGTCTTTTGCCTTCTCCATACAACTTCCCTCAATGTTGAAGGCAACCTCCATGCAATACACCCTTTGCCTTGCAGCAAATACTCACAACACCAGTTATGGGTTTCACTGCTAGCTACAAGCAATGCAATTGTAAACAATTCCAATCACACATTTTCACCAGAGATTATCCAATATTCTCTTTATATTATCCATTTGTGACCAATAAATATTATTGCCTGATTAATAGCTACCTAATGCCGGTTAAATATCAAACAGAAATTGCTAATATCCAGAGCATTATTTGGAACTTTCAAAATCCACTTGTCATCTTTCCTGGAGAAATATAAACAAGAATTTACTCAGCAAATATTGTGTTTCATGCATTTTTTCTGGGAACTGAAAATGCAGAGATAAATAACAAACATTTCCTGTGATCCTAAGGGAGAGCTGGATAAATAAATAAGTAACTATAGTAGATTCCAGGAAGGTAAGGAATCATATAGTCTATGTCAAATGCAGTGGAAATACAAAAGCGGAAATTATTTCTTTCAGGACAGAAGATGTGATTAGGTTATGGGAGCTGAGACTTGAAGGAGAAATAGAAGTTTGCCTGATAGGCAGGGAGACAAAGGGCATTTCGGATAAAATAAAAAACAAGAGCCCTGTTCTTCTTTCCCTTTTTTTCTTCCCATTTCTCTGTTGTTGGCCTGAGCTCTTTTGACCGAATTGCCCACAGATCCATCTCTGCCTGTACAAAGATTTGGCCTACTTATCGCAACTAATTCTGATTCCTGCCCATCATTTAGAACTAAGTTCCAACTATTAACACAACTCACTTCTAGACTAACCCAATACCTCAAATTAACTGTTCTTGAAGAGTTCACCTTGATTAAATTTCTGTCATAGACTATTTCTCTAAATGCCTTCCAAAGATGCTATTTTTAGAAAATTAATAATTATGTAAAAGAACTGCTTCTCTTCATTAAGCTCAAATACACCAAACACAAAGATGTACTGAATCAAATGATTTTAAGCGTCTAAAGTAGTATATGATCTCCTTTTTCTCTGAAAATATTTGTTGTTTCCATATAGAGAGAGGTTAAAAGCTTATATTTGACCAAAAATTGATTGCTGGCTTTGAAGAGACACAGCTTCACTACCCAATAAAAGAAGAAATACTATTACTAGTGAACATGACACGTACCAATATAAACCCAGATTGTGAGGGTCCATAATCATTATTCAGCTATAACAGGCTGACTTGCAGCAATTTATCTGCCAGGAGTTATAAAATGCACAGAATAATTAGCTTGAGTCCCTAATTAATCTGTGGATGATTTTAATTTTTAAATTATTTAACATTAAACATTTTTTATTAGACTGCAAGACCTTAAGCCCCAGGCATACATGTATAATTTTAAAAGTATCCTTTGTCTCAAGCCTTAAAAAATTCTTATTACTAAATAAATTAAACTGTAATATGTCCAGTAATTTTAAATAAAGATGTTGTATCTAAATTTAAAAAGTATCCTGCAGTATAAAAGAACATTTTCCTAAATGTCTGTCACAATTTAGAATTTGAAAGTTAAAAATAAAAGATCTAGATTATGTTTAAACAATACACAAAATCATAGATAAGTAAAAATATCAGTTTTTTGTGGATATTTTTTCTCACATAAAGCTGGGGTACAGTGTTTTATTCATCTTTGTTTCCCTATGAGACCCTGACAATGTTATGAATAAATGTCTATCACATGGATGGTTTTATTAGTAGATATTTATTAAAAATAACTAATTACACTTAAAGACCCAACTTGTATCCCAGTCTTATGCCACCATTTTTTTTCTGACAACTCAGTAGTTGGCTCTTCTATAAATTAAGCAAGAAAATTAAATCATCCAATAGTGACAAAAAATTCCAACTTAAAAGTTTTTACAAACTATATTATTAAATTAGAGAAGATTTGCATTCTATCAGTACAGATTAGAGCCAGAAGATAGGAGAGATCATTTATATTTACTAAAAATCAAGTTTAAATGTATGGATAAAAATGTACGTCCTAGGATCCCACAACTCCCTATTAACCAATTTCTCAGAAATAACATTAAAATATGTTTGACCTCACAACACTGAAAAAGTGCTCTAGTCATCAGTGATTCACTTTGTTCTTTAAAATATGCTTTCCTATTTTTAATTGTGACCCAAATCCGGTGTTATATTAGTAAGCTAATATTCTGTTATATAATTACTCAGAGTACTTTTATTTTGCTACCAGTAACAATCAAAATAAATAAAACATAATAGATAGATGATAGAGAGAGAGAGAGAGAGTTACATAGACATAAAGATATGAATGACTCTGACTCATTAATGGTCACCAAGATAAAGAAATAACAGAGAAATCTAACAAACGAATTACACCAAATGTATAAAAATATAGATAAGACAATATCATATTTGTTATCAAAAGCTGGCCTTATGATTTGTCTGTGAAATTATATATAAATATATATAAGGCATACAAATATATGCACACACACATACATATATAAAAGTTTTCCTTCTTGATTAGACAATCAGATCCAAAAAAAATACAGAGTATTACCACATACTATTATTAGTCCAGGCATAACAAGCATCTTTCAAATCTTAATTTTTCCATTTCCTCATAAAGAAAACAGAAACAACCAGAATTTAAAGTATAATTATTGTTCTAAGAGTAAAAATGGAGAATATTAAAAACATGAAGCAAGTGCACACGGTTTTAAAGAATAACTCAAAGTTATTAGACATGAATAATGTATTAGTTGAAATACAGAATCATCAGATGGGTTTACCAGCATAATGAAAACAGTTATAACAGCAACATCATATTGAAATCCCACTTGGATATCCTAATCATTATCTGAAATGCAATTTGTCAAAAACTGATATTATCCTTCGTCCTCTAAACAGAAATGTCTTTCCAGTTTCCATTTTATTATTCAAGCCAGTATCTTTCTTGAGTCTACAATGTTCACCACCTAAAAGCTATTTAAGCAATTTTATTATTTTAATTAGATTGAAAGCTCTTTGAGAAACTCTTTCATTTTACTTTTATTACTGCTCCCTCCACACCCCATAGCATGTAGTATGCACTTCAAAAATACTTTTGGAATTAATACCAATTATACTGCACATTGAGGCATGGCTGAAGGAAATCTCAGATTTGGAACATCTTTCCAAAAGAGAAAAAAAAAAAAGTTAAATCAAACCATGGCAAGACGTGTCAATAGTATCAAACAGAAATGTTTAAAACATATATATTATTTGGAATAAAATTTAAAATGGTATCTAAATCAAATTTTGCTACAAAGCAATGTTTTTTATTAAAGTAAGCTAATTTTTAAATTTTAGCACATATTCTTCCTAATGTTCAATGCTAATGCTTATATTGCCATTCAAAGCTGAATGAAAGAATAAGGTTGATACTGACAGTAAATTATGTCAAATTCTCAACATTCTTCAACACTGAAGTTTTCTTCATCCATTAAAATGAGTTGTTTATTATTATCTAATTTGCTTTGCATCCTAAATGTTAGTGTCAGTTCAGACTGCATGAGAGAGAGCCCACAGAGAATAACTCCATCCATTGTCATTACTGCAATAGAACTGCAGCTGTTTTGCAGCTGTTGCTAAGATTTTTGTAGACATTCTCAGTTTTGACTCTAATCATCCTGTGGCTATGCAGTTTTGTGAGAGGTAATATTGTACCCTGTGTGAGAGGTACTATGTTAATATTATACATGCTTCAAAAGAAACAGCGATATGAGTTTTATAAGGAACACAACTGTGCATTGAATGTCATCTTGAAATTAAATATTTTACTCTTCTATCTTGTTTTATGTGGTCAATCACAGTAACCTTTGGAATTGAGAGTTAGAATGAGAGCTGCCTATATCTCCTCCATGATGGATGAGAAAACCCTGCCCATGATTTTAACAGCTAACGTTGATTGCAATCTCATTTCACAAATACATAGCCTAAAGCTTTAGAAAAGTCAAATCACTTGACCAAGGATATAAAACTAGAAAGCAGTTGAATCCCATGTTTTTATTATTTATGCCAACTTCCACCACTCTCTAACAGCAGTAGATTACCATCCTATTTTGCACAAGATGCGCATATATAAAGGCCCTATCAGATATAAGCATAAACTAATATAAACCTATTACATCTTCCAGAAGTAACAACCCGTAATTCAGAATAAGCCATTTTTAAATCACAACGGATATTGTTCCACATTAAGAAAATGTAATACATTAATATAAAATATCTTTTAGAATTGCCTCTGCTAATTCACCAGTACTTTTTAATCAAGTAATTTATTGGTTAAACTGTAAACCATATTCAAATGGGATTTCTTAACATAACAGAAAGGCTAATGCAACTCTATCTTGGGCTAAATACAAAGAGACATAACTTCAGGAAATTTTATGTTTTCACATCTCTCAAGTCCTTGCAGAAATGTTGTCAAATTGACCATCTTGGTGGAAGAAAATGCTTAGGAAAGAGATATTTTAAAGTATTCTTGCAATATCATTCAATAGATGACCTGTCATAAACATAATGCTATCAATTCACCAGTTAGAGCCCCTGAATATCCTTGATTGGGGTGTAGAAATACTCCTTAAGGCATGGCACAATATTTTACAAATAATTTAGGTGAATTTTGTTTTAATTTTGACCAGAATTGTAAACACATCAGCATTATTAAGCTGATCCTTTAATTAAATATTTTGTTTAAAAATGTCCTATTTTCTCTTCACCGTGGAAGCGTTCCTAAATGATATAGTAAGTTCAGTCATTGTCATTGGGACTTAAAATGTAGTATAGATAGTAAAGACTGAGAAACTTTATAACTTCACCAAAGTGGTTAATAAATTGTTAAATCCTCTTGTTTTTTAATTAGGCAATTTTTAAATCGATATTTGGGTCATTTAATATAAATTTGAACCCTAACACTTGGTATTTTGGTCTTGCCACACTGTCATCCTTAGTTATTTCATTCATCACTAGCCTAATTTACCATTTATGAAGGTAATATGATATTTTGGAAAAAGAATGTGCTTTAGAGCAGAGAAATCTAGATTCAAATCCTAGTATCGTCACATATTAGCTCACTTAAACTCTCCATGCTCCTATTTCCTTTATCTCGATAAAAAGAGAATATGATATCCTTACAAGCCTGTTGGGAGAATTTAAATAATATATATAAATAATATACAACAATATGTAAATAATATAAAATTTGTCATAATTTATTATGTATAAATATATAACAAATAAAGGTAAACAATATACAAATATTTTGTAATGTTGTCCATGTATTTTCATTGCTTGAAATTACAAACTTCCCATCTGTGCAAATTCTGCCAATTCTTAAAGACTCAATGCAAGCCTGAATAAATAACTAATGAATAAATGAAAATAACTGAATATACTTAACATATAACAAGCTTGGTGTAAATATTTTCTTCCCTTTTTTCCCCTGAGTCATGAATTGCTTCTTCTCAAACAAAAAGTCTTACTACTTCAGAGTAATTTGGGGAAAAGGAGAATCATCCAAATTAGTGAAAGACATAAGACTATATATTTTTATGGAATTCTATCAAAAGTGAGGTTTCTCATAATGTTTCCAGGTAGAGAAACTACTTTAAAGAGCAGAGGTTAATTTAAAATAAATGTAATCCATTTAAATATAAATAATAAATATTATCAAAAACGTACAGAGTACTATGTGCCAGGCACTGTGCTAAGTGCTTTTGCATATAATAAAATAATTCTAATATTCACAGGCAAGTACTTTTTACAGATGAGGAAACTAAGATTTACCTACATGACAGAAAACACAAGCAGTTGACTTCAGGGTCCATGCTTTCATCCACTGCTCCTCTATGTAAAAAGCATGTTTTCTCTTTAAGAGGTAAAACTTATCTTGCAACGTAAATTACATTATTATGATGTTGCTCAGCCAAAAGTATTTCTATATAAAATCCATTCTGTGCCATAAATTGTAGATTACTATAGTGGAAATAAAGTCACTTCCATTGATCATTTTAAACAAGAAGAGAACATCAAAAACAAATTTAACAACTGAATTTGGGGTAGGCAGTAAATCGTTTCATGAAGGAGTACTCAATTTCTTTGCTTCAATCCACATGGGTTCTGAAACTGGCTTAATAAGGTTAACTGTGATAACAAAATCTGATCTGTTTTTTCATTCACTTTGCAAAGAGAAGTAGGATTAAGTAAGAATGAAGTAGTCAACTTCTTTGTCAGGTGCCTAAAAATGCAAACATTTTAACTCAACAAGACTTAAAAAGGAAATAAATTCTTATATCTTTGAATTATAAATTTCTCAATAGTCCCATGGGGATTTTATAATTTATTAGACCATTTCTAATGCTTTTATGATGAGCTTAACCTAAATTAGTAATTTAGAAACTAGCAAATGGGAACTGATCTAAGTTGCAGCAGAAATAAATTATATTCCTGAAGATGTCTTGTGGAAAAACAATAGAAGGCTTTAAGTTTTATCTGATTTTAAGATTTTCAACAAAACATGCCTAACACATTTACTGTTTTGTTTTGCTTAGAAGCAGAGGACAGAATGGGACGGAATCACGGCTGCTTTCAAAGTTGTAAGTTTAAGAATCCACAATTCTGTATGTATGTGTTGGAGTGTCCTTGATTTAATAGTTAAACAATTCTACCTTTCATTCCTCCTTACAAGGTCCCGTTTGAGTATGCTTTTAACATGAATAATAAAATTAAGGAATATTACCATATTGTAACAAGAGCAGACAAAATTTAGGGAAACGTTATATGGAAAGAGTTAACTATAATGAGTGAAAAATAAACCTGAGTATTTGTCAACAAATTATTTCCATAGATGTGTATGATTCTAGAGATATTGCAATTAAAATTGTTTTAATGATGAAAGTCTTTATAAATATTTGCTTGTTGTGTTTAGGAGATAAAAAAGAATTTAATTCATGACCTGTCGACATCTTAAATAAACAAGGAAAATTAGATCTCTGCAATCATCAACACTCTGAGTTTTAAAATGTTTAATTTTTCAAGAAAGCAAAAGAGTGTCACATTACAAAATTAATTTGAATTAACTAGCAAGACACTAAGTTTGGTAGCACTATTCTCTTAGAATATGTTATGATATAATATATTTTGGGTGTGTTTGTGAGAATCATTGAATTCTTTCTTTTTGAGTCAGAAACTCATTTCACATAAAAACTCTTAACCCTTTCATTTAATTCAGAAAGTACAACATATTTGATTTCACATTGCAGAGGGTTAATCCATTCTCCACAGTGAAGTGCGCAAATTGCAGCAATAACGTATTCTGTTCCACCATCATCCGTATAAAATATTGTTTACACTCCAGGACTATTGCTTCAGGAAATTATTGATGAGAGCAGCTGCTCCTTCAGACAAAAAATAGAAAAGTCCTTTTCTGTCCAACCAGGGGCATTTTCAGTCCTTTGCTTTATCTCTATGGCACAGAAGCATGAAAGATTGGATTTCAGACTTTGAATATAAAAAAATAATAATAAAGTGAAATAAAAATCTTTAGAAACAAACTCCCTTAAAACTTCACTTGGGAACTTTTGTCAAGCTCTGAGCCATCTCCCTTTACTCAGAAGCCTTTGTTAAAAACGTAATGAAAAGCAGCGCCTAAGCTATACAGTGTAATCACCATCCAACTTCAAATGCAACTCATTGTTACTGAACTGAACATTGTAATTGCAATTATAACTCTACACTGGCTCATGCATAAATTATTCAAATTCAGGCAACAGATTGTTCAAATATTATCTCCAAGAAACACTTCTGAAAGCTCACTAACAATTATAGTATGACCCTTTACTAGCAAATGCCATGCAATTTAAAACTTAATGTAGTTTTTAAACTTCCAAGTGGTCAACAGACAACATAGAACATAATTTCAACACAAATCTATTTTTAGCTTAATTTACTTTAAAAATTTCTTTCTTAATCTCAAAAAAAATCAACAGTCTATTTCTGGAAAGAACAGTTTGAGAGTTCATTTAAATTGTTCAAATTGTTTGTACATACCTTCTTTCAAAAGAATATGGAAGTCTGAATATTATAGAGAGAAGATCCTCAAATACAGTTAAACTCCTCATATAATGACAATTTCACATGATCAAATGGACTTTCCCCACAAGAGACGCATAAAACTATATTACCACATAAAAAGTCTAATCAAACATTTGAATAATAAGTTTCATCTGAGTCCTAAAGTCAACAATTTGTCTCTGGTTTTGTATGTACCAAAAGATTCACAAAATCCAGGGGCATCGTTCACATCATAGAGTATGGAAGATTGTCCCCTTAAGGTTCGTACAATATATAACTTATGCAGACATCCCTGATGTCCTGATTATCTCCCTGGAGCACTGCATCGAGTCAGGAGTATAGAATGCTTTACTCAATTATTGTTGTCACTTAGGTGACTGTCTTAGTTGTTCAGGTTTCTATGATAGACCCACAGTTTCAAAGATCAGAAGTTCAAATCAAAGTGCTGGCTAGAACGCTTGCTTCCTCCCAGGGTGGGTAGCATTCTAGCTGGTCATTAATCCTTGGATTCCCAGGCTTTGCCATCACACAGCAATGTCCTCTCCTTTCTCCTCTGGTTCCCACTGACTTCCTGCTTCCCATTCCTCTCCGTGGCTTCCTCTGACTATGTCCTGGTTTCTTCTGTTTATAAAGGACTCCAGTAGTCTGGATTAAGACCTACCCTCATTTAGTTGGTCACAATTTAAATAAAAATGACATCTTCAAGAGATCTTAATTAGAATGGATTCACCCCCATGTAATGCAGATTAAGAATATGTCTAAGAGTTTATGTCTAAATTAGGGTACATAATTCTTTTTTACCAGTGACTTTAGGTGTCTCCCATATGTGTCACTTAGAGAGGCCGTGAATTAATACATTTTCTTTTAATAAAATGGAACTTTAATAAATTCTTACTGCTTAACCTGTGTAGTTGGGATTATTGTTCATTTTACTGAAATGTCCAAAGGCAGGACATGCTTCCACCATCAGTGGGTCTCTTACCAAACACTGATGGCTTTTCGTTGGTTCTGAGTGGGTCATATACCTATTCCTGAGTCAAGTCCTGGGGTGGCTGAAATGTAATTCTCTGGCTGGCCAGCCTGAGTCATGAGACCAAACCCTGCTGTTGAGCTTAAGATCAAATTCACATGCAGTGGCATGGCTTCAGAGTTGGAAAGACAAGAACTATTGATGAAAACATAGGTTACTAGTTTTTAAAGAGAAGATAAAAGTTGCTGGTGGCAAAATTGTGTTATTTCCCTATTAGTTAAATCATTGGATAAATAAATATAAATGTTTTGGTCACTGGACTGCTTATAAAGTTTGGGGGCAAAAAGAACATAGTAACTGACTGCCTCTGGAGTAAATAAATGTGAGTATAAATCTGACACGATGTGCCAATATATCATTTTGTAGACTTTAATGGGTTTATTATATGTCTAGGAAAATCTTGTCTTCATCTTTCTTCTGTTATTGGAAAATTAAATTGCTATAGAAACCATGCATATCATAATTATATTTATCATTATTCAAACACATTAGGACCAAACGAACTAGAAAGTACATTTTAAAGAAATAAATAGCATTAATTTTCTTCTTTCAACTTTGCTGAAGAATAAAGTGATTAGATTTTGGATTTGCATTAATGAATAATTTAGAAGTTATGAAGACACTAATTGTTGATGGAGCAACCTTTACTGAAGAACACTCTATTTAAATAAGCGAAATGCCTCAGGGTATTTTTGTCAGTCTAAGGAAAGTCCTTTTATTTCACTCTAGGAACTTCTGCAATTCGATGCTGCATTAATGGAAATAAATAGTTTTAAACAACACAATTCCTTTTGTGCATCAATGGATAATATACATAGAGATATTCTTTCCAATTGTTGGATGAATAGTAAGATGAATTTCATATATGTTATAAAAGACCATATAGGACACAACTGTAAACAAAATTGGGAAAACTCACAAAGAATTTCACAAAAAGAGGTGTTTGCCATGATAGTGTCACATATCCAGCTTATCCGTATAACCATCTATAATCACAACAATTGGTAATGAACTTGTGGCATGTACAAAACACCAATAATCATTCTACCTATAATCTAATAAGGAGATTCAGTCTATTCATATTACTGAATATGGGTTTATTTTCTTATTTTTTTAATAATTTTCTGTAATAACAAATGATTGCAATACTAACATAATGATGAATCAGGTTAACAGTTAAATTACACTTTTTCTGCAAATTTTATTGAGATATATTCACATACAATATAATCCATCCAAAGTCTACAATCAAGGTCTCTAACAGTGTCATTACCTAGTTGTACAATCATCAGAACATTCAATTTTAAATTATTTTAATTGCCCCTAAAAAAAAAATAACAGATAGACATAAAAAATAAAACCCAAAATACCCAATACTTTTTATATTCCTTTTACTGACTCCCAGTAATGGTGTGGTACACATTACTGCTGATGAAAGAATATTAAAATATTACCGTTAACTATAGTCCATAGTTGCAATAGGTATGTGTATCTAATTTTCCCATATACCAATCTACTATTAACTCTTGGTACAGGTGTTGTACATTTGTACTACTAGTTCATGAAAGAACTAATTTATATCTGTAGTATTAATTTTAAACAACATCCACCTCCAGATTTACTGTGTTATACAATCCTATATTTAAACCTCTAGCTTTCTTTCTGGTGACATTCATGACTCTAAACAATGCCTTTCAGCCAAATTCACTCACAATTCAGCACTATTACTTATAATCCCAATAAAGAACTACCCTCATCTCTATCCATTTCCAAACATTTAAATTCAACTCCATTAAAAATTCTGTACATAATCAGCAATTGCTCCCCATACTCTAGCTTCAATCTATCTTTTGGTAACTGATATTCCATGCTGTATGACTATGAGTTTACATATTCCAGTTAGTTCTTATTAATGAAATCATATGATATCTGTCCTTTTGTGTCTGACTTATTTCACTCAGCATTATATCCTCAAGGTTAATCCATGTTGTCACCTTCAGGACTTCATTCCTTCTTACCGCTGAATAATACTCCCTCATATGTATATACCACATTTTGTTTGTCCATTCATTGGTTGATGGACACTTGGATTGTTTCCATCTCTTAGAAATTGTGAATAATGTTGCTATGAAGATCAGTGTGCAAATGTCTATTCATGTCCCTGCTTTTAGATCTTCTTCGTATACCAAGTAGCAGAATTGCCAGGTCATAGGAAAACTCAATATTTAGTTTTCTGAGGAACCACCAAACTGTTTTCAATAGCAGCTGTACCATTTTACGTTCCCACCAGCAATGAGCAAGTCTTCCTATTTCTCAATATCCTCTCCAACACTTGTAGTTTCCTGCTTAGTTAATAGTAGCCATTCTTACAGGTGTACGATAATATCTCATTGTGGTTCTGATCTGCATTTCCCTAATAGTTAATGAAAATGTACATCTCTTCATGTGCTTTTTTAGCCATCTGTATTTTCTCCTTGGAGAAATGTCTATTCATGTATTTTTGCCCATTTTATAATTGTGTTGTCTTTTTATTATTGAGTTGTAGGATTTCTTTATATATACTGGGTATCAAACCCTTATCAAATATGTGGCTACCAAATATTTTCTCCCATTGAATTAGTTGACTGCTCACCCTTTTGACAAAGTCCTTTGACATGCAGAAGTATTCAGTTCTGAGGAGCTCCCATTTATCTACTTTCTCTTTCACTTCTTGTGCTTTGGGTGTAAGGTCTAAGAAGCTACCTCCTATCACTAGGTCCTGAAAACATTTCCCTATATTTTTTTCTAGAAGTTTTATGGTACTGGCTCTTATATTTAGGTCTGTTATCCATTTTGAGTTAATTTTTGTATGGGGTGTGCGATATGGTCCCTCCTTTATTCTTTTGGATATATTTTGCAGTTCTCTCAGCACCATTTATTGAAGAGACTGTTCTGTTCCAGTTCAGTGGAGTTGGGGCCTTGTCAAAAATCAATTGACCTTAGGTCAGAGGGTCTATTTCTGAACTGTCAATTTGATTCCATTGATCAAAATGTCTATCTTTATGCTAGTACCATGTTGTTTTGAGCACTGTGGCTCCATAATAAGCTTTAAAAACAAGAAGTGTAAGTCCTCTCACTTCATTCTTCTTTTTCAGAGTGTTTTTGGCTATTCAAGTCCCCTTTTCCTTAAAAATATATTTGATAACTAACTTTTCCAACTCTGAAAAGTAGATTGTTGGGATTTTGATTGGTATTGCATTGAATCTGTAGATCAATTTTGACAAAAATGATATCTTAATGACATTTAGCCCTCCTACCCATGAACATGGAATGTCTTTCCATCTATTTAGACCTTCTTTGATTTCTTCTCACAATGTTTTGTAGTTTTCTGTGTACAGGTCCTTTATATCATTGGTTAAGCTTATTCCTCGATGCTTAATTCTTTTGGTTGCTATTGTGAATGGAATGTTTTTTTTAATTACCTCCCTGTTAGCTCATTACTAGTTTATGGAATTACTACTGACTTATGAATGTTGATCTTGTATTATGCCACTTAGCTGAATTCACTAATGAGTTCAAGCAGCATTATTACAGCTTTGTCAAGATTTTCCAAATAAAGGATCATGTCATCTGCAAATATTGAGAGGAGTTTTACTTCTTCTTTTCCAATATGGATACCTTTTATTTCTTTTTCTTGCCTAATTGCTCTATCAAGAACTTCTAACAAAATGTTTAATTGGAATGGTGACAGTGGGCATCCTTGTCACATTCCCAGTCTTAGAGAGAGGAGTTTCAGTCTCTCACTGTTGAGTATAATTCTAGCTGCGGGTTTTTCATATATGTCCTTTAGCATACTGAGGAAGTTTCCCTTGATTCTTACCTTTTGAAGTGTTTTTATTAAGAAGGGATGCTGAATTGTGTTGAATGCCTTTCCATGTCAATTGAGATGATCATGTGATTTTTCTATTTTGATTTGTTAATGTATTGTACTATATTAATTGATTTTCTTGTGTTGAACTGCCCTTGACTACCTGGAATAATGCCTCCCTACTCATGGTGTATAATTCTTTTAATCTGCCATTGCACATTATTATTGCAAGTATTTGTTAAGAATTTTTGCATCTATATTCATTAGGGAGTTTGGTCTGTAGTTTTCTTTTCTTGAGTATCTTTATCAGGTTTTGGTATTAGGATAATGACAGCTTCATAGAATGAGTTAACAGTGTTCCCTTTACTTCCATTCTTAGAAAAAGTTTGAGCAGAAATGCTGTTAATTCTTCTTGGAATGTTTGGTAAAATTTCTTTGTGAAACCATCTGGTCATGGGCTTTTCTTTGTAGGGAGGTTTTTGAGGACTAATTCAATCTCTTTACTGGTATTTGCTTTGTTGAGGTCTTCTCAAGAAGAAATTTCTTGAGTCAATATAGGTTGTTTGCATGTTTCTAAGAAAATGTCCATTTTGTCTAAATTGCCTAGTTTGTAGGCATAAGGCTGCTCATAGTATCTTCTAATGATCTTTTTTATTTCTTCAGAGTCCATAGTAATGACATCTTCTCTCTTTTTTATTTTGCCAGTCTAGCTAAAGGTTTGTCAATCCTATTGATCTTCTCAAAGAACCAACTTTTGGTTTTATCAATTCCATTATATTTTTTTTCTTCATTTCATTTATTTCCATTTTAATCTTTGTTAATTATTTTCTTCCGCTTGCACTGGGATTAGTTTGCTGCTCTTTATATACCTTTTTCAGTTGCTCAGTTAGGTCTTTGATTTTAGCTCTTCCTTCCTTTTTAATGTAGGCATTTAGGGCTATAAATTTCTCTCTCAGCACTGCCTTTGCAGCATCCCATAAGTTTGGATATGCTGTATTCTCATTTTCAGATGACCAAAGAGACTCACTTCTCTTGCGGTTTCTTCTTTGACCCACTGGTTGTTTAAGAGTGTGTTGTTTAACCTCCACACATTTATGAAAGTTACAGTTCTCTGCTTGTTATTGATTTTCAGCTTCATTCCTTTATGATCAGAGAAAGTGCTTTGAATAATTTCTGTCTTTTTAAATTTAAGATCTATCTTTTGCCCCAGCATATGGTCTATCCTGAAGAATGTTCCATAAGCACTTGAGAAGAATGTGTATCCTGCTGTTTTGTGGTACAATAATCTATATATGTCTGTTAGATCTAATTCATTTATCACATTGTTTACATTTCCTATTTCCTTATTGATATTCTGTCTGGATGTTATTTCTATTGAAGAGATTGGTGTACTGGCATTCTCACTATTATTGTAGAGAAATCTATTGCTCCCTTCAATTTTGCCAGTGTTTGCCCCATGTACTTTGGAGTGCTTTGATTCATTGCATAAATATTTATGATTGATATCTCTTCCTGGTTAAGTGTCTTTTTATTAATACATAGTGCCCTTCTTTATCTCTTATAACATTTTTTGTTTAAAGTCTTTTTTATCTAATATTAGTATAGGTCTCCTAGCCGTATTTTGGTTATTGCTTGCCTGGAATATCTTTTGCCATTCATTCACTTTCAACCTATTTGTATCTCTGGGTCTAAAATGAGTCTTTCATAAACAACATTTGATGAATCACATTTTTTATCCATTCTGCCAAGCTGCATTTTTTTTTTTTTTTTTTTTTTTTTTTTTTTTTTTTTGCATGTGCAGGACTGGGAATCCAACCTGGATCTCTGGCATGGCAGATGAGAACTCTACCTGGTGATGAGCCTCCATGGGCCACCCCCAAGCTGTGTCTTTTGATTGGAGAATTTAATCCATTAACATTCAATGTTATTGCTATAAGAGCCATCCTTACTTCAACCGTTTTATAACTTGGCTTTTATTTGTCAGATCTAGAATTTTTCTTTCTTTTTTTATCTTTTTACTTATCCTTAGTGATAAACATCAGTTCTATATTCTCCTCCAAACCTCTCTCTCTTGTCTTTTTATTCTAGTTGACAGAACTCCCTTTAGTATTTCTTGCAAGGCAAGTCTCTTGTTAAATTTTTTCGGCATTTCTATCTGTGAAAATTTAAAATTTTCTCTCACTTTTGAAGGACAGCTTTGCTAGATAAAGAATTCTTAGCTGGCAATTGTTCTCTTTCTGAATCTTAAACATATTTAAGGTGCCTTCTCACCTCCATGGTAGTAGTCAACACTTAGTCTTATGTGGCTTCTATTGTATGTGGTGAATCACTTTTCTCTTGCTCTTTTCAAGATTCTCTCCTTCAGCATTTGAAAGTCTGATTAGTATGTGCCTTGGAGTGGATCTATTTTGATTTATTCTATTTGGAATACATTGGCTTCTTTGAATTGCATATTTTATAAGAGTTGGGGAATTTGCTGCAATTATCTCCTCAAATAATCTTCCTGGTGCTTTACTTCTCTCTTCTCCTTCTGGGACACTTGTAATTCTTGTATTTGTATGATCTGTGTTGTCAAGCATTTCCCTAGGAACTAATTAAATTTCTCAATTTTTTTCTCCTTTTGTTCTTTTGTGCATTCAAATTTGGTTGCTCTGTCCTCAACTTTGCTTATTCCATCTGTTCTAGTTTGCTAGCTGCCAGAATGCAATATACCAGAAATGGAATGGCTTTTAAAAAGGGGAATTTAAAGAGTTCCTGGCTTATAGTTCTAAGGCCGAGAAAATGTCTCAATTAAAGCAACTCTATAGAAATGTCCAATCTAAGGCATCCAGGGAAAGTTACCTTGATTCAAGAAGGCCAAGGAAGTTCAGGGTTTCTCTCTCAAATGAGAAGACACATGGGAAACACAGTCACAGTTTCTCTCTTATCTGGAAAGGCACATGGCATACATGGTCAAGGTTCCTCTCTCATCTGGAAGGGCACATGGTGAACACAGCGTCATCTGCTAGCTTCTTCTCCTGGCTTCCTGTTTCATGAAGCTCCCCAGGAGGCATTTTCCTTCTTCATCTCCAAAGGTCGCTGGCTGGTAGACTCTGCTTCTCGTGGCTATGTGGTTCTCTTCTGCTCTCTCTGAATCTCCCTTCTCCAAAATGTTTCTTTTTTTATAGGACTTCAGAAACTAATCAAGACCCATCCGAATGGGTGGAGACATATTGTCACCTAATCCATCTCAACAACCACTCTCAATTACATCACATCTCCAGGGAGTTGATCTAATTACAATTTAAAACATACAGTGCTGAATAAGGATTAGAAGAAACAGCTGCCTTTACAAAATGGGATTAGGATTAAAACATGGCTTTTCTATGGGACATGCATCCTTTCAAACCAACATACTATCTTCCACCCTTCAAATATGCTGTTGTCTGTCTCTAGTATATTTAAAAAAAAATTTTTTTTTGTATGCTGTATGTCAGGATCACATTTCATTATTTTTCCATGAGAGTATCCCACTACTGCAGCACCATTTGTTGAATTTTTGTTTGTTTGCTTTTGCTTGTTTGTTTTGTTTTGGGGGAAGTCCATAGACTGGGAATCGAACCTGAGTCTGTGTCTCTAGTGTGTTTTTAACTCTTATGTACAGTATCCTTTATTTCCAAAAGACCTGCTATTTTAAAATTTATTCTTACAAATTTTTCTTTATGCTCTTTTAGTGTCTTCTTGATATCCTTTAACTCTTTAACCATCTCATTGAATTTATTTAAGAAATTCATTTGAACATCTTTGATTAGTTGTTCTAAAGTCTGTCTCCTCTCACATTTTACTTTGATCATTGGCTTGGCCATATCATCTTTGTTTCTTCATGTGATTTTTGCTGGTTTCTTGGGATCTGATTATCTTGATAAGATTATTTTGAAATGTGGTTTCCCTTGCCTGTCTAAGCTTTTGTTGTTGTTTGAGTTTGCATTGGAAGTCTTCTTTGGCACTTGGTTTGTCAATAGTTCCCAACTAAACCAGGGCTGGCGTCTCATGCAGGGGTGCAACCCCTTTGGGAAGGCTATTAGAAGCTGCACAGAAAAACAACTTGCCAGATTGCATTTTCCCAGTCTTCCCAGCAGACAGAGCTCTTGGGCCACCTATTCCCCCACAACCTTGTCTCTCCTGGATTGCAGCAGCCTGCTAGGCAGGATGTAGATCATGTCAGAGTCCAGTACCAGGTTGCTGGCCCCAGAGGGTCACCCTCTTCAACCAACTATTAGCTTAGGGATAATCCACTGCACTCTTTTTACCTGAGGGAGAGCCTCCCTGTCTCTTCCAGGTCTGGGTGTGCTGGTAGCTGCTGGCTCCCAGGAGAGGCCTGGGCACATGCACTGCAGCAAACACTCCACTTGTGGATAAAATAGATCTGCTGGTCTCCAGACTCCTGCAAGGAAAGGCCTTAGGCTGCAGGACTGAGGTTTGATGTCACCAGCTAGCAGCTGGATCAGGAATGACATGTGTTTCAGGCTGGAAAGACCCAGGCTAGTGCATAGCCATGGCCTCTGGGGTGAGAGAAGGGCACCTGGCATGGCAATGCAGCTCCTTCCCTCAATCAGACTCTCGGTTTGTCTACACTACCCAACCATAAGCATGTGGTCCCCGGTGCAGAGGGGATCCAGGCAGCAGGAACCAGAGTGTCTCCCTTGCCACTCAGCAGATCAGCACTGCTCTGTGCTCACCTGTCCTCCTGAGAAGAGGCTTCCAGTCTCCACCAAATCTGGGCACCTGCAGCGGCCAGCCTCAAGGTTGGGAGTTGGCACTGGGCACCACAAACAACAGGGTTTCTGTATGTGGATATCATGAGTTTGCTGTTCCCAAAGTTTCTTCTTTCTCCCACATGAAGAAACTCTAAGCTTCGGGACTAAGCATGTTGACTCCCCCAGCTGGCGGACATAGTAGAAATGTAACTTTTGGCTGCCTGGTCCATCCAGTGCACAACCACAGGCCTCAGGGGTGATCATGTTTGAGTAAAATCACCCCTATTTCTCAGTCGTAGTTTATTTACTTTTTCATCCAGCTATTCCATATATATTGCTGTGGTCCTTCCCTGGTTACCCAAGCACTGGAACCGCTGCTTTGGTGAGTTTCGGCCTATTCTGTAGTTGTTTCATGGTGGAGTTGCAAATTCTGCCTGTCCTCATTCTGCCATCTTCCTGAGTCTTGCTTTTTAATCTGTAAATATTTACTGAGTGCCTACAGTACATTAAGTGCTTTTCTAGTTATTTATGTCCATGACTAGGTATTTATGAATCATAGAAGCTCACCAAAATTAAATGAAGTATGAGAAGTGAGTGCCAAACCAGAGAGAAAGGATCATGTTTAATAGAATGAAACTTTGACTCTCTATTTCTAGAAATTCAGTTTTGGAATGCTGCATTCATTTTTTAAAAATTTCTCTGAGGCTAGTTTCCATACCTAAAAACTGGAACTCAGGTCCAGCTTGCAAGGTTGTTATGAGGACAGGACACACATATGTATAGTTCTCAGCACTTAGTAGGTACTCAGTAAGTGGCAGCTTTGTTTTTTATTACTAAGCCACCATGTGGGTTTAGGATGTTTATTATAGGGTAGTTTTAATTCATTTCATGCCAACAGGTTGCAAACAAAGTGTGATACTCTTTGCTTTGTGGCACTCATGTGGCCATCTGATCCATTTTCTTGGCAACCTCTCTGAGAGCCCCTCCATCTCTGCTGGTCTCAGTGACTTTCTCACCTCACAGGCTGGAAAGAGGAAGGAGAGGTGGAAACAGAAGACAAAAAAGCTGAATTTCTTGCCTGAATTCCAAGCACATCAGTCTCCAAAGCACTCTCGTTCATTTGTCTCAGGATCCATCCCTTTACAGGGAAAGGATCCTGACCCCTCTAATGGGGAAATCCCACCTCAATGAGGACCTAGAAGGAAAGAATCTATTGAACTTTCTTTAGGTTTCTTGGCCGATGTTGTGGAATCTATTTGATTCTTTTTATATGTGTGTGTGGTAACACATATAATTTGCCATTTTATCTATTTTTAAGTGTACCATTCAATGTCATTAATTACATTTATGGTGTCATGCTACCATCCACACAATCCATCATTAAAACTTTTTCATCAACCCAAACAGAATTCTGTACCCATTAAGCAATGACATCCCATTCCCCTGTCCTACTGCTTCTAGGAAACTAATCTACTTGCTGTCTCTATGAATTTGATCATTCTGGATATTTCATATACATGAACTCATATAACATCCGTACTTTTGTGGCTGGCTTATTTCATTTACCATGCTTTCAAGGTTCATTTATGTTGCATCATGTATCAGAACTTCATCCCGTCTTATGGCTGAATAATACTTCATTGTGTATATAGATCATATTTTGTTCACCCATTCATCTATTGATGAAATCCTGGATTGTTTCTACTTGTTGGCTATTATGAATAATTCTCCCATCAACAGGGGTGTACAAATATCCATCTGAGTCCCTATTTTCAGTTACTTTTTCGTATAAACCTAGGAGGGAATTGTGGGGTTATATGGAATTCTATAATAAACTTTTGGGGGAGCCACCAAACTGTTTTCTACAGTGGCTGAGCTATTTTACATTCCTTCCAGAAAAGCATGAAGTTTCCAATTTCTCCACATCCTTGCCAACCTTTGTAATTTTCTGTTTCTTTTTTTAATAATGTGTGAAATGTTACTTCTTTGTGGTTTTAATTTGCATTCCCCTTCTGACTAATGATGTTCAGCATATTTTCATGTCTTTGCTGGCCATTTGTATATCTTCTTTGGAGAAATCTGCATTCATGTTTAATAACAAAAAAATGGATGTGTCATTAGAACAAAAAATGGATGTGTCATTAGAACAAAACAAAGTATAACTATGATGGATGAAGATTTGTTTGGATCTGGATTTGGGGACTTACGTGTAAGGGATGGGAGAAAATAGCAGGTGGGAAAAGGAGACAATAAAATCGACCAGTTTTCTTTGGAGCAAGACGCTTCCTTGGCCTTATTTCAATGAAAGCTTAAGTCAACATAGAAAAATGAAATTTTGGAGGCTTTCTACTACACCTAACTTTAGTTAGATCAAGCAACATTTAAATGAATGATTTCACATTTAAAACAGACCATAAGGAATATCATAAAGTAATGGGATAGTGAGATTATGTTTATTGGCATATCATACATTTATTTACAAATTTTCTTCAATAAATATTAATTACTTCTAAAATCAGAAAAAAGCAATTTTTTTAATTAAGTATAATATATGCTAAAACTAATAAATCTGCTTTTGCTCTTGCATGTTCCAAAGTACACTGAAATTATATTTTATATTTATGTTACTATGTATACACATGAGTGCATACTTACATACATACACTATCCATATGTTATACCCTCAGCACGGAGTTATTGGTTTCCACTTCACCGTGCAAGTCAAGGTTCCATTAGCATGGGATCTTGCTGGGAAAACTACCAACTGTTAAGAAGGTTAAAGACATCAATTTTCACATCCCTGGTCAATGTTGTAGAATGCTTAAAATAATCATATATTTCCAAGTGTAGTACTGAAATACACCTTCAAACATTTTATTAACTCTGAAGGTTTGTGTGTTTCAAACGTATAACTATGGAGACAGGTTAATATGCTTTACTTAGTCATTAAGTGCTAAATAAAATCTGTTCATTTTGTATATTGAAGAAACCTCTATTTATTTTTGTGTATTGAAAAAATTGAAATAACTTAAAGTTTTCAACTCAGCAGGATTTTCAAGAGGAATATGCTGTTGCACTAAAAAGCATTGGACTGGAGTGAGAGTGTAAGTTTAGGAAAGAAATAAAGTTGTTGCCTCCTTTTAGGGTAAAAAGGACCTATGCATCCAATTAAGTATAGAGATTCCATAACATTCTGATTTTTTTTAGGAAGTATAATGTCCTAAAATGAATACCAGGACATCTAAGTCCTTGTCTAAGTCAATCAATAATTCTATTTAATTAATAAGTATTTATTGAGTACTTACTACCACTCACCAAAAATGTGCTAGAACTCATTATGAAATGAGCTATATGTACTGGGAATAAATACTAGTTTTTATTTTTCTATTACAACCCCATTTTTACTTTGATTGGATTCTCATTCCACAGTGGCAGATATATAACCTGGCCTCACATCTCTTTATCCTTTGCATATCTCTCTCTCTCTCTCTCTCTCTCTCTCTCTCTCTCTCTCTCGCACACACACACACACACACACACACACACACACACACACACTCTTTGCCTGACTTGCATACAGTTGCCGAAAATGTATGTACAGGTAAGCTATCAGGGATGCAGAGTCCCTCTCTGGTCTTTGATCATCACCTGCACATGTAGACCTCAAACCTCATCTCATGTTGTTCTTGTTCATCAGTGGCTTCCTGCTGCTGCTATTTTACTCCTCATTGCAATCCAGGGATCCACTCCAAGCCTAGGATCTTCCTGGATAATTCCTTGCCATTGTGAAATATACAGGAAAGGATGCTCTCATTCAAAGAGGAGCTGAGGTGTAGGTAACTAGATGAAGTTGTCTAAGAATACATACATTCTTTGGAATCTTACCAGTTTGAAGGTCTCTTGCTAGGAAGTCAAAGGTACCTTCCACTCTTACATTCCAAAAGCCTATTTGGGAGTCATGTCACCACTATGACCAGAACTTGGCTCAAAGAAAATGGTATACAATCCCTTCCACAGGATAATTCATTAATGAAGTCTTTACTTTATTTTCAAATTTTCCTTCCCCATAGCCCATACAATCTTTTTTGTCTTGAGAAAACTTGCTCTTATTCAGTACGCATTCTTATATCTTCTGTCTGTGTGGATGGTGTCATGGTACACGTATGCTACTGTGGTAGATTGAATTTTGTACCTCAATTTAAACGTGATCTTAATCTACATTCCTCTGGGTTTGAACACAATTTAAATAGGATTTTTTGGAGATGTTATTTTAATTAAGGTGTGACTCAGCTCAATGAGGGTGGATCTTAATCCAGATCACTGGAGTCCTTTATAAGCAGAAGAAATTCAGACATAATCAAAGAAAGACTCTGAGGAGCCAAAAGTAGGAAGTCAGTCTTCTCCTTACCCAATAGGGAAAGGAGAAGAGATCATCTGGTAACATGAGGCAGAGATGCAAGCCAAGGAACTAAAATGACTGTGGCAAAGCCACACCAAAACCTGGAGGTAACAAGCCTTTTAGCTTATAAAAATAAATTCCTATTATTTAAGCCAAACGATTGTATGGTATTTGTCACAGCAGCTTGACAAACTGAGGCAGCAATCATCTCAAATACCACATACTTCCAACTGCTCCTGCAATACCCTGCCAGATTCCTTTGTTTTAACCTACTACTCAGAGATATTCAGTAGCCTTGCTTTATACAAAAGAAATTCATCTTCCTTACTGTGCTATGTAAGTCTTTGAGAAATCTAATTTCATCTTAATTTTTCTCCCACTGCTTCCTACAACAGATCCATCATTCTAGGAGATTGTTCCCAATATATATCACTCCACTGTCGATTTTGATAACTTTTGCTAATTATGTTTTGCCTGTAATTTATTTCCACCCAAGTCCAGAAATCTTCAAAATGCAACTCTAGATGTCTCTCCTCCATAAAGTTTTCCCCAATACTTTGCCTATGGTGATTACTCTTTGGTCAGGCAACTATTAACATATAAATCACCTTTTGTCATTTTCAGTACTATTAATTCATTATTATACTCTCTTTATTTTATGTGCTCAGGTAAATTAGTGGATTGGAAGTTGCTCACAGATAGAGTCCATGAGGTGTTCCTCAAAGCAGGAAGAATATTGCTAGAAAAAAGCAACGAATAAACACTTAATGAGTCAAATATGTAGGTAGGGTACTAATAAATGAAAAAGATTAGGGCTATTTCAGACTTTCATCTCTCTAGTTTATTAGGGTCCATGTAAATGTAAAATACTCCAGTAAATAAATTTATATTTATTCTTCCTGCCATGTAGCTGTTCTAAAGAATTTTAATATTATAAAAATTTAATATGTTAATATAAAACTAACGTTCTACCAGCTTCACTTGGTTTTTAATATCTTAATAATTTTTGCCCTGACTCTGCTTTTACTGGCACAGGTCTCTCTGAAAAGACTTCATTATTCCTCAGCCTTTTAGAAATAAATATCTAGTTTACTTTGTTATTTCTTCATAAGCTCTTTCTATTCTAATGCATTATTTAATGTAAAACATGTGTATGGGCCTATTTCCAGTGCATATTTTATGCTCATTTGTTTGCAGAGATAAGAAGACAAGAACTCAATCATCCCCTTCGCCTATTTAAATAATTCACATTGTCACAGGTCTTTGATGACAACTAAAATGGGGATGACTTCCAGTCATCTGTGAGAAATTATATTAAACTATGGCTTTATAGATATAATTTCCTTCATCCACTCCATTACATTTTCCTTTCTGATATCAGATATTTAAAGCATCAGCAACAATAAATCTATAATCACGTATTATTTTATTGGCAAGTTTCTATTTTCTTTGGGTTATTATCCTTTCTGGAACCATATAGGAAATAATTTCTGAGAGTTGTTCCCATTCTTGACCTGGGGAGGTGTGGACTGCGGAAATAAGGTGTGGAAAGCAGGGACATTTTCTCTTTGATCACTGTTGAATCTATAGCTCTGAGAGTCCCTGGTATTCAATAAATATTTGTTAGAAATGAATGACCTAAGCAGAAAATGATTATGTTCCCTCTGTACTCTCTTTTCTTTCCTGTGACTTTAAGTTCCTAACATTTTATTTTTCAGACTACATCCCACTAACACATTTAGAAACTAAGTGACAGAAACACTTTCAAATTGTGCTAGGTGATAACAGAATATCAGTCGATATGGGTTAGGCAAATATTTATAGGCCACACGTAAATTCACCTCCCCACCCTGCCCTAATTCCCAAAAAATTGTTGCTTGATGGTCTCAAAGTTTAGTAAATGTTCATAAACATAATAAAAAGTAAGTTTTTAATTTTTAAAACCTATAGGACCCTAGGAGATAAGTAAATGCTACCTGTCCTCAGCCTACATCTACATAGCATTTAATGGTACAATGAAAATAAAGTCCAGTATCCACTGCATCAAAATACAGAATTTATTGAAGAAATTCAGACAGTTGTTTTAATCATATAGATTTTTAAAACTACTTAGTTTAGTGGTATGATATTTCACTTGCAAAGAGAATGTCACTATATACACTTGTCTCAGAAGGGCTGTCATTGCATAAGGATGGCAGGAGTAAACCCCAAAGAAAATCTTGAACTCTAACTTGTATAACTATAATATACATTACTAAATGTCTTTTATATCATTATTGAATAATTAATATTTAAGAGGAGAAGCCAATTCATATTTAACTTTTGTTGCAGGAGCTCTCCATGCGGCAGTAATACCTTTGTAAGAACAAGTCATGCGCCTCCAGCTGTGATAGAAATAGACTGTAGAACAGTTCTTTTGTCAGCTCACCTTTTCATTGTTAACCTGTCATCTGCTATAATAAATCATTCTAAAAGACTTGTTTTACAGTATCGCTTCTGCTTATTTAATCTTTAATTCTGGATACATGTTGATATATTGAGATATACTTTGCATTTTTATAGAAAGCTTTATTCAAAGTTTTTTTTTTATCTTGAGGTATTCTAACCGTTCATATTTTTTGAACTTAGCAATATAAATGGTTCATAATTTAACTGTCTAATTCCCATTATTCTAATTATGCCAGTGTCCTCTAGGCTCTTTGTAGTGGTGGTGCTGGAGATGGTGGTGGTGGTTTATTTATTTATTTATTTAATTTTTTTGCATGGGCAGGCTCTGGGAATCGAACCCAGCATGGCAGGCAAGAACTCTGCCACTGAGCCATTGTTGTACTGCCTTGATGGTTGTTTTAAGATCACTTACAGATACATACCTAGGCACCAGACACATGTAAAAACTACTGTATATTTTCAGATAAAATTCCTGAATTTGTATCCACCTGGAAAGAAAAGCATTATATTTGGATCATTAGGAAAGGACACCATATTTACCGTTAGAAATATTTCAAATGATTTTTCACAAAACATGTCAGATGTATAAGACGCATGATATAAAATATGCCCATAACTGTACACTAATTTAGCTATTGCTTTTACAACAATATAAATCATATTCATAGCTTTCTGCATCTTATTTTTCTCACTCCAAGACACATCATGGAAATCCCTCCAAATTAAATGATATAGACCTATTTAATTATTTTTAATGAAGAGTTTACATTGCCACTCACCTATTGGTAGGCATTCTCTTTATTTCCATCACTTTTCTTTGTTTTGCTTTTCTTCTACTCATCTTTTCACATACTTTACTAAGTAATGATGCTCTTGTTTCTATATAATGGATTCCTGTGACTGAAATTGATGAAAAGGGGGCATATGTGTTTTGCATTTCAATGAATGTTGTCAGATTACTTTCTTGAACAGCTGGGTAACACTTCATTTTTTCTAATGTGTGAAAAACTTAACTTTTCTCCACATCACCACCAATGATGGGGAAATGCAATTCTTTTTTTATTTCTTGACAGTCCTATGTAAATAAAGTAACACTCCTTCTCCATTTGAGTGTGTGTGTGTACGTGCATGCATGTGTGCATTTCCCTGACTATTGAATTTGAACATTTTTTCATATTGTTGTCGGTCATTTCAGCCATAGCCTTTGCATTTTTCTAGAGTTATTAATCTTTTTCTGGTTGTGTGAAAATTCTTTAAGTTATATAATGTGCTATACAAGGTATGAGCAAGTAGAATCAAGAAATAACAACAGAAAGAAAATATATGACCAAGCAGGGTTTATTCCAGGAAAGCAGGAGAGTATGTTACCAAGAAGTCTATTAAGAAATCCATTATTCCCACATATTAGTGAAAGAAAAAAGTATGATCAAATTGATAGACAATAAGAAGATACTCAATCAAATTCAGCAAGTCATCCAATAAAATCTCTAAGTAAATATTAACAGAAATAAACCATGTAAATAAAATAAAGTCTATTAACCACAACCCCCAATTGTACAATAAATAAACACTAAAATCTTCCCCATTAAAGATAGAGATGAATGCTATCACCGTTAATCTCAAATAGCACCTTGGAAATTTTAGTGAAAGTAAAATGCCAACAAAACTAAATAGCTAGCATAAGCAGTGAAAGAGATTAAATTATCCTATTTTGATATAAAATCCAGGTTAAAATGGTCAAAAGTAAAACAAATGAAAAACTTGCTACAGAAGAAGGACACAATATAAATGTGCAAAACTCAATAGGTTTTCCTTACTCTAGCAATAAATGTGAATAAATGAAAATAGGGGGAAAATCTGTATATAATAATGAAAACCAAAACAAGAATATTTGGTAATAAATATACCATGAAAGATAAATATAAAGAAAACTATGAAATAGAATTAAAAGAAATATGAGTCTGAATAAATGGAAAGTTATGCCATGTTTCCAGTAGGAAAGAGCAAAGTAGCCCCTGACACTTGGGAACTGGCCTGGCCCTCTCAGCTCGGCTTGATGTTCTGTTGAGCATACATGATTTCACAGAACACTACTTCCAGACAAGTCTTCTTTGATGGATCAGTACAAAAAAAAGATACCTTATAAATCTCATAAATATGTCTGAATGCAGACTAAATATGAACTTTGTCCAAATAAAACTGCCTAATATGAGTGATTGTTTCTTCTTTACCAGCTTCCTTCCTCTTGATTTATAGATGAGAGCTACATTATTCCCAGTTGTAGAATTGCTCCCATTTCCTGATAGCATCCAATCCAGGGCATAGGCATGCTTCCTTGAGCCATCCCTCAAATCACTTAATAAAAGCCTAAATCCTATAATAAGTCCATTTTTATACTTGCTTATTGAGGCAATCCACAATTCTCCAAGATGTATATTCTCCATTAATGAAAAGAGCAATAAACCCAACTTGTTCAACAACAGGCTGTTCCTGATGGTCTTTGGCTGGAAGGCACTGAACCCTATGGAATGGGTGACAGCACACATTTTGATTTTCTAAAAACTAATCTTTATTTTAATGTTTAAAGCAATTAAAATCAGAGTCTTCACTTTGTGTGTGTGTCGGGAGTTGGGTTTTGATCAAAAGGATCTTCAACATCACTTAAAAGTATAAATGCCTGAGAATAGTAAAAAAAAAAAAAAAAACAAAGATACCAAAATATAAGAAAGGAGGTGAATATGGTTACAAAAAAGCAACATGATGGGTCCTTGTGGTGATAAAACTGTTCAGTATCTTCACTGTGTTGGCAGATATACAAACCTACACATATAATAAAATTGCATAGAACGAAATATACATACACATAAAAAAGAGTACAATTAAAACTAGACAAATCTGAATAATATTGGTGGATTGTATCAATGTCAATATCCTGGTGGTGATATTATACTACAATTTTGCAAAATTCTACCCTTGGGGGAAACAGGATTAAGTGTACAAGGGATTTCTCTGTATTACTTCAATGATTATCTCAATAGAAATTTCAATTAAAAAATAAAAAGCACAGCAAGGTTTATGGGGTAAGTGGAACTGCATTATCAGAATGTATATTTTACTCTAAAATTACTGAACACAAACAATAGGTATTGGTATGAAAACAGGTAAATTAGAGGATGACAACATAAAATCTGGAAATATATTCATATATTATTCATATATACTTATAGATATATTGATTTGAAATTCAAATATAATTCAGATGAGTAAAAAGTGTTTCAAATTTCTGGGAAGCAATATTTAACACTACGTATGTTATTAGCAGATTTTATACTTTAAGCAAGTTATTTAACATATTGAATGTAATCAACTTTTCATTTACCAGTAAGCAATACTGTTGCTCTATCAGGATAGTCTAAATTTCACTTTTTTAAAAAAATTACAAAATTATATTGAAATTATGCTTTTTGCATGAGAAAGTACATTTCACATTTATTCAGTAGAAGTGTTATCAATATTTTCTGATAAACACTGGACAGTAATGTCTAGCATGGAAAATTGCTGTTATTGTACAAAGCAAAAGTAAACCTCTCAATCCAAGTGACACGTGGATCTTCTGAGAAAGATTACATCCATGGAAGTTTCTCTAAAATACCCAAGTGTCATTCTTCTAATCTCAATTACAGATTTTCAGATTAATCTAATACCTAATGCCACTTTCCTAAGACTGCCTCATCTCCAGGAAGTAAGTTTCCAGTTCCTGCTCTATTATCATTTATCTTGATTTCTTTAATTTCTTTTCAGCTGGTCTCCTTAATCCTCTTAATTACAGCTTCTTCAAAACTCACCCCTATGAACTCGACTTGCACTATTATCAGATCATTTCATTATCAATTATCTGTAAAATTAGTTCTTAAATTATTCTTGGGTTTTAATAACTTATTGTTCTCGCCCATCAACCTTTCCAATTCTAAGGTGGTATTTTTAGATACGTTTCTTATTCTCTTTCTCAGGGCCATTAATCAAAAACCACACTGATTTTCTTTTCCCACAAATACTGTGAAATGCTTTAACTCTCTTAGAGTCCAGGGCTGAAAACAGTATTTCTCAAAGTTAGTTGAGCCTAAGACTCACCTGAAGTACTTGTTAAAAATGCAAATTCCTAATTCTGCCTCCATAAATTCTTACTAGAAGGGCTGTGGGACACAAGAACTGTTATTTTAAACAAGCACTCTATGCTAGTTTGAAAGCATGTATGTACCCTAGAAAAGCCATGTTTTTATCCTAATCTCATTTCGTAAAGGCAGTCATTTATTCTAATCCCTATTCACTACTGTATGTTTGAAACTTTAATTAGATTATCTCCCTGGAAATGTGACTCACTCAGGAGTGGATGTTAGACTGGATTAGGTGGAGACGTGTCTCCAATCATTTCAGGTGGTTCTTGCTTGGTTTTACTGGAATCCTTTAAAAAAGAAGAAGCACTTTGGAAAAAGCTAGAGAATGACAAGAGAGAAAGCCAGGAGATTCTGAGAGAGCAGAACACATAGCCACGAGAAGCAGAGAGTCTACCAGCCAGCGACATTTGGAGATGAAGAAGGAAAATGCCTCCCAGGGAGCTTCATGAAACAGGAAGCCAGGAGAGAAAGCTAGCAGATGACACCATGTTCGCTGTATGCCACTTCCAGCTGAGAGAGAAACCCTGACCATGTTCGCCATGTGCCTTCTCACTTGATAGAGAAACCCTGAACTCCATTTGCCTTCTTGAACCAAGGTATCTTTCCCTGGATGCCTTAGATTGGACATATCTATAGACTTGCTTTAATTGGGACATTTTTGTGGCCTTAGAACTATCAACTAGAAACTTACTAAATTTTCCATTTTGAATGCCATTCCATTTATGGTATATTGTATTCCAGCAGCTAGCAAACTAGAACACACTCCATGTGATCCTGATGGAAGATGTATCAGTGATTCTTAAGAAACATGGAGAGAACCACAAATAAGATGGTATCATCTACTTAAGTCCATCTACTTATAAATCTGTATACATCTACTTTCTGACAGATTTAAAGTATCACCATTGATAATGTGTTAGTCTTTCAGTCAAAGGTTTAAAGAATCTAGAGCTGCTTCTCTTAAATCCTCATAAAACTCTGATATGCCTCCCCCAAGGAGATAATACACTGAGTGACAAGGGAAGCCAAAGCCAAATGAGCTTGAACAATCACTTTCATGTCACTGAAACTCAGTTTCTTCCTCTATATGAGGATAACATTCTATTCCACAGGGCAATTGTGAGGAGTCAATGAGATAATGATAAAGCATTGAGCTCAGAATTAAACTTTATAAATATTAAGTAACTATTAGCGTTTATTTTGCTTCTGGGAACTTTTCACAATTTTCTTAAGAGCCTCTATTTGTAATATCTGTTTAAATCTATGTAATAACATGGTCTGGAATGAAATATCTTGTACTGTATTGGAACCCTGCAGGTGCTTATAAATGATTACTGGATTAGAAAAGCAACAAAATTTCTTGATTTTTGTTATATGTTTACTTTAATTTTCATTGGTTTGAAGTGATAACAATTCTCAGAAAACTGGGTGAAAAATATCATAAGCATGTTGGGGATGAAGACATCTCCTTAATGTCACCATAATATATAGCCCCTTCTTCATGTCTTAATATAATGTTCCAATGTCGCAGAAAAACAACTTTTTTCTACATTAGAAACATGGTAGTATCAAACTTTATAGTCATAGATGTTTGTTCTGTGAGCAGTATAAATAGTTCACATTCTCCATCAAGTTTGAAAGGAGAAATAAAGAAGACCTATGAACATTATCTCATGAGAGACTTATCAGAAAAGACTGCTCCTTACTCACCAACAAAGTCCTAGAGAAAATCATGGGTCATTCATGTGCTAAAAATGAAAAGGAAAGGCAGGCCACTCTGTTAGCTCAAAAGAGAACTAATTAGGCCTGCGAAAGAGATTTTATAATTTGCTTTCTAATTGGGGAGCAATGATTGCTTAGAAAGCACATTATCTGGAGAATTCTAAAATATTTCCCCTCAGGCTACAGGAAACAATGCAGTGGCCATTTCTTCAATGACAGCAAGTGCCAGACACTGTGCCTACCACCATCAGTGAGTTCCCAGGGTAGGGTCAGGACATCTTTGACCAATACCTCCTCCTCCTTGGTTGGACATTTCTCATCAGGCCTCTGTATCTTCATGATAGGTGGTTCTCCTTTAGTCATGCACCTTGAGCTGTACAATTTTCTTTTTTTTTTTTTTTCCTTTTACTCACTCCATCAAAACTAACCTATTAGCTCAGGTGTCTGAAAATATATTATGATTAACGTCTTCTGGTTGAGACAATGAGATAGTGTAGCAACCGAATATAGTTATCCCAATCCAACTAAATCTTTCTTCATTTTAACAAGTACCTCTCTTAATGGGAGATATATTTTAGGACAGTCAAGTCTATTAGTCTCTAAATCATGCTGGATATGCAGATGTAAACTCTGAATTCTACTATCCAACTTCCAGTAACTTATTCATTCAATAAAATGAAAATCAAATAACTAATACAGGTAGGCATTCTTCCAAAGTCTAGGCACTTTAAAGTTTAATTTAGCTATCATCATTGAACATTTATACCATACTAAACATTTTTCTATGTCCTTTACACAGTAACCCAATGAGTAAGGAAGAATTGTATCCATTTGATATATGAAGAAATTGAGAAATAGAGAGGTTTGACACATTTGCTGAGGTCACATAACAAGTAGGTATTAAAGCTATGATTCAAACCCAGGAAACCTGGTTTCAGGGCTCATGTGCTTAAGCATAATGCTTTACTTTTTTGAGAAATATTCCATGCGAACTCTTGATATTATTGGTTGACATAAGTGGAAAAAGAAAATAATCGTAAAATATAGGAGCCATATAATAGACATTGTAGCCTGATGGGATTCTTCAGCTGTCTACACTCTTCAAAATTGCTCTGGCTGAAAAGACTCACCTTGCCCAAGATCAGCAACTTTTCCAGGCAAGCCTGTATCCAATGGCTGATCAACACTGCAAAGACTCTTACGGGTCATCCCAACTTCAGATCTTCCCATGGGACTCACTGGGGCCTTCTTTGAAACTGCATCACAGTTCAATACTGTTCTTTGCCCAATCCTGCTTTCATCTATATGGCCTGATCCCAAAACACTCCCTAGTAAACATTCTGCAAGCTAATCTCTATCTCAGAGTTTGTTTCCTAGGGAAAGTGCCCTAATACATCTTATAAGCAAAAATAGCCTGAAGGGAAAGGCCATAAAAGGAATTAACAAACTTCCAGAGGAAATGTTACTGGCAGTGGGAGGTAGGAGGAGTATTTGTTCTAGTTCTTAGTTGTAAATAAGAAAATCCAATTGGATCAATTTACATTTCAAGAAGGTAAAATAATAAAGGACATTAGGAACTCACTGAATCTGTGAAAGGTTTGGACAATACAGCTCTGAAATAATACCACCGGAAACAATGCCCAATAACTCCACAGCGTCTCTGTCAGACATCACTGCCTGAGTCACTCAGCATGCCTCAGGTGCAGGATGGCTCTCCAAAACATCTGCCACTTCATTAGGGTGGGTACCTTCACCTTCATACTGGTCAGAACATCAGCTCCTCTTGCATGGCCACCTCTTTTTGCTGCTCATCTCTGAGTTCACATCTGATTTGGAGAACATAGGTCATCTGCCTATACTCAAGCCAGAAAGCCAGAACGGAATCTAAGGATTTGCATTTTCAAAAGATGTGACTCTTACAAGAAACTATGAAATTGTAAGGAGATGTTCAAAAATGAATGTCAACTACAAAAGGACCACTCCGACTTTCCTCTTTTTGTAGCAGGAAGGCTATCTAGGCTGACTGGGCTACATAAAGTGCCACAGCTCCCTTCCTTAGCTGAATGTTTACTATTTTTTCTCCTCTAAATGCTCACAGAAAATAGTACAGATTAATTATGCAAATTTATGGTGTTTTGAAAGTATTTTGCAATTCCTCTTGTTCTTCATCCATTTTTTAAATAGTTTCAATTCATTTTTACATTTTAAATTCATTATAGATCTTGTATTGTATAACTATATGGACCAGAGGCAATTATTAAATAAAATATGATATTACTGGAAGTAACTCTCTAAATGGTTTTTGCTTGCTGAAAAAATTTCTGGAATTGTACACATTTTAATGTTTTACTCATTGTTCTAGTTTACAAGGTGCCAGAATGTGATATATCAGAAACAGAACATTTTAAAAAGGGGAATTTATTAAGTTGCAAGTTTACAGTTCTAAGGCCGTGAAAATGTCCAAATTTATGCAGGCTGTAAAAATATCCAATCTAAGGCATCCAGGGAACGATAGTTCTTGAACTTCTTGGCCAAAGATGTTCAGGGTCGCTCTCTCAACTGGAAAGGCACATAACGAACGTGACGAAATCTGCTAGCTTTCTCTCCAGGCTTCTTGTATTATGAAGCTCTCCTGGGGGTGTTTTTCTTCTTCATCTCCAAAGGTCTCTGGCTGATGGTGTCTGAAGTTTTTTCCAAAACCAATCCCTCTTAAAGGGCTCCAGTTAGCAACCCCACCTTGAATGAGTGGAAACACATCTCTATGGAAACCATCTAATCAAAAGTTACTACGCATAATTGGGTGGGTCACATCTCCATGGGAACAATCAAAAAGCTCCCACCCAGCAATAATGAATGAGGATTAAAGGACATGACTTTCCTGGGGCCCACAATAGATTCAAACTGGCATACTCATAATTGACATATAATTTTATACTTTAGTCATAAAATTAAATCAGTTCAGCATTATTTCTGACTTACACCAAGCTACTTTACGTAAAAGGAAATATTTATCATAATTATTATTAAAGTCAGTTTATAATGCACCACTCTTACACTGCTATTTCATAATATAAATTTTATTTAATTTTGTACATTCAAATTACTTTTCTAAACATACTTAAATTCGAATCTGAAAATAGTGATATTTAAGGCAGATATAGGGATGATGTGCGAAGATCTAAACTCAGGATCAGTAATGGGGGATAATATCTACTCAAGTCAGCTTGATTTGACACCATTTGCATATGAACTGAAAACAAGCAAACAAGAAGTTCAAAATAAGAGGAAACCTGGATTAATCATTTTATGTTTTTGGCAGAAATTTCTCCCTACCAAGATAAAACATGTGCGCACTCACCAGCTAATTTTAAGGTCTTTTGATGGAATATTATGTAGCCATGTTTGTTGTTAAAAGCTATTATATTATTAGGTTTTCACCAGTGTTTAGCACCTCTTTGCCCTATGACCTTGTTTTTTGGCCCCACTAAAAATCAAAATTAGATGTTACAGCAATAGCATTAATAGTATTTATCCTAACAAGAATAAAAAGAAAAATGAGACAATTACCTGACTTCCTAAAATAAACCATACTATTACAAAACAGTATTTGGAATAGCATTTGACTAAATAACGAAACAAAGTCTTTGCTGCTGTTTTCCAAGTCTGAACTTTTCCTTAAATGTAAAATACTAATATGCTTGTTAGGACTCCAAAGGTTAAATGCAATTTGCATCTGCTAGATTTGTTTCTCACGGTAATTGTGCATCTAGAAATAGGAAAAAATGCAATTACTAATCAACTAGATATTGGCTTCAAAAGAGAAAGAATCTTTTTTAATTACTAAATGATATGAAAAGGAAAATAATACATTCTACTGAAGTGCTTATACAAAGAAAAAAGAAATGGATAAATTGAAAACATTTTCCAACTACTCTGGGGATGTAGTTTTTTGGAGGGTGTGGACAGGAAGAAAGATTTGATTACATTTTGCTTTTGAGTTAATTGCTTGACATTGTATTCCAACAAACATGGGTTCATTGTTTTTCTGGCATTCTTGAGAAATTCTTCACTACCATCCTACCCTGATGGAAAACATTGTAAAATAAACTAAGAAATAATGAAAAATTTTTTCATATCGTGATAATAAATCTACAAATACACTCGCTGTCAGGATCATTTATATGTTGATTTATCCTAATGTTGCTGAACAATTGAAAGATTGCAACCAAACAGATAAATTGAAAAACACAAAGCTATGTGGAAATGGGGCTAGACAGAAGCAAAATCAGGTGACAACAAAGATTATGTACAATGCAAGGATCTGCTGTGTTTACTGGGTATATTAAAGAAAAAAATAGCTAATACTTTATTTGGAGCAAGTTGTCAGAAGACTTTTACTGTCTCGGCTTCTCAAACAAATACCATGCAATGGGTTGACTTAAACCATGGGAATTTATTGGCTCATAGTTTTAAGATTAGAAGTCCAAATCTAATCTTAGTGTTACCCTGGCATTATCAGGGTAACACTTTCTCCCAGAAAGCTGGCATTCTGGGGCCGGTTGATATCCTCGGTCCTTGGCTTTTCTGTGACATGGCAATGCACATATTGGCCTCTGTTGGCTTCACACTCTATTTACTTCCAATTTCTTCTCTCTCAGATTAAGACCCATCCTGACTGCATTGGGCCTCACCTTAACTGAGCTAACCTCATCAAAAGGTCCTATTCACAATGGGTTCACACCCACAAGAATGGATTAAGATTAAGAACATATTTTTCCGGGGTACATAGCTTCAAACTACCACGAAAATTTAGGCTGGAAAAGAAAATCCTAATTTTTAGTAGGTAAACTGGGGTAGAGTCAGACCAAGGCTTGAATCCTATCTCTACCACTTCAGAATGGGGTGCTTTGAGGAAGTTGTATCCATTTACTTTCAGTTTCTATGTTAATAAAATGAGGCAAATGATAATATTTACTTCATAAATAGGTGTTATGGTTATATTTCCTTCAGAAAATAGCCAACATCTATCTTTCTGAGATAAGCAAAATTCACCCTAATACTGAGCTTATGGCAAAGACAATAAATTGAAGAAGAAACATCAAAGAAAAGTAGACCAATTAATAAAATGTGAATGTGTTTCTAATAACACAGCACACCCAGAGCAATAATCTATTTAAGAATGTTTTATAAGTGCCCAACTTTTCTGATTTTATCTACTCTGGGCATGCCAATGTCCAATGTAATAGTCAAATCATAACCACTAAGTCCAGGTATCTACATGGTACAAAATCTAGAGAGATTTTCAACTTTGTATTTTGTGAAGAGACAAAGATTATTGGTTTGGCTTTCAATAATGGAATAATAATAATACAAAGAGAGATAAATATATATTTATTGTATGTTCCTATAAGCATGTCCTAAAAGCAACTTTTTATAGCTCTAACTTGAATGGTGTTCAATAATACTGAGTTAAGGAGTAGTTTAATTTAAGCCCTGATATTAACTCCAGCACCAAATATATTTATTTCCCAGTCACCCCACATGTGGCCAGTAATCTTCCTGGCAAAGAATTGGAGACACACTAATAGCTTTTCCTGTCACTTTTTAACTCGAAGACTCAGGTTTTAAGGGGTTTATCCTGGCCAGGATGTAAAGAACAAAAGAGCAGTTTGGATTATATAAGTACAGACACATACAGTCTCATCCTTCTCTCTATCACATCCTTGTCTCTAGTTTCTTTCCTAGCAACTTTCCTCCCTGGTCCCATTCCATCAAGTCCTTGTTATGAGTCCTCTTGTTGCAATTTACAAAAGCTGTTAGTCTTGAGTGAACTCCATTTTTAGACAAGTAGAGGACCAATAATCTTGACCCATGAATAGACAAGTTGAAACCTAAGGTGGATGTACATCAGGCAAATGGGACCAAGACAGCATGCAGAGAAAATGGCAGGATGGGAACCAAGACAGTGTGAAAGAAGTATCCAGGCTAAAAATCCAGGGCAAGAAATGAAAACTATGTCCCTCGCAAAGGTCTCGACCAGTAATGGCAAAATTGGAAATGGTCAGGTACCTGAGACATTATTTCACAAAGGGCAATACCTAAAAGAATTCTGCATGAATTTTTATTTGAGTGAATAATGGGATCATTTGGTTCAGAATCTCTTGGCATTTGCAACTACTTAAAATCCTTCCCTTCAACATACTCTGAAGAATGGTGGCTGTTCTCTTTACATGTAAACCTTCAATTATTTGTATTATGCTGAATTTGTATTAGTTTTTGTACAACCTGATAATCATTTGCGATTGGTTCTCTCTGACTCAATGGAATCCCTAACAGGAACCTAAGGGAAAAATGGATTCACTATTGGGGAGAGATATTTTTGTCATAATACTTCTTGGTGATACTATTAAATATCAGCTCTTATGACAGCACTCAAGAATGTTCCGCTTTCAACACTTGAAGCTCAACAGAGAAAATTTTATAAATGTATGTTAGGGCATAATGTTTTCATAGGAAAATACTAATATTATATACTTCTAAATAACTGATACCTATCTTTTCCCACAAAACTATGTATGCTCCAGTTTTAATATTTATTTTTATTCCTGCTATGCGGTTATTGAAAATAACAATAATAAACTACAACTTTTATATAAAGCTGAATGTAAAAGATTTCTTTTAGCATGTATATTAAAGTATTGCTTCCTCAGATAAATTTCTTGTTTTTATTAGATGTGGGAAAAATATCTTTCGGATACCAAATTTAAATTCTGAGTTTTAGAGATGATACTCCTAAAAATTTCCACAGAATTCAATATTTATCTAAAGTCTAATATAATGACTTCTGTCACCACCTCTGTATACATACATGATCAGCTGCATATCCAGCCTTGTCCTCTTAACCTTCTGTTATGCATCCCCAACTTCTTATTGATCATCTCACCTTGGTGTCCTTACAGACACATCAAAGTTGTTATATCCCAAACTAATGTTACCTACCCCAACAAAATCTATTCCTTATCCTTTGATATCCATTCCCGCTAATTTGAATGATCATTAACTTATTCACCTTGTTCAAAAAATGCAACTCTTTATTTTATAAATATTTCTTTTTCCATATTGAATGGAAAGTCAAGTTCTGCAGATTCTTTCTCAACAATATTAGCATTCTTAATGTCAATGTACTTGCTTAGACACTTATTACCTTGTTTCCAGAGCATAGCAAAGTCACATAAATGAGCTCTTACTCTCAATTTATCTTCTCTTACAAATCTATCTTGAATGTAATTTCCTCATCTTTCTTGCTAAAGATGATGTCATACCATTCACTATACATCTCAAAAACTTTTCATAGCTTCCATTGCAATTAACTATATCTCAAATACCTTATGTAGCCTGTTGATCACAGCCTTCTTTGGCCAAACCATAACTTATCCTTCCAATTTCTTCAATTTATAAGCACTTCTTGTTAACATCAAAATTATTCACCAGACTGTTTTTCACAGCTATAGCTATTTGAACATTGTTGAGCACATTACTCAGCTCTTTTATATTAAAGTATTGCTTCCTCAGATAAGTTTCTTGGCTTTTATTAGAAGAATTATTCAACTGACCACATTTTTTTTCAACGTTATTATAGTGGCTACATAGCTCTGACAAATTCGCACCTGAAATAAATTCATAAAAGTTTTCCTTTTGTCCTACATATTTGAGTTCCCCTTTCCTGGTCCTTTTTTACTTCTATTTATTCTTTCCATGATGTCCTTTTCTAATTATAATTTATTGCTAGTTGACTGTATAAAGCCATCTAAAAGATACTTCTGGAATGAAGCAGAGCAAACAAACTCCTCATAAGTCTGTAACAAACTTTTTTGGTTGGACACATAGAATGCCATTACCATGATTTTTATTATAGAGTTTTTGCTTGTCCTGTCCTAATATCTTTAACCAGGCCCAATCTATCAATGTTAACATGTCTTCAGGACATCTGTAAGTTTTTACCTCTCATTTATGCATTCTCACTCACTTTTTCCAGTTATTATCTTTCCACATGCCTCCATACCTAACTTGGCCTCTGATGCCTTTTTCAGATTCATCGCTCTGAGGCTTCTTCACTTTAACCCAACAACACTTCCCCGTAGACTTGGAACCTATGTTCACCTCTCCATTCGGACGGCACAGCCTCAGGTAAGAACACAAGGGACCTGAGCCATACCAGTTTCTCCCACTAGGAAAGATATCAGCTACTATCGTCACCCTAGACAGGTGTTTAATCTTATGTATATAATTTTAAATCTTACCCATTCCTCAATTTCTTGAATTAATCTCCTCCACATGGTCTTTCGTAATCCCTATTCCTCCTGTAACCAAACAGCCTTATTCTAAAATATGTAGCACTTAATTGCTTTTCAAATAGAATCCTTATCTCTTGCCATATACCATTGATATCTGGGACATTTCTGATCCTCTATGAAGTACTACAATAGATTTAAATCATGCTATCACACTAGATCTTCAACTGATTGCAAACTAATCTAAGACAACAATACACTGCTATCATATTTATTACGTTCTTTTGGTAGATATCAGTATAGTTGCCAATAATTAAGGGCAATTGAAGGTGCACAGACACATGCACACATACACACACACATCCCTTGCCATCAGGTCATATGCTATACTGAAAGGCAGTATCTGACTAACACCACTATCCAGCCAAATTCTGCCACCTATGTAATTATTTATCAAGCAAAAACAAAATGTAATACAACATACTCAGTAAACTCCATGAAGTCTCGGCTCTATTTTAAGTGCTCTAACAAGTCCCCTATATGAAAATTCATTCAAGACAGTTGCAATAATAATTCTAGTGGAAAGATTCAACTAACCTACTAGTCAAATGTCAGAGAATAATGTCCTCCATAGATCCCAGAACACACCTCGTGGAAATCTTAAGCTTAGGGTATATTTCTGAAAGGTATAAGCTATTGAGCCGATTAGATTATTTTATCTGATTCACAAAGAGTGGGACTGCTTGCATATTTGTAGCAAATCCACACACCTTGAACAATATTCATTTCACTAAAAAAAAAAAAAAAAAGAAAGAAAGAAAAAAAGAAAACCTTCAGTGTGATGGAAAACTTCAGTTCTCCATTAGTTACGGGCATACCCTGTGGAGTTGATGGAAAATTCAGGCAGTTGGACTACTTCTACACTACAAGCTTTTGATGAGTTTCAAAATGTTGATTGCCCCTAAAGTTCATATCTTTATCATGTTAGTTCAAATGTAACTAACCATTCTAGGGTACAGATCAAACCTAACTGACAGATGCATACAATGCAATGTTTCTGCTAAAGTACCTTAAAGTAAATTATAGACAACATAATACTATGCTTTCAAATTTAATTACAGCTGGCTTGAGACCTCAAGTAGACATTTGCAGGGAGTCTCCTCCCTTGGATCATAAAAGGATCTTGGATTTTATTGTTGAAGTGCTCTAGAGATAAAGCCTGGAAGTTTTTTGTTTGCAATCTAGACTCTTCCTTGGTGGGTTCATCAGGTCTCTAGGCTTTAAATGCTATCTGCAAGCAAACATTTCCAAATTTATGTCTCCAAGTCTAGACTTCTCTTGAAACCTCTGGGCTTGTTCATCTAACTGCTTATTTGACATTTCCACTTGGATGTTTAATAGACATCTATAAGGCTGATAAAGAGGATCATGTGCTCTTCATCTTTTTTATTCTAGGAGTGTTTAGCTTTGTGTCTAGCATATAGCAAATGGTCACTTTATAGCATATATAGTTAAGGGCCAATTAACATTTTTAATGATTGAATTTGTAATTTCTAACTCCTCACAAAAGCAAACATTCCAAAAAATTATATCATTTTGTTCTAAGAAATGATCATGATGATGAATATGCAACTATGTGATGATATTGTGAGTTACTGATTATATATGTAGAATGGAATGATCATAAGTTAAGAACATTTGCGTTTGTTTGATGTTAATTTTTTTATTTTAAAAATTAATTAATTATATCATTTTATCCTAATTCCATTTAATATCAAATGCTACTATGTATATATTCTGGGGTACAACTATCACAGGAAATTCCACTGAAATTTTTGACTTAAGCTCATTTTATCACTGAAAAAAGAAAAGTGAAGCCAAGTATCTGAGTATTACTAGCATTAATTTTACTAACAATACATTGCCAGAGGTCATGGGAAAATATCTGTCAACAACATCAATGTCATAATTATACCATCACAAATCATGTAATTACTTATAGCCAGAGGGAAATAGGGTGAAACTGGTTAGATCTACCTCTAAGAAAGATTTGATAAAGTTTAAAAATGCAGTTTAATTCAACAAATATATGTCAAGTGCATCCTTTGCACCAGAAAATGCCAGCATTCCAGGGCAAGTGGTGAGATGCCGCTTACTTTCTGTTCTTGTTTCCCTCAGAAACAAATGAGAAGAAAGGAGATCTGGCCCTCAGCTGCAGAGACACAGACAGAGTTCACTATAATGAAAGTGGGGTTTTCTTGCCTGCTCCCCTAAACTTGTGCTGCTTGTGAAGGTGATTCACAAGGAAATAAATCCAGCGTGTGGAGAATTGTCGCAGTCAGAGGAATGTTATAAAAATTGAGAGGATCCAAGGATCTCAGTGAAGAAGCATCATTTATAGACATACCCTCCTGCATAGACCCAGGGAAAGGACACAGGTTCAAGGACTGTGGGTGAGACAATGGGGAATTGGATAATAATAATTATTATTATCATTATTTTTATGAGCACTTTATATTTTAGACACTGTGCTGGTTTGAAACGGTTATGTACTCCAAAAAAACCATGTTTTTTTCATTCTAATCCAGTATTGCAGGGTGGAACCTCTTGATTAGATTGTTTCCAGGGAGATAAGACTTGCCCAACTGTTAGTGTGACCTTTTGATTAGATGGAGATGTGACCCCTGCCCATTCAAGGTGAATCTTAATTAGTTTACTGGAATTCTTTAAAGAGCCAACACAGAAAGCAGAAAGCTCAGAGGAGAAACAGATGTCTGGAGATGCAGAGGGAGCTGAGAGAGCTGTTTGAAACCAGAGGCAGGGAGAGAAAGACAGCAGACATTGCCAAGTGCCTTCCCATGTGACAGAGAAATGCGGGAATCAGTCTTTCCTGCAAGAAGGTATCTCTTGTTGGTGCCTTAATTTGAGCATTTTCACGGCCTTAGAATTATAATTTGTACCTTAATAAATCCCCTTTATAAAAGCCAATATTTCTGGTTTATTGCTTTCAGCAGCTTTAGCAAACCAAAACAGACACTGTTCAAAATACTCCAGATACATGAATGTGATTATCACAAGAACTCTCTAAGATTGATACTATTTACCATGTTCATCCAATTTTACAGTCAAGTTAACCAAGGCAGAGAGACATTTAGTACCTTGCCCAGGTTCAGAATTATTTGTATTGAATGCAATACATACATATTATATCTGTATGATCCTTGTACTCAGAATTATCAATGGCAGGCTTATATTGACAGAGAAAAAAATAGACACAGGCAAATTTCACTTATCTAGAAGATACAGAAAGAAATCAGCATACTAAGGATAAAAAGGTGAGAAATCAGAAACATTTTTCAGGAAAGGCACAGTTGCAAGCATTCATGCCCCAAAATGCTCACTAGGAAACACACAGCTAAGAAAGAAACATGAGAGAATGAGAGTTGTATCAGGGCCTAGAATTACTGTACATCTTGGTTTACACAGCAAAGTCCTGGTTTCTGTCTATTGCCCTGCATAATAATTAATAGTGTCCCCTTTCTCTCTCAAAAGTGTCCTGGTGGGTCAAAACCTTAAATGTCACTCTAAAACCTGGCCTTCTGAAAACTTAACTGTACCCAGTAGTTGTAGATATATATAACAAGGATAAAGTCAAGTGCATGTGAGCTCTCTGGACATGTTGTGGGGGCATTTCATCTAGGCCAGAAGCTCCTCCCCAACTGGGACAGTACATGCACAGCATGACTCATGAAGGCCAGAGAGTGTGTGATACTCAGAAATGAGCATGTGCCTCAATTATTACTCTCAGGCTTTCCTGACTAACAATACTTGCTCCAGTGATATTTCTGCATTTAGCAATGAGGCCAGAAAATATCCAGAACATTTCTGGAGTCAGGCCGAGAGGCTCATTACTTAGTTATATGCCTATCTTGAAGTGTCAACTGAATAGTAGTTTGTTAATTGCCTTCTTAATATAACTTTCTACCACAGAACTTATAAATGTTCCTTGAGAGAAAAATGAGAGCAAAAAACAAAAAACATTTATGAGCACACACACATGCATACACACACACATCAGCACATAAATATTCCAAAAGGAACATGTGCCAAACAAAGAAATAGTCCTTTGAACACTTAATCATGGCATTATGGGACAATAATAACCAACAAAGAGATATACCTCTGCTAGATCCAGATATTGTCACTAGAAGCTCAAAAGCTAAAACAAGGAACATATTGGCTTATGAAGTCATTAAAATGAAATGGTATAGAAATAAGTCCAAATATGCAAATAAAATATTATATAAACAAGTACATGCATGCCTTAGAAAGTGAATGAAGGACGCATGATAGCAATAACATATTTTGATTAAGTATAGATCAAATCAGTCTCTCACCTAAATGTGTGAATTTCAGGGAAAATTCATTTCACTGAACCAATAATGAAACTGTGGACAATAGTCCATCACCAAAAGAAATAGCCAATTTAAAATGTTTTCCAGAAGCATATGTACAAATGTACTATTTTGAGGGTGTCATATTCAATTGTAAACATCGTAATTGGATTTTTTTCATTTTTCACTTTTCTTTTCAAAAATCCCAGATGGTTTAGTGTTATAAATACATACACTGCTTGAGGAGAAAAGGATAAATAGGTTTTGAAAGTCCAGGGGTGAAAGTTTCCCTGGCAACATGGGACATGACTCCCAGGGATGAGCCTGGCCCCGGCACTGTGGGATCAACAATGCCTTTCTGACCAAAAGATGTAAAAAAAATGTAGAAAAATAAGATATCAGAGGCTGAGAGAGTTCAAATAGAGTTAAGAGACTATTCTGGAGGCTACTCTCATGCAGGCTTCTGCTAGATATTGCCAAGTATCCAATGTCTGCCAAACCCCAACCAATATCATTCCTGTTAACCCCATAGAACACCTAGGGCTCTAGCTGAGTTTCTACAAAAGTCTCATAAACTAAGATTACTTGCCAGAAGCCAACAACCTCCGGATAGTTCCTAGGCCAGATACGTACTGAACCCAGAGGGGTCATACTCTCCAAGAATATCAACTAGTGCCATCCCCCATCCCTATTGTCAACACCCGTTTCCAACATGAAAAAGTTAGATTGGGCATAGCCCAAATACCCCTAAAGATTAGGAAAAGGATCAAAGGAGACGGGGGGGCTTATAACAGAAAGGATAGGATTTAACAAGTGAATATGACAGCTGAATAATTATATTGATATTTCTTTTGGTGTCTTGGAGCAACTAGAAGGGAAAACCTGAAATCGTGGAACTGTAACCCACACCCAACTCTGAAATCTGTTCTATAACTACTTGGTACAGTGTACTTCAAAAATTACTGCTATTTATCTATATGTTATATTTCACAATAAAAGTTTTTTTAAAAAGAGGTTTAGAAAAGGGGGAATGAAGATTAACTGAATTAATGCTTTTGACTTCCAAAGTATTACCATCATAACAAAATTCCTCCATGTCCCATCTCTTCCCATCTTGCTGGCCTTGCCTTGCCATGCAGCCACCAGCTCCCACCTGAGGGAGTTGAACCTTCTTTGTTCTTTGATCTTGCTTTCCAAAGTATCTTGCCTAAGTCTCTACACAGTCATACAAAGCACAACTTGGAAGCAATCTGGAGCCGGAGAATTTGTTTCTCTATCTCATATCCTCAACACAGAGTACACAGCCGAGCATGCAGCAGTTATTTCATGCATATTCACAGAATAAACAAGTGAAAAGTTATGCTCACTGCTTTCACTTAAAATTTAGAATTTAATCATATTAACGCCATCAAAGCAGTTTGGAGATTTTTTTGTTCAAACCTTATATCTACATTCCCACCAAAACCATATAAGCCATAACTGCATTTTTTTGTCTCCAGGAGCAAAAAAAGGTGGGGTTTTTAAAATTATTAAATAATTCAGAAGCATTAACTCAATACCAGAAGACAATCTCTTACTGTCAGAGTCCATTTTTTATTTTCCAAAACTGTCCTTTGAATCTTTTAACAGGGAATGTCATATCTGCAAACACACACATCCAGTCACACAAGACACACACGCACATACACACAGGCATGACTACATTTGCCTTTTCTTACTTTTTCTCCCCCCTACAGAGTAAGATGTGGCTATTAGTCAGTCAATCAGTCAACTCGTGAAATGTAAGTACAGTTTGCATTTATCTTCTCAGACTTCTTAGCCCAGGCAGCAAGAATAAAATATATTTCTCAGAGAAATCAAATGAACTGCATGTGAGTGAATTGTTTTCTTTATATCATTTTAAAAAAAAAAGCAGAAATGCTTTTACCTTAAAAGTACTTTATTTGACTAAGTTAGTATTATGCCAACTGACCTTTATTGTTCCAACACCTCTCTGGCATTTTAATATTTTGGCTTGTAATAATAGTCTTGAAGAATGGAATGGGCTTTCTAAAGTAATTTTCTCTCCAAGGATTTAAAAATCAGCCTTTATTTTTCACATACTCAAAACAAAGCACAAAACAAAATGGAAATTCATTTAATGTGGAGTAGCAGGCTTATATATGCTTTATATCCTTAAATACTGGATGAAAAAGAATACTGTGTGTAGACTTTTGAAAAATTCCTTTTTAAGCTTGAATGATTTCTGGATTCAGGACCAAATGCAATATATTATAAGACTACACTCTCCTTTGCAGAACTCCCTGGGATGTAGAATCCTAGGACAGCTCAAAGAAAGATCAGAATTTTCCATATGTGCTGATATTGCTTTGCTGGAAATGTCGTTGCTCCTGTCTCTGACCTGGTTGCGTTTCTAGTCTGTCCTTAAGAACTTGACTTTCTCGGGTTCCACAATTTCCTCTAGTATATAATTTCAGCTGTTTCCAAAATAAAAAATGAATAAGGAGGAAAATCAAAGTGTTTTTTAAGTTGCAAAACAACTTTTCCCTGCTGAGCTAATGGATTTCTCTTCCTTTTGTCTCAGAGAGGAAAGAGACTGTATTCTTAAACTCATTCTCCATCCACTAACATTTAAAGCTATTTCCTTCTCAAAGGCTTGTGACTATCATAGCCAAAAAGAGAGGGAAAAAATAACAAATCAAGAAAAATTTGTGAATGTGAAATTGAAACAGTTATCAATTATTTTAAATTGCCATTTGTGCCAATGAATAGATTACTTGAGAAAGATTTTATTTAGCAGCACCAAAAAATTATTTGAATTTATTAACCAAAGGAAGTGTCAGTGGCCTCCTAAGTACATATTTTATCATTAATATTTCTTTTAATAATTAGGATAGTACTAGTCAAGGCCATTTTAAGGCTTTATGATAGATTACATATTCAGAAGATAGCCTTAACTAATCAACAAGTATTTAAAGAGAAATCTGATGACCAAGGCCCTTCCCTAGGTACCATTTAGTTTTTAAAAGGAAGCATAATATTCAAAAATTCCTTCCCAAAGAAAAGCTTAGCAATCTATTTGTGAGATAAAATAATAAATACACAAGAAAGAAATGGGAAATGAGACAGTACAGTTTAAGGCTACCAGGTTATGTAAGTCATCTACATAAGAGAATTATGTTACAATAACCAGAAGTTTAAAAAGATTCTAAGAATGTACAGAGTATAATGATTTGGTGGCAAGAAAGAAGATTCATAACGAATCACCCAAATCTTATCAAATTCTCCCCTCCACTAGGTCTTTGTTTTGCTCCATTTTGTTTACAGACATCTGGATTATGGTTGCTCAAGATTCTGCTCACCTTTATTTCTCTCATCACGAAGCACTAATAATTTTCTGGAACTTTCAAAGCCCTCATGTTCTATTCATTTAACACAAAAGCACTCTATATCGCAATTTTGGTGACAACCAAAGCTGTTCGTCTTAATTCTTCTCACCAAACTCATGCTGAGGGTCACAGTCTAGCACTGATACTCATGCAGAACTGATTCAAGACAAATAAGCAAATCTCTTATATCTTCCTCTCTTTCCACGGTCCTCTATGTTTAGACATCTCACTTGCATGCACTCTGATTGCATTCAGTTCCTTGCTCCACCATCCCTCTTACACAAACTATTTTCTTCAATTTTTGTTTAGTAGCTTCCTGACTCCATTTCCTTCCTTAGCCAACCCGAAGCCAATGGCTCATGAGGTAGATTACTTTCCTCTCAGTACCTTCAACTCCCCACAGACTTGTCCTTTCTACATGCTTTCCCTACATATCATCACCCCTTCTTTTTCCAGTCCAATACTAAGATTCCTGTGTACTTTTATAGAAAAATCCATAACCTTTTGTATTCTAGATGTTAAAAGTATTGCTTAATGAAAGAAGATATGCTCTGAAGATGAGGAATATAGGGCACTTGTTCATTCATGGCACTCCATCACTCAGATGTGTGCTGGTTTATCATAGATCAGATTTCAGCCATGACTCTTGCCAGAACAATTTCAGTGGACCAATTATTGGCAAGTTAGAGTAGATGAAGGGATGAGTTTGGAGTGGCAAACAGGTGACAATGAACATAGTCTATATTTTCAAGAAGATTAATAGTTGAAGGGAGAAATGGAGTCTGGGAACATCGCCTTTTAAACAAAGGACCATATTTGCACATATTTGTAGGTTAATGAGAAGAAAATAATACAAAGGGAAATGCTGACAAGAAATCAGAAACATCATTGAATGATAGATCAAAGTATCAGAAAAGGGGGTAAGAAATGAAATCAGGAGAGCCAGGGAGAGAAGACCACCCCTTATTCTAGAGAAAAGAGAGAACAAGAGTATAATAGGAGAAGATTTAGATAAGAATTTAAGTAGAAGTGACAGACTTGAAGAATATAAAAATGACTTAAAATCTAATTAATAAAAATAAGCTAAGAGAGGCAATGAAGTTTGCTTAAACCGAAATAAGATTCTAAGGTGGAACACTGTGTGGAGGGAATCTGAGGTAGCTGTTAAAAATTAAATCATGAATTAGGAACAAGTTCCTTGGTATGTGTTTGCTTTCTTGCTTCTTGTTAATAGATCACAATATGGTTTTAGTGCAAAACTACACACCTCAGCCTCAACCAGATACGTTAAAATACAGCTAAGACTCTTACCAGCTGCATCACATTAGTGAAAGTTCCCTAACTTTGATTTGTTTTCTCATTTGGAAAAACAAATCCGGACACTAGGGAATATAATCTATCTCACAGAGCTGTGAGAATGAAAAGAAATGACATATGTAAACTTACAGTCATTAATAATTATTAATGACTGCTAGACCCTTGTCCCCATTCCCCTTTATCTAAAGTAGCACTTCAGCTTCAGTTTCTTGGCTTCATATTAAAACTCTACTGTAAATCATTATTGCAGATGTGAAGCCCCATGGCAATATGGATATTAGGGCTTGGTGACTTCAGTTCCAATTATTCTAATAAGGTGGTTTTCATTGTTCTATATTGTACCCATAAACAGATAAAGGTCCTATACATGTGTTAGGCTACATGAGTGAGTGTATGAGGAGAGACTCAGACAGTGCCAGAGATTAAATTAAGAAGACCAATTAGTAATTAATTTCATTCTTCTCTGACAGCAGTATAAGAAAAAGGGCAAATCTTTGATGGAAAAATCAAACTGTTTCATCCTTATTAGAAACAATGATAATCTATTTACTAAGTTACAATGTATTTGAATAGAATGATACATTTTTATCAACCCAGTAAATCATGACTATTTTGCAATTGGACTTAGAAATTAAATAGATTCTCTTTAGCACTATTGTATCCTCCCTCATCTATGCATACATCTTGCATTGAAAGAGGTTTTCTCTTTCTCTTCTTTATTTTCCTTTCTATTCAGAGGATTCATAATTCTATGTTTAATTTAAAAAATAATTATATTAAAAGTTTATTTATAAATAAGTGGCAGATAATGGTAGAAATTTAAGTTCTGAAAAGCTGGAAAATGTAAGGAAAAAAATGGTTGAAAACTGTTAGTGAACTAACAAAATAAATAATCACAGGGCCCATTATCTGGGAGAAGAAGGAATCCTGGAGTAGTGAGCCAATGTCTGGGACTACTTTACCACTCTCACAATCTGAAAGGTATTGTAGAAGGAGCTAAGAGGTTGAAAAGCAGAATACAGATCTCTTTGCTTGGAAGGGGAGCCCTGGTAAATCCAAATCCAAACTGATTTGGAAATTCCAAAGGAATACACACTAGCCATAAGAATAGAGGCAAAAAGTAGTTCTGTCCTCATGAGCCTTGAAGCCAAGTTTCAAAGACTACCAATTCTTAACTAGATTAAGGTAGGTAAGCCAAATTCTGCATCAGCCTCATTATCTTTACTGATCAGCTCTAGCCAATGAATTGTGTTCATCAATTTCAAGGCAAAGTTCCCCTATTCTTCCTCAAAAATGAGTTTAGCCCAACACTTGGACCACAGGTGAATCAAATATGTCTCTCCTCCACTGATCTCTGCTTCAGTATTGAGAACTTTTCAATACATAGCATAGATTTAACAACTGTGAGATATGCTTTCATAACAAAGATTTAAATCCAAATATAAGGTCTTGAAATCTGCCTTCTATTATACCATCTAGACTAAGTCAAATGTATCTGTTCCGAAAATAGTAATGAATTGTTCTTTTTTTTTTCCTTCCTACTATTTAGTTCACCAGCCATTTTTGTCAAGTGAAAGGCATTAAAAATGGATATTCGGAAAGATATCTGCACAAAGGTGATAATGGCGTAAAATCTCTGAAAAGGCTTTTACAGAAAGTACAACATAAAGAATTAAATAGACATGAGATGTACATATTTAGAGCAAATAGAAAATAATGAATGAAGAAAAAGGTAAAATGTAGAAAAAAATTAGAATATCAACGAGGTAAGGTTTGCTGGACCCCAGATACTCTAAACATTTTTTGTTGTACAATAATGCAATATATTTTAGGAAATTTTAGGATGTAGCTTTCTAAAAAACTCTTAGGTTTACTTGTTACATAGTCTAAATGTAGTATGTATATGTGTGAGTATGTATCAATGTGTGCAGTTATATTTTCAGAAAATATTTCAACAAATTATTTTCTTCTGTCCTCATACACTTGACTGTGTGTACAACGGTTGTTTTCTAACCCAAATTTACATCATATAGTTTATATTCTTTTATATAAAATTACAAATAGCCCCATGTAATGAAGAATTACTTGCCCAAGCATTCAAATTTATCACCTTGTCCATGATCAACCCAGTAGTAAAAGGAGTATATATATATATATATGTGTGTGTGTGTGTGTGTGTGTGTGTGTGTATGTGTTACAATTTTCTTTTTGTTTTGAACAGAGCAGTACTGCTTGTGGAGTAACTGGGGGATAAAGCTTTGTTTCCTCTTCTCCTGTTTTGCTTTAAGCTATGGTATTAGATCCAAGGTGAGGAAGATTTCTTCAGGGGGACTGGAGTCCACATTGACAAACTGTTATGCTAGGTGTTATTTATTTTCAAAATTTGCCTTTAAATATAGCACTGTATCATTTAGATCTAATGAAGTGGGATTTGATGCAGAATGAAGCTGAGTATAGTATTTAGGAATAACTGTGCAATAATCTAACTCCTTAACTGGCCCAATTCTGAACTCTCAATAGGGTCAGTTCCTCCCCTGCCTGCTACTCTCTCGGCATTAGGATAACTCTGACATTTGCATCTCTCAGACTCTCTGTCAGAAGAACCTTAGCTGGGTTTTGTCAATGGAAAGCAGTGGCAGGAAACTTGAATTGAAGAAGAAGCATAGAGCTAGGATATTCTTCCCTCTCCCTAAATGCTGCAGCTGGTGTGTCTGGCAGCTGCTATGTCCTTTCCATGCTTTTTAACATCTGCCAGACAGGCTCTTCATGATTCCATCTTCCCTCCGTGACTAAATGACCTAAGTCCCTGGGTCCAGTTATACTGGCCCTAACCTTCATCCTTCTCAGCCCAGCCTGGTGGCAGTTTCTTACTCTTGCTAACCTCTGAATTGCTTCACTGTCCCCTGGCTGGTGTCTAAGTCCCTTCTATGAACTAGATAACCAATTCCCTGCATTAAATTCACTCTGCCTTGAATATTTTGAGTGTTTTCTATTTTCCTGGCTGAACCCTGACTAATAAATACTCTATATTCCACTATATGTTATGCTGATTTGCATATTGGCTTCATCTTCTCCACTACTCTTTGAGATCACTGCCTGTAACACCTGGCACAGCATCTAGCAGCAAAGTAAATGCTTCACAGATGGGCTGAATTGCATTTATGAAAGGAGTTTTGTGAGGTTTAATATTTAATAGAAAATTAGAACAGAATCACTAGTCTGAATTAGGAAGCGAGTCACTCACAGTAAACGTGAAAGCAGCTATTAAAACTATACAATAATAACTTATCTCATCATGACACTGACTGAGGGGCAGACCACAGCATTCCCGACCTACTCCCACACCAAACTAGCACAGATCCTCTTAGAATTAATAGCAGTCATAACCCTTGTCATAGGTGAAAAAGCAGCACTCTTATCAGAACAGTAACATAACAGTTCTAATGACCCGTAATTTATACCACGATTTGTAAAACACAGACATTCTGTGATAGTTTCCATGGCTACATGCATAGGGAAAGGAGTGAGATTACAGATGAAGATAAGCTGTGAGTGACCGGTAGAAAGTATAGAAAAGAGTAACTGAGAAGGAGGAGGAAGTATTTTAGAAAGGAAGTGTTACGATGGAAACCATATAATAAAAATATGTGGTTTTGTTACAGCCTGATGGTGCTATTTACAACCTGACGGTGATAGGATTAACAGAGAAATACGATTAGACAAAGTAAAAAGGGAGGAGTTGCTTTAAAGCAAGTGAACAATAACTCGATAAAACATAGAACGTTACCAGATTTGGATATTCAGCAGTACTCCCAGGTGGAAAGGCAAGCCTCTCTGCTCTCAAGACCCCTCAGAAGCTTTCAGATATTGATCATCCTGCCCTTCTCAACTGCTCTAGAGATTTGACTCTATAAGTTGCAACCCTGCCACATTCTGTGGTGATAGATGTGAACCTGAGAGAATTAAAAGTTAATTCACAGAGTCAGTTTGCTAGGATGTATTTTCCTCACATGCCTAGAATAAGCCTAGACTTCAGGGTCACCTGAATATTCATACAGAATAAAATAAAGAACAACTGCAGAAAATTAAATGTGTACATATATATGTGTATGTGTATGTTTAGATGTCATATATAGATACATGACATATATACATCATATATATACATGTTACATATGTTTACATGTAAAATAAATATTTTATTTTTGAGGGTTTCTATTTGCTTTCTTCACTATATTAGTACTAAAACAAGCTTAATAATAGATTACCACAACCACATTAACTAAGCATCTATGAAACAAACTTTAGAATAAGAACAGGAAATAACCTATTTTTTTTCAAGTAATTGACAGGAAGCTATTTAAAATTGGAGTCCTCATCACAAAACTCCAATTCTACTTTTCAACAGATTTAGCCCTATTAAAGAAATAATTAAAAGTCATTATTCTTAAAACAACGAGATGTCACAAAACAACTATCATAGTGGCTAAAATTTTTTAAATGGCAGTGTCAAATAATGATGTAGATGCAGAATAGGAACTCTTGTTCACTGCTAAGAATGCAAAATGAGACAACACTGTGGAAGTAGTTTCAAAGTTTCTTATAAAGGAAAATAGTCATTTCATATGATACAGCAATCACACTCCTTGGTATTTACCCAAATGAACTGAAAACTTATATTCACATAAAAACCTACACAGAAACATTTATAGCTTTATTCATAATACCAAAAAAGGGGAAGCAACCAAGATTTCTTTCAATAGATGAATGGATAAACTCTAAAACATCCATACAATGTAATTTTATTCAGCAATGAAAAGAAACGAGCTACCAAGTCATGAAAAGACATGAAGGAACTTTAAATATATGATGTTAAATAAAAGAAGCCCCATCAGTAAAGGCTATACACAGTATGATTCCAATTACGTGACAGTCTAGAAAACACAAACCTATAGGAGCAGTAAAAAGATCAATGGTCACCAGGAGAGTTCAAGGGGAGAAGGGAATAGCATTGGTGAAGCACAATAACTGTTAGTATGTGGAAATATACTGTGTGATACTGTACTGGAAGACACATGACATTATACATTTGTCAAAACTCATGGAACTTCACAATACCAAAGGTGAATCTTGATGCATGCAAATTTTAAAAGATAATTTAGGAGATCAGGAGATCACAGGAAGAAATTCAGACTGTGGCAAGAGAAGCTAAAACTATTACAACTATTTGAAACAACTTCTCTGACAGGAGAAGGGGGAAAAGTAGAGTCTATAAGACAAAAGGCAAAAGGAATTACATGTAAATACTGAACTCTATTTGATAAAGCTGCCTACCTTTGGGGTACAGCCTAACAATTCTGATATTGCTATAAATGCATATAAGAATTGAATAATTAAGTAAATGGATGGCAGATGGGAGAGCCAAGTCTCTCACTGATGGAGGGGGAATTTTGAAATAAGCAAGTGGAGAAGGCTAGAATGATCCATGTGATTAAGGATTAGAGCTGGAAAGATCAGTATGATCATGTTTAAATTAATTTTGATAAAGACAGCTAAATATAGTATTATTCATAGATACATGTATATACAGTGGTAAGTACACACACATATACTTCTGTGCTCTGTCAGCTGAAAAAGTCTTAAAGAAATGAAACAACAGTAGAAAGAAGCACATGTAGTACCCAGATCCTGGTTTCTAACACTATTCTTCAATAAAAATAACCAGGGCTGATTCTAAGTCTGGACTGGAAATAAACAAGATGAGCCTATAACAGCTTATGGTACCAGAAAGGAAAAAAAAAACACACACACACAGTGATGGGGATATGTCAAAAGAGCTTGGAAGCCACCAAAGTCCCAATGGCCAAAGCTGGAACAACTTGAGAAACAAAGCAGCACTGGATTATAACCCAAATAAATAAATAAATATATATATATTTATATATATATAAAATACCTGTGAGTCCATACTGACATAAATAAATAAATAATTGAATATATTAGTAAATAGGGGAGATGTGTCAAATATCCCATGCAGAAAAATTCCAAATCATTTATTTAGATACTTCCCCATCAAGGGGGGGAAGCAAAACTCCTTGTTCCCAAGTGTGGGCTATGCGTGGTGACTTTCCTCTAAAGAGTAAAATATGGAAAGGGGAGGAAGGGGGAAAAGTAACTTTACAGTGCAGAAACCCGATCAACATGATTTTAGCCAGACGATCAAGTTCAATACCAACAATCACTAATCATATTGGCAAATATACCCTTGACATGAAGTGATAGAAATGGCACTTTACCTATGTGATCTTCCTGCCCAAAACCCATAATCCCAGCCTGATATGAGGAAAAACATCAGACAAATTCCAATAGAGGGGCATCCTTCAATAGGTCTGACCAGCACTCTTCAAAACTGTCAAAGTGGGTGGGCCACGGTGGCTCAGCAGGTAAGAATGCTTGCCTGCCATGCCCAAGGACCGGGGTTCGATTCCCAGTGCCTGCCCATGTTAAAAAAAAAAAAAAAAAAAAAACTGTCAAGGTCATCAAAAACAAGGAAAATCTAAGAAACTGTCACAGACAAAAGGAGCCTAAGAAGGCATAACAACTAAATATAATGTATATCTCTCTATTTTTTTAATAGTAACAATGTACCATGCTAATGTGAGATGTTAATAATAGGAAAAACTTTGTCCAAGGTTATGTGTGAACTCTGCTATCTTCTTAATTTTCCTGTAAATCTAAATCTTCTCTAAAATGTAAAATCTATTTAAATGGCAATTATAGATACACCAAAATATATTTTAAAATACTAGATAGTAAAAATACATGACATTTAAAATATTCATGACCATTAAAAGTTTTCAATTATCTTTATTACATGAAACCAACTTACAATGCTGCAAGTTGAAGTTAGATCTTCAATATTTTTATTAATTCTCTAATTCAATGAAGGATAAGAGTCTAAGTAAATCATGCAATGGCCACAGAATGGTTTTCTATTTTAAAACTTTCAGCCATGGATTTCTCTGAAAGCCATCATCAAAATCAATTTAGATATGGTCACAAGTGTTTAAAAGTGAAGGTTCGGAAACCACCCTGATCTCATTAATTACTAAAATGAAGGGACATAATCAAACTATTTAGATCTTCTATACTTTGGCTTTCTTCCATATAAAATTACACCCATTGCATGGGGTTGATGTGATAATTAAAAGAATTAATATAGGGAGACCACTTATAAGAGTGCCTAGCACATAGCAAATGCTCAATAATCATTAGCAGTTTCTATTATTACCAAGCCTTCCCACACACTAGAATATAAGTTCCATGTAGACAGAGATTTTTGTCTGGTAGAGTCACAGTTATATTCCCATGCCAATAATGATGGCACATGGTAGGTATTCAATACGAGTCTGTTTACTATTAAAAGGTATTATTATTATTAAAAGTATTATTGTAAGTATTATACTTAGTATTTAATAGTAAGAATTACTGTTATTATCACAGATCCAAATCAATAGATCCAATTATTCAATTGCCTAAATAAACCAAGCTGGCCAGTTTAGCCATAAAATTTCTGTAAATAAACGTTCGCTTCAGTGGTAATAGAAACAGTAAGAAGATAAAGCAAAGCCCAAATCATGCCAAGCTTTCCCTTATAGCCTCCCCCAATCACTGTTGAATAATGATCAGCCTTAAATTTTGGAGGCAGGGACAGCTAACTGAGAAATGTAAAATAAAATCAGTTTTACTCTTCTCGTCTTCCTTCAAATTCATGAAAATCACCAAAAATGAGAAAAAGAGAAATACCTCCACCCTCAATAAAACAAGTAAATGAGTGTAAACACCAAATTACAACCTAGTAATGGGGCTGAATGGGTTGAGGATGATAGAATGCAGCACCTCTAGTCTCCATTGCCCATCAACAATCCTCCAAGTCACACTACATAAAGGATTAACTTTAAGATTTAAATACATAACCTTTGGAAGGAAAATGAACCTTCAAGAAAAGTTCCCTAGCTCACTTACTTCCCCATTTTTCCAAGCAATTTGATGCAAAACTTTTTCTTATAATAATTCTGGGACTGCCACTGCCTTGAAACGCAAAGCATATCTGTCAAACCCTATTGCAAATGATATTTAGAGTTCCACCTGATGAATCAAGATACCACCAATAAGATATTCCAAAGTAACCAGCATCTTAAAAACATTTCCATGACTCTGAAATTCCTTACCCACTTTCAGGCTGTGAGAGTTTGAAAAGGAGTAATAAAAAAAACATCTAACTAACAAGCAAATAGAGTGCTAATGGAATCGGAGAAAATATTAGATTAACTGAAAATAAGACAAAAATAGAAGGAAAAAGAATGCGTGTGATAACCAGATAATAAATAAGATAGCAAATAGAAACTCAAATATATATCGCTTACAAAAGACATACCTAAATACAAGAACATAAAAACCTTGAAGGTAAGAAATGGAAAAAGATATATTACGCAAACACTAAACAAGTAATAGCTGGTAGTGTTATATGAAGCAGACAAAACAGATTTTTAGGCAGAAAGTATTATTTGAGATAAGGAAGGATACTTCATGCTGATAAAGATGTAATCCACCAAGAATAAAAAAATTCCAAATTTGTATGCACCCTATAACATTATCTCAAAGTATATGAAGCCAAAATTGATGAAAATACAAGGAGGAACAGAATGAACTACAACAATTTTAGGAGACCTTAACTCATTTCTCTCAGTAATTGGGGAACTGGCAAAAAAAAAAAAAAATCAAGAAAAATAGAGATTTTAACATAATTAACAAAATCGGCTATGGATCCCTGCTGAAACACCACAGAATATATATTCTTTTCAAGTATTCCTGGAACATTCATAAAAGTTGGCATGATACTAAGCCATAAAGGAAGCCTCAACAAATTTCAAGGCTTGAAAGCACAATCTGTATGTTGACAACAAAGCCTGACAGGGATATTAGAAGAAATGAAAACACAGGACAATCTCTCGTTGTGATCTTGAATCAGTTTAAGGGCTGTTGTCAAATCAATCTAAGGCTGCTGCCCTTCAGAACAAAGACAGGCTAGGACATTCCCTTTATCAGACCTTGGAGATGTGAGCCCTGCTGAGATATAAGAGCTCTCTTGTTCCCTTGTATCAAAGCTACTAGCTTCCAAGCTATGGTATATCTCTCTTTTGTATACTGCCTTCCAACCCTTTGGATCTTGTTTGTTTTTCTCTTTGCTCTCCATTGCCACTCCAGGAGTTCTGCATTTTGGGACATCTCTCTCTCTCTCTGCTCTGCTGTCCTGTCCATAAGTCTTGGGAATATGGATCCCTTACTTTCACCCAAACTTCGCCTTAGTGAATGTGCTGATTTGAAAGGAAGTATGCCCCCTAAGAAAAGCCATGTTTTAATATAAATCTCATTTCTTAAAGGTAGAATAATCCCTATTCAATACTGTATATTTGAAACTGTAATGAGATCATCTCCCTGGTTGATGTGATTTAGTTAAGAATGGTTGTTAAACTGGATTAGGGGGTGACACGTCTCCACCCATTTGAGTGGGTCTTGATTAGTTTCTGAAGTCCTATAAAAGAGGAAACATTTTGGAGAATGAGAGATTCAGAGAGATTCAGAGAAAGCAGAATGATGTAGCCATGAGATGCAGAGAGTCCACGAGCCAGGAACCTTTGGAGATGAAGAAGGAAAATGCCTCCCAGGGAGCTTCATGAAACAGGAAGCCAGGAGAAAAAGCTAGCAGATGATGCTGTGTTCGCCATGTGCCCTGCCAGCTGAGAGAGGAGCCCTGATTGTGCTCGCCATATGCCTTCTCACTTGAGAGAGAGACCCTAGCTTCATTGGCCTTCTTGAACCAAGGTATCTTTCCCTGGATGCCTTTGATTGGACATTTCTTTAGACTTGTTTTTAATTGGGACATTTTCTCGGCCTTAGAACTGTGAACCAGCAACTCATTAAATTCCCCCTTTTTAAAAGCCATTCCGTTTCTGATATATTGCATTACGGCAGCTAGCAACTAAAACAGTGAAGTTTCTCTCATTTTTCTTTTCTCACTTTCAGCCTTTTTATAGATGAAATTATGGAATGCCTCACATGGGTTTCTCTCAACTCTCTCGAAGTACCTCCAGTCTGACAGCCCAGAGTTCCTTGGATGAATTTCTCTTAGCATTACAACTACATCCCATCTTCAGGAAGAAGCAGCTTTGGATTTCACAGACACTGCATGGCTGAGGAAGGATATCTCGCTCTTCTGTACTGCTCCCATCCTTTGGCATATTACCTTCAAATTTCTGTTAGAATTTATGGCAAACAGTCAGAGGGGAGGTGCAGACTTGCTCTGGGGCTGGGGCTCCTCATAATTCTAATCTATCTTGCAGTCTGCATGTGGCCTTTAAAAATTTGTTTTAAAATATGTCTGGTATCTCTTTACCACGGTCTACGGAAGATTTCTTCTCCATCTGCAATTCCACCTAAAATGAGAACAGTGTGGATCTCTTCTCTGCTATGAAGACCTTACAATTTTCTGGAATTTTGTTCAAATAGGTTCCTTCGTATTCTCAGATCTCTAATGTTCTTTGTTTGTTTTTATTTTATTTTTAGCACTGAATTGTAGTTTATCTGGTTTGTTCAGTTCTTGAAAGAGGGAGAATTAGAAGATTTTGTATTTAGAGTTTCTAACCGAGTATGGAAATAATTCTTCTATTTCCTTTATTTTTCAGTTCAACCTTTTTCCTAATTGATTTCTTCTTTGACCTAATAGGAATTCAGAGGTATACTATCTGATTTCCACAATTAAGTCGATTTTTTCTAATACGAAAACACTTAGAAGATGCATCCATTTCAAAATTATATCCAAAGAAAGTTGAAGGACAAAAACAAAAAAGAATTTAATAGAATAGAAAACAAAAACCATTAAGAAAATAAAAAGTCAAATGTTGGCTCTTTGAAAAGACTAATAAAATTAATGAACATCTAATAAACATAAAAAAGGTGAAAAAGTGGGAATATCAGGTATTAAAAAGGAAACATTATCAAAGATAGTAAACAGTCAAAGGATCATAATAAGATATTTAAACTACTTGTACCAAAACTTTGAAAAATCTAGGTTAATTGGACAAATTTTGGAAAAATAAAACCTACCAACCCTGACACACAAAAAATGTACCTATTAAGAAACTGATTCCATATTTAATATTTCTACACACATGCAAAAAAAAAGCTTCAGACTTAGATGGTTTTAGTGGTAAATTCTCTAAACAACTGAAAGAAGAAATAATTCCTAATTAGTACAAAATCTTCCAAGAATAAGAAAAATACACACAACTATTCCCAAATTGTCCATGATGCCAGCACAATTTTGAAATCCAAACCTGAAAGAGGACATTAAAAGAAAGGAAAATTAGGGGACAATCTCTCTCATGATCATAAGTGAAAATTTTCCTAAATAAATTAACAAATAAGAAATGATAATGTCATTATTGCAGGGTGCTGAAAATAGACAGTAATTAATATTTTAAAATGTCACCTTATGTGTGAGACTAAAGCAAAAAATGTTTGTTACAAAACTTATATTTTGACTAGTGCATTTCCTAATATAACTTATGTAAATAGTTTGATTGAATGCCATAAATCTTGGAATCTCAGGTAAAACATGAGATTTTGTTGGTTTGTCCAGAGTGATGCCCCAATGAAGCCCAGAGTGATTCGATCGGTGAGTGGAAAAGCATTTGCAAAGCCCCCTTCAGGGAATGGTGAGAACGGGGAGAAATGCAACTTCCCCAAGTTGAATTCTTGATATTCCCATAAGCAGTGTGGACAACCAAAGCTATAGACTAAGCCCCCAGTCTTGGGGTTTATTCATATGAAACTTAACCCCACAAAGGATAGGTCAAGTCTACTTAAAATTTAGGCCTAAGAGTCACCCCCAGGAGAGTCTCTTTTGTTGCTCAGATGTGGCCTCTCTCTCCAGCCAACATGATGAGCAGTCTCACCACCCTCCCCCTCTCTGCGTGGGACATGACTCCCAGGGGTGTGGACCTTCCTGGCAATGTGGGACAGAGATCTTGGAATGAACGGAGACTCAGCATCAAGGGATTGAGGAATAACTCTAGAATGAGCTGAGACTTAGCATCAAGGGATTGAGAAAACCTTCTCGACCAAAAGGGGGAAGAGGGAAATGAGACAACGCGTCAATGGCTGAGAGATTCCAAATAGAGTCGAGAGGTTATCCTGGAGGTTATTCTTATGCATCAAGTAGATATCATCTTGTTATTCAAGATGTAATGGAGAGGCTGGAGGGAACTGCCTGAAAATGTAGAGCTGTGTTCCAGTAGCCATGTTTCTTGAAGATGATTGAACAATGATAAAGCTTTCACAATGTGACTCTGTGATTGTGAATACCTTGTGTCTGATGCTCCTTTTATCTACCATATCAACAGACGAGTAGAATATATGGAATAAAAATAAATAATAGGGGAAACAGATGTTAAAATAAATTTAGTTTGAAATGCTAGTGATAAATGAAAGCAAGGGGTAAGGGGTATGGTATGTATAATCTTCTTTTTTCTGTTATCATTTTATTTCTTTTTCTGTTGTCTTTTTATTTCTTTTTCTAAGTCGATGCAAATGTTCTAAGAGATGATGAATATGCAACTATGTGATATATTAAGAATTACTAATTATATATGTAGAATGGAATGATATGTTAAAGTTTTTGTTTGTTAATTTTTTAATTAATAAAAAAAATTTTTTAATGATATTTTATATGCTCAAGGAGATGACGGAAAATAAAGAGAAAGAAATAAAAGATATAAGGAAACAATGAATGAACAACATGATAATCTCAATAAAGAGATGGAAATTTTAAAAAGGAACCAAACACAACTATTGGAGTTGAAGAATACAATAACTTAAATGAAAAATTCCCAGGAAGGTTTCAACAACAGATTAGAGCTGGTAGAGGAAAAAAATCAGTGAACCCTAATAGAAGACAATTAAAATGAGTCAGGCAAGGGGGAAAAGAAATTTAACAAAATAAGGTAACAGTGGCTAAGAGAGTTCAAATAGAGTTGAGAGGCTATTCTGGAGGCTACTTTTAAGCAAGCTTCAGATAGACATTGCTAATTGCCACAGTTTTTGCCAACCCCCAACTAACATCATTCCTGTTAACCCTAAAGAGCATCTAGGGCTCTATCTGAGATTTTACAAAAGTTTCCCCAATAAGTTTACTTTCCAGAAGCCTATAACCTCCAGATGGTTCCTAGGGCAGCAAAAAGAAAAAAAAAAAAGAAAAAAAGAAATGATAGATAAGATTATAGTCACAGAATGTTGACAACCAATTAATCTTCCTTCTTATGCCTAGGCAAGAGAGCATAAGATTGGTTAGGAAAAGTACAAACCACACCAAGAACTTAGTATACCCCCAAAAAGGGCTGGCTTATTATGTAATCCTACAGTCAATTCTACTGGCAGAGAAATTGCCATCAACACAAAATTTCCACTCAGTCTTTCCTGTATCTTACTTTTAAATTTAAATGGACAGCAACAACAAAAAATCACTACATGGAGGAGAAAAGCTTATGAGCACATAAACAAGATGAAGGCAAATAACCGAAGAGAAAGAAGGAAAAACAGAAATGCAGTGAACAGAAGATAACTCAATAAAAACAAACCAATTAATATTATTGAGGAAATAAGAAAATTACGTTTATAGACAAAGGCAGTTTTCTGTAAAAAGGAAAATCAGAAATAATAGAAAATATTGGAAACTAGAAGTATTGTTTTTGAAATGAAATATTCAATGAGGAGTTTGGGAGAGCCAGGAAAATCTCCAACAAAATAAAACAGAAGGGTAAAAGTTTTGGAAAAAGAAAAGAAAAAATAGAAATTTATAGGATCAATACAAAAGTCCAATATCTAATTAACAAGAATTATAATAAATCAAATTACTAATCATTTGTTTGTCATATAATTCATAAGAGAGAGAATTACAACTAATAAGAGAGAAAATAACAAGTGGGAAATTATGTAAAAAAACAAGAAGAAAAAATCTCCCAGATCAATTATACAACTTAATGAATAATAATAAATATGCCACAAAACTTACAATCATGGAAATTCAGATCACAGAGAAGAAAGAAAAAATTTTAAAAGCTTATACAAAAAAAAAATTTTAGTTTGCTTTCACTCATTCTTAGGAAATCTACTGGAGGGTGTACTCCAACAAAATGAATATGTAAACAATGAGAAAGGTAGGCATGGATCCTGTAAGTTTAGAAGATAATGAAGAGAAATCCCAGAATGATAATTAAGTATCAATCTAAAAAGCACACAACTGGAACAAGCATCAGAAAATTCTTGGATGGAAGCGTCCTGAGAAGGTAATGATAAATCACGTGATGCAGTTGGTCTTCAAAAAATAGTACTGAATGATTACAGATCTGTGGGTTTCATGGAGAAAGAATTTTTAAAAATAAATGAATAAAGCAGGCAGCTGGAAAACTAAATGTTGGAAAGAAAGAAAATTTAATCATAGTATACTACTTGACTACTCTATAAACAATATCTCCTAGTTACAATAATATATAGTCTAACTTTTGATTTAATTAAGAACTATGATATAGGTCTTTTTTTTTGTATGCTATATGGAGTGGGTTACATTTCATTCTTTTTTCATGTGACTGTCTCATTATTGTAGCACCGTTTGTTGAGTTTCTTAGGGGGTGGGGGCTGGGGAGGGAATTGTGCAGGACAGGAATCAAACCCAGCTGTCCCTCATGGCAGGCGAACATTCTATCACTGCAAGTACCCTTGCACCCCCGATATAGTTTACTTTTGTTCATTTATTTTATTGAAAAATCTTCACACACATACATTCTATACATGGTGTACAATCAATAGTTCAAAGTATCATCCCATCATTGTGTTTTCATCCCCATGATCATTTTTTAGAACATCTGCATCACTCCAGAAAAAAAAAATAAAAAGAATAAATAAAAGACTCATATATAGCATACACCTTACCCCTCCCTCTCACTGACCACTAGTGTTTCCATCTACCCAATTTATTTTACCTTTTATCCCCCCTCCATTATTTATTTTTCTATGATATAGTTTTGAAGAGGAGAAAAGGAATTAGAGGCTTGATGTAGGGAAACTCTTTAATGTATATACAGTTACATTATTAACTCTTATAATGTAAGAGTTATATGTTCCTCAATCATCTCAGCAAGTAAATAGATAATGTCTAAAATAAAGAAATCAATAAATAGCAATATTGCAAGTTGTGTACCCTGGGAAGACTTTAAGATGGAAATTCATTTGTAGATTTATTAAGGAGTGCTCTTGGGGTCAACAAGTGTGTAAGGGAAGGGAAGAAAGCAAAACTGGGTGGAAGGAAAAATTGAGAAATTCAGTTTCAATTGAATGTTAGTGGACCCTGCTCAAAAGATGGAATGAACATTCAGAGCAACGTGGAGTTGGAATGACCCTTTGGTAGAGTCCTGAGGTCTCCCTGGGGATGAGGGAGCCAGGCCTTTAACCACCCCAGCAGATCAGTCAATGGATGTGGACTGCACAGGGAAGGGTGCATGATTTTACAGGAGGCAGCTGTCTTAACTTAGGCAATTCTTGAAAGAGATTGGTGCTGAGGGCTACCTGCCAGATGTTCCCAGCAAGCGAGTCATAAGTCCTTTATTTTTGAAGGGGCATCTGCATGGCATATCACAGGGTCCAACACCGCAGTATATTATTTGGAAATATTAAGGTAAGTGTCAGAAAAAAGCAGCTTGTAAAAGCTGAAAGCAGTTGCCACTTATAAATTGGTCTTCTGATGTAAGGAATGGTTGGATTAGGACTGCTGATTTCTCATTTTAAGCCTCCCTGGACCATTTTATTGTTTTTTCTCTGTATTTATTAGTTGATTAAAAATTCTAAATATGTATACATATAAGAGCAGATTAGAGGAAAAGCTTCAAACTTTATTGCTGTTATGTTAAGGCGGTGGAAATACAGTTAAATATATAGATTAGAATTAGAAGAAAATTAGATTAAAATTTAAAAAGATGTAAAGAGTATGAAATGGCTCTCCATAATTGCTTTACTCTGCCATGCAAATGTGTGGATTTCATCGTTTTAATCTGCCATATTTCTGCTTAACACAGGATACTAAGGTAGGCATTTATACTTTTCCTAGAATAGAAATGATCATTAGGGTGAGTCTAATTTAGTTCCCTGCTGAAGGTGATAAAGGTAGCTCATTTATTCTTCCAAGTATAAAAGTTCCTTTTATGATTTCAGAGTCTTCTCATGATCTTGAAGGTACAGCCTAATGATGGGATTCAGACGATGGCATCAGGGCAGGTAAAATTAGACTGAGACTATTTTTCAAGTAACATGCAATCCTCTTTGGAAAAAAAAGTCCTATTTTTCAGTAAAGGAAAAATAAACTGGTTCATCACTTATTATTAGCAGCCTACAGATGTAGGATGATTAGTTGACAGGTTTTTTTGATGAGGAAAATTAAGTTTTTTGCTAATAATAATGTGCTTACAAAAGGATATTCATAACCACCCTACCCCTTTGGGGATACTGTTGAAGAAAAATCAGAAATACCAGGACTGCAGCCTCACACTCAGAGAAATAGTGGGCCCAGACGCTGTTCCTGTCATTGGCTAACCCATTGGACCCATTACCTCTCTGCAGAACGTCCTTGATAAGAGTCATTTTCTCTGGTATCTATCCTTAGATTTGGAGGATGCTTCGCAAAATAATTAAGTGCTCAGTCTCTGTGCTGGTTTGAAACTTATATATCCCAGAAAAGCCAGGTTCTTTTAATCCATCTCTGTGGGAGCAGATCTAATGTTGGGTGGGACCTTTTGATTAGGTTGTTTCCATGGAGATGTGACCCACCCAGTTCAAGGTCGGTCTTAATCCTTTCCTCGAGCCCTTAAGGAGAGAGAGAGCCCAGGGATGTTTAGACAGAGAGAAGAAATCCCCAGAGACATTTTTGGAGACAGCTCAGAGACAGAAATTCCCTGGGAGGAACAAGCAATGACACACAGAAGTCCAGAGACACTTTGGAGAGAAGGGACAGCAGACGTTGCCACGTTCCTTCCCATGTGACAGAGGAACCCCAGATACCATTGGTCTTTCTTCAGAGTCAAGGTATCTTTCTCTGGATGCCTTAATTTGGACATTTTCATGGCCTTAGAACTGTAAATTTGTAATCTAATCAATCCCCATTGTAAAAGCCAATCCATTTCTTGGTATATTGCATTTCATCACCTTTAGCCAACCAGAACAGGCTCTCACACAGAGTACATGCTTTTGAAGCCCAATCCCACAATTTTCTAACTTCATGATCTCGGACAAGCATCCAGCATCTCTCTAATTTTCAATATTTCTTTGTGAAATAGTGATACTAATATCAATTTAACAAGATTTCTTTGAGAATTAAATTAACTAATGAATTTAGAGCACTCCATTGACTGGTTATCATTAATTCTTGCTAACATTAATTCCATTACAGTAAAAGTATTTCCAGAGAATTAGAAAAACAACTTTTAGTTTTTGATGTGTATTTCTAATTGCCCAAATTTCCATGTGCAAACACTTGTGTATAGCTTTCCATTTTTCAATTATTCTAATAAATTCTTTATTCTTACTCTTCACAATAAAGCCATAAGGTAGATACCCTACATTATACAAGCAAGGAAACTGAGGCACAGAGGGATGAAGTATCATGTTCAGAGGCAGCAGCTGGTAAATGGCAAGCTGGGACTTGAATCCAGACAATCTGCTCCAGAGGATTTTCTCTAAACTAAAACATTTCCTGCATTCCATTTAGGAAACCTCATCAAGAGCAGGTAGAATGACCAACATAAACTAAATTTATCCCAGTTTAGAATTAGAGGAAAGAAAATCATACTGAGATGAAATAACTTCCATAAATTTTCAGAGAAAACCTGCCTCAAAGACTTGGCTAAACTCTTAGTTATATCAGTTCCTTGCATTTTTCTGCACTTCCTTGGAAAGCTTGCCTTTGATTTGTTAGTAAGTATGAACTGGCTACTCCAAAGACTGTACTCATGAGTTGCTGGCTGAAATTAGGGAGCTATTCCCTTCATTTGGTTTTGCTTTTCACAAAAAAAGAAAATGTCAATAGGAATAGATTGCTCAATATTTTTTTAAAAACATAGACTTGTAGTTTCACACAGAATGCTGTTGGTGACGGGATTTTGCCTCAAAAATTTTGTCTACCTACGGTTTTGAGTAAATATTATCACATGATTCTTTGAATTTGCTTGTTTCTTTGCTTAGACTTCCTCATGAGTTATAAGTGCCTTTATTACTATTTCACAGATAACAAAACCAGTACCTTGAGGTTAAGTAGTTCAAGTGACTTGATGAAATAGCTGAATATAAAGAGATTACATTGGTCCTGACAGTTCAGTATCTGCAAAAGGGATGACAAACAATAGTCCCTGTGCTTAGTTTGAGACCCTCAGTTGTACCTAAAATATTTCTGGGAATATCTTCTTAATCTTTCTTCATTCTAACATTAAAATCTGTCTGCTAGAATAAATAATTAGAAAACATGTTATATACTGTCTAGGCCCAATTATATTCTCAAAAACCAAATACAATTTTTATTCATCAGATTTAAACAACATAAATTAATTTAGAATTCTCAGTCATCTACCTCTGCAATCTAAGAATGCATATCAATTTGCATATATTTGAAAATACTTTTTAAAGATATAACAGTGTATCCTAAAATTTTCAGTTAAGGCAAATTTCCCATACTCATACAAAATGAATCTATTAGCTTCAAGTTTCAAATATATTTCAAAGTAGCTTTAATACAAACACTATCATATGAATTTAGAATTGACATTCAATATATATAATATAGGCAAACCACTGGCTTTATGTATAATATTTTAGCCAACGATAAAATGTAGAATTTACTAACAAGAGACGCTTGGCAAAACAAGGAAGATCATTCATACAACACGTGCATATTTAAATCATATTTGCATGCTTGGACAATGAATATTTCAATAATCAGAAAAACAATAGAAAACTGAGAATGAAATATGCCTCAGTGAGAACTCCACAGCTAACCTAAGATGCCCACTGGTTGATATGTCAAACAAATGCCCATGAAATGACAGGATTAAAGAGTATTTGAAAAGCAATTGAACCATGCATTCAGTATTTAAATAGATGCTCGTCTCTAAAATAAGCTTCAGACTTAATTTATCTTCTTCTTTCAAACCCACAGCCCATCCAACCTATAGATTCTGTCTTAACAGTGTGTATCTTCCTTTTTCTGTTATTCCTCTGAGTTGCCAACCCATAATTTAAGATCTTTCACCTGATTCCTAAATCTTGTAATACTCCCCAAGTTGTTTCCTGATCTTTTGGAATTATACCAGGGTTGAAATCTGTTGGTGATCATATGTCATTAAGAGAACTCCATGAGGACACGGCTTATTGATTTCTTATTCCTAGATATGTGGAGTTATTCTGGTTCCCGTCTTTTTGAAGGCTGGCCTTTCAACATTTCATTCATTTCTGTAAATTATCCTTTTTTGTTGTTGTTGCATGGGCAGGCACCAAAAATCGAACCTGGGTCTCCAGCATAGCAGGCTAGAACTTTGCCTGCTGAGCCACTGTGGTCTGCCCCATCCTATATATATATATTTTAATTTCTTTTTTAACAATATACGTTTAGAGAATTAACAGAACCATGATCTAGCTTAAAACCAAGGAACACATCATTAAGTCATATTAGACCCATCTCAAATAGCATTTGCTCAGTGTGGTAGTTAGATTCAGTTGTCAACTTGGCCAGGTGAACGTGCCCAGTTCTGTTGCTGTGGACATGAGCCAATGGTACGTGAACCTCATCTGTTGCTAATTACATCTGCAGTCGGCTAGGAGTTGTGCCTGCTGCAATGAATGACGGTTGACTTAATTGGCTGGTGCTTAAATAAGAGAGCGCAAGGTAGCATAGCCCAAGCAGCTCAGCATACCTCATCTCAGCACTTGCAGCTCAGCCCAGGCCTTTGGAGATGCAGAAAGAAGTCACCCAGGGGAAAGGTGTTGGAATCCAGAGGCCTGGAGAGAAGGCCAGCAGAGACCATCCTGTGCCTTCCCACGTAAGAAAGAACCTCAGTTGAAAGTTGGCTGCCTTTCCTCTGAAGAACTAACAAAATAAATCCCCTTTTATTTAAAAGCCAATCTGTCTCTGATGTGTTGCATTCTGGCAGCTAGCAAACTAGAACACTCAGCAAAGAGTTTTATGACCATGACAACTAAATGTGATCCTTAGCCTGATTTTAAAATGAATCAGCAAAATCAGCACCACCAGGGAACTTGTTAGAAATGCAAATTTCAACAAGACTTACTGAGTCAGAAATCTAGGGATAGGGACCAAGAATCTGCATGTCCTATAGCACGTGGCGCATGATGCCCCTCAAGAATTTTGCCTTCAATTTTATCTGTGTATTTGACTTCCCTCTGCCCCATCCCTCAGTGTTCCTTATGCATCTTCACATCCCCAGTTACATTCAGCAGAGTTCCAAGCACATAGTAGGAGCTTAATAAATATTTGTTGTGTCAGATTAAATGTCTGTTCCACAATGATAATAAAGATCAGCAGAATAATATCTGGCATATTTTCACCCTTTATATATTTGTAGAATGACCTTTCAATAATACAAAAAATTATCTGCGGCCTACGATATTAATTATTCATGGATGTATAAGACTCAAAAAAGAAAGGGTTTTCAATGTAAATTAAATTCATTTTAACACTTTAATAATTTTCCTCTGCATGAAAAAAATGAGTCATTCAAGTCTTTTTCCCTAACTATATTAATAAAGGGATAATCTCTATGTTTCATTGAATTCCTTTTCTTCTTCTGGATGTAGACATAACATTTACCTGTATGTGATAAACATTCAAGATAAATGTTTCTTACCTGTCTTCTATGAATTCTCAAAACTAAAAAACGACAAATTTTTCATTTCTCAAACTCAGAGGCTAATTCAGCTACTTGCAGACTGACTGATGGTTGCGAAGCCCAAATATTCAACTCCAACATTGACTGAATTTTCCGATTTCATCAGTATCTCTATGTTAAACTCAACCTAACTCCAACTGTAAAAATAATATATAGTATAAACAATTTGCTGTGTTTAAAAAAAGCTTTTTCATAGTATTATAAAATCTGTTTTTCTAGACAAGTCTGAGTTCCTGAGCTTGCTATCAGAGTGACGGTCAATTTCGAGCTTTTAGTGCTCCAACAGTGTGATAGTTAGGCTCAGGTGCCAACTTGGCCAGGTGAAGGTGCCTAGTTCTATTGCTGTGGCTATGAGCCAATGGCAAGTGAACCTCATCTGTTGCTGATTACATCTGCTGTCGGCTAGGAGGCATGCCTGCTGCAAGGAATAATGTTTGATTTAATTGGCTGGTGCTTAAATGAGAGAGCTCAACGTAGCACAGCCCAAGCAGCTCAGCATATGTCATCTCAGCACTCGCAGCTCAGTCCAGGCCTTTGGAGATGCAGAAAGGAATCACCCCAGAGAAAGTTGTTGAAACCCAGGGGCCTGGAGAGAAGGCCAGCAGAGATCGCCCTGTGCCTTTCCAAGTAAGAAAGAACCTCAGTTGAAAGTTAGCTGCCTTTCCTCTGAAGAACTATACAGTAACTAAATAAATCCCCTTTAAATAAAAGCCAATCTGTCACTGTGCAACAGGACTGGATACAAAAACTCAAAAATGGACAGCACAATACTACCTAATTGTAATGTAATTATGTTAAAACACTGAATGAAGCTGCATCTGAACTATAGTTTTTTTTAATATATTTTTTGTATTTTTTATTTTTATTTTTTCTCTATATTATCATTTTATTTCTTTTTCTGTTGTCTTGCTATTTCTTTTTCTAAATCGATGCAAATGTACTAAGAAATGATGATCATACATCTATGTGATGATATTAAGAATTACTGATTGCATATGTAGAATGGAATGATTTCTAAATGTTGTGTTAGTTAATTTTTTTTTAATTAATAATAAAAAAAAGCCAATCTGTCTGTGGTGTGTTGCATTCCAGCAGCTAGCAAATTAGAACAAACAGTATAACTCAAGCTTTTATGTCCAAGTAGAACTGGTCTATGCAGAACAAAATGAAAATAATGCAAACAAATGTCTTTAACACACTGTTCATTTTTAAACACAACTTTGTAACTATTCAGGGCTTCAAAATTTCCTCAGAACTCAATACCAAAACTCCCTGAACTGTACAACAATCACCTCATATCTCACTTCAGTGGGCACTGAACACACATCTACAGCACTTCCCTGCCCCCATTCTACTTTCATGTTTATAAATTATAATTTACTGTTTTGGTTAAATAACATTATCAGTTATGTCACAATTACTGATTTTGGTAAATAAATTCCTTTCTCACTGTACTTTTTCCATTAAGGTTTTTTTATGAGTCCATTAAAAATTTAGCTCCAAATTTTCCACGGAAATCAAATGCATCAGGTAATCCTTCTTTTTTCCACCCCCACACCAACTTGAGAGCTTGGGTGATTATAGAGTTTTAAGTCAAAAATAATTTTTACACAGATATTTAAAGATCATTTCTTCTTTGTCTTCTAGTTTCCAACTTTATTTTTATGAAGCATAGTGATATTGTGATTTTCAACATATTGTGATTCTCAGTCCTCTGAAAACTTTTAGGATTTTTTCTTTATCCTGCTATTCTAACATTTAAAAAAGTTGCACTTTGGAGTGGATCTTTTTCATTCATTCTGCTGGTCATTTAGCAGACCTTTTCAGTCCCTAAAATCATGTTTTATTCTGGAAATCCTCCTGTGTTATTTTGTATTTCTCTACATTTTCAAGGTTCTTTCATTGTAGAACTCATATTTGCCAGATATGGACCTCTCATTTTCTTACCTTTTTATTTTCCATCTTTGTGTCCAGAGTTACTTCTTGTTCTAGTTTAAAAGCTACTGGAATGCGATATGCCAGAAATGGATGGATTTTTAAAAGGGGAATTTATTAAATTGTTAGTTTGAAGTTCTAAGATTGCAAAAATGTCCAAATAAAAGCAAGGCTATAAAAATGTCCAATCGAAGACATCAGGGAAAGATACCTTGGTTCAAAAAAGCTGATGATGTTCAGGGTTTCTCTCTCAACGGGAAAGCCACACGGCGAACATGATGACATACGCTAGCTTTCTCTCCAGCCTTCTTGTTTCATGATTCTCCCCTCACTCCCCTTGGAAGATTTTCCTTTTTCATCTCCGAAGATCTCTCGCTGCATGGGTTCTCAACCTTGTGGCTCTCTCAAGACTCTGTCTCTCTCTCCAGAATGCTTCCTCTTTTAAAGGATGCCAGTAAACTAATCATGACCCAGCTGGAATAGGTGGGGTCACATCTCCATCTAATAAAAAAGTTAATAATACCCACAACTGGGTGTGTCACATCTCCATAGGGACAATCTAATCAAAGGATTCCAAACTACCTTATTGAATAGGGATTTTTAAAATGGCTGCCCCCACAAGACTGAATTAGGATTAAGGCATGGTTTTCTAGGGTGCATAAATCCTTTCAAACCAGCACACTTCCTGACTGATTTCCTCAAACTTACCTTACAATCTACCTATTGGATTTTTATTCAGTCCTCCATATTTTATTTCTAAGAGCTCTTTCTTGTTCTCCTTCCTTTTAAATACATTTTATATAACAAATTGTCCTTTTTTTATGTAATGTCCACTCTTCTTTAAAACTATTCAATACAGCATTTGGGGATTTTTCTTCTGATTTTTGCATTGCCTTTGTTTACTCTGACTTCCTTCCCCTGTTCTTCATTCCCTTACTCTCCTCTCCCACTGTCTATTCATTAAGGGTGAATAAAAATCTAATGAGTAGATGTGTGGGAGGTATGTGTGCATGTATATTTGTGCGTGTGTGTATGTGCAAAGTGAGAGGTAAACAGGAGGGATTGTCCATGAGTGTGCCTCATTCAGAAGTGATCGGCTCAAAGCCCACTTGTTTCTTTGGGAAACCATATGACAAAGTCTTCATTGGGCCAGTCATCTGATGGCTTCAGAAATCAAAGCATGGCTGATGACATTCTGAGCTTGGAGTTAGAGCAGGGACTAGGGTATCATCATTCATCATCATTGCTCTGTGTAGTCCTCCCAGCCACTGTCAGGGAGGCCTTGGTCCCCAGTGATGGAAGACATCTGGTTCAATATCCCCAGAATATAAGCCTCATTTCTCCTGGCACAGTCAAGAGAGATAAAAGCTACAGAAACTTGGACTAGAGTACAACTACTTATTGAAACTTACAACTGACCCTTGCTCTCAGTTTACAGATGTACCTGGTGCTGACAATTCCTGAGCCTTTCTCATGCTCTAGAGGCAATAATGCTTTGCTTCTCACTGCTGCTTCCTCTGTAGACATTTAGGTTTCAGCTTTCCCCTCTTGTCATGTCACTAGTAACTGATCTAATTTGTCTTCTACAATTTTTTTTACTATCATATCAATATGGTTTGAGCAAGAGGCAAAAATAAACATGTTGTTCAATCTGCCATGTTTAACCAGAAATCTTAAAATTTTAATAAATGTTTTAATCAGAAGAATGAGCTAATTATATACATGGCTCCTGGAGTTAGATACTTGTATATGGATCAAAGCTCTCTTGCTTACTATGATCCTAGAGCAATTTACCAAATTCTCTGTGCCTATTTTCACAAAAAGAATTGGAGATAATCTGCCTTCGAGATTTATTTTAAAGATCAATGTGAACATATATCTAGAGAATTTAGTGTGTTGGTTAGCACAAGGTAAAAGTTTAGTGAATATTACTGTGAGGGCCCATCATATACAAAGGTATATAAATAACATTCCAAACATTTGCTATGTGCTAAGCCGCTTTGAACTTTCTATAACATAACATCTTATCAATCCCATTTCAAGTATCTGGTATCTTGAAATTTGCATGGCTAATGTTAAAAACATTAGAAGAATACAGAACATTCCTAGTTGGGGGAGCAAAGCAGAAATTCTATCATGTTTCCTTGAAACCAATGATTTTGCAGGTCTGAGTGTTTCCTAAGAGAACTTTTAAATTTTTGCATTGCTGTTTTATACTAATATTTAAAAAGTTTTTGCATACTATGAGCTATATAAAAAATTTTAATGAATAAATTATATATATATATATATATATGCATATTCTGGTCTGTCTCAATTGCCATCTTAAAATTATGGAATTTCAGTTTCTGGGTTTGCATTTTTGAGTAAAATTCCCTTGCTATCACGTAGTAAAAATGTTATTCTCAAGGGTTATTAAAGAGCTAGCAAAGCAGATTATTATGTTAAAGAAGCACTTTACATGAGCTGAGGGCCAGATGATGCCACATACATTGCGGAAAAGAAAGCTGTACTGATAATTCAAAGAAAGAAGAGTATAGACCACTTCAGTCATCTCTAAAACCTCAATGGTAAAGACAAGCTCTGAGCACTTAGGACCGTATTTGCATTGCTAGTTTCAGTAAGTTTCTACAAAACAACATCACCATTCCATCAAATTAAGGTAATTTATTTGGGTTTTATTGATTTTGAAGTTTCGTTTGCATTTCATTTGCAAAAAATTGATTTTTATAGTTTTATATGAAAGAATAAGAAATTGGTATTAATTTTACATGTAGATTTTTTAAGTTACCAGTATAATAAAAATAACTTTATTATAATCAGCCCAGATGGGGTGTCAGTGAAAATATTGTTCTGTATTTTAAAAGGATTAACACATCATTCAGTCTTGCTAAAATTATACTGTGTCATATTACTCTCTATCTTAGAGTTGATATTGATCTGTGACACCTAATTTTATAATAGGAACAGAAACATTTAAAAAAGAGATTCTGACTAGGGAAGGATTTTCATTGTATGGGCTAGGTAAGAATAATAAGTAAATAGATGATGCACATTGAATATTTACAAAGGTATGTTTCAGGAAAGGAGCTGCTTGAGATTTTACAGGAATTCTGTTTTCCTTTCTATTGTGTTGACAAACTGTTTATTATTAGAATATTTTTACTATCAGCTAGGCATGCAAAGGGTAAATTTTCTGTAACACAAAGGAAATGTAAACTAGATAGTTTGGAATAACTAAGTTGATTTCACCTATGGCACCTGAGATGGTGAAATAATTTACATGAGCAGTTTAAATTCTAATAAAAAAACACCTTAGCTTCCAGCTATACTAAATGGATTTTAATTATCTTCTTTTCATATTTCATTTTTAAGACATATTCAAGAAGACATAATGTGACTAAGTCAGGTCATAAAGGGAATAACTTTGTAAGTCACAAATATTAAGTCAACTTACTTTAGACATATTCTGTGGAAAATAGAGTAGAAATACTATTATCACAGCTTATCTACTTTCAAAATACTTGTTAAAAATTTTGTTCTCCATTATTAGCTAATAACCTGTGTATTAGTGTGCATGTTATAATAATGTTAATTGTATGAGGTTTATTATAGGACTGTGGGGACAGGCAAGTCTGAATTCCACAGGGCAGGCCATAAACTGGAAACTCTGAAAAAGACTTCCATTGTATTCCCCAGAAGCTGCTGGCTGATGTAGAAATGCAAATTCTTTCTTCTGACTGCTAAAATTATCAGTTCCATTTCTAAGGCCTTCAACCTACTGGATGAGACTTCTCTCATTGTTGAAGATAATTTCCTTAGTTGATTGTAGATGTAATCAACCACAGATGTAATCAACTGACTAATATAAATCCATGAAATATCTTCACAGTATCAATCAGGTCAGTGCTTGCTTGACCAAACAACTGAATAACATAACCTAGACAAGTTGACACATGAAATTAACCATTACAACCTGTTTCTGTCATTATATTTTATATATATATATAGCATCACATTTTCTTTTCTTTCATTTTGTACAATATGTACCTAATGGCTATTCTTGGGATGTATCTAATCACATTATCTTATTTTGATTTTTTGCAATATGAAAGCATATAAGCCATATGTATTAGTTATATCTCACATCATATTTATAAAATCAGACAATAGTGTCATTCAAGTGAATCTTCTCAGTACATTCACACGCACACACACGCACTAAGTGAAACTGTCTTTTGCTTGCAAATATAATGCTGGTGACCGATTTTGATATGTTTTAAGACTATTTTTGCCAGAGGTGGTATATATAACTGGTTGCTGCATTTAAAGTATTTCATTAGTTTCTAATTGTGATTAAGGAGTATATTTGCAGCTCACCTTTTGGGCATAGAGTAAAGATGTGAAGTAGCCCACAAGGGACCTCATTAGCATGGTGATTACCAGTTAATCAGTAACACCTAAAATAGAGAAATAATGAAACAGAAGAAAAAATTTTGATGCATTCATTATTAGGTTGTCTTGCCCTTTAATAATTTTAAAAATACCAGCCTAATGTTTGGCGCTTTTACACTGTTAAATTTTGCTATCCAGGGCGGACCACGGTGGCTCAGCAGGCAGAGTTCTTGCCTGTGATGCCATAGACCCAGGTTTGATTCCTGGTGCCTGCCCATGCAAAAAAAAAAAAAAAAAAAAAAAAGAGTAAATTATGCTATCCAGAGGGAATAGTTTTATACTATAAGGTAAATCTACTGAGCGGCAGACCTCATTAGGTTTTTTATTTTATTGTAGTTTATTCACATCAATAAACATTTAGAAAATAAATATTGGTGGCAAAGCACTCTGCTAGGCACTGTGATTAATACAAATGCAAACGAGACATGCAGCTTGAATATAAGTAAGCCTGTAAGACAAAGCATAAGTTCCATGTGGAGAGAAAGAAAAGTTGGATGGAGTTTTCAGAGAAGGAAGTGAAAGAATTAGGATTCAATATAAATCTTGAAGAACTGAATACTAAAAGGTAAAGATAAAATGGCAATCAAGGAAGAAGAAATAGCATAAGCAGAAACAAGCAAAAATTGTTCAATTATGTTGAAAAAAGAGAATAAAACCAAATTTATTAGTGAACAAGGTATATATAAAATAAAATTGGTAAAGAAAAATCATATTTTAGAAGGAACTAAATGCAATGTTAAAAAGTTTCGGTTTTCTTCTTTAGGCAACGAGGGTCCATCAGAGAATTTTTTTTAATAAACAAGTTTTTGGGGCTTCCACTTTTAAAAAGAAATGTATGCTTATTTCTTTTAATTTGAAAAATAGAAGGAGATGAAATATAACAATGTTCTACCATTTTGTTTCGGGAAATGATTTATGACCAGAGACAGAAATAAATCACACAAGAGTTTTGAGCATATGATATGGGCAGTCAAGAGCCAACGTGAAGGAGTATGCGGCAGTTTTCCTTTATCTGTTGTTTGAATGCGAAAAGCAGGCCTAAAAGTTTTCTAGTAGTTGATAGTACTTTTTAAATGTTTTCTAAGGCACTTTTACATCTACTGTTTTGCCTTATTCCTGCAAAATATGTAAGCTAGGGTATTATTAGTGTTGTTTCTTAATGAAAAAAATTAACTGTTCAATGTCAAACAGCCTGTTAAGGCAGAGTCAAAATTAGAATTCGGGTTTCCCAGCACATGTTTCATTGTTCTTATCAATATATATACTTGTTCAAAACACCAGCTTGAAGGCATAGAATAGCCGTGTTCTGCACAGTATCCCTTCACATACTCAAGAACCCTTCCCAAGTATCTATTAGTACAAGGTACCAGGGCACCTTGGGATAAGAGATAATTCAGGCATGTCCTCAAAACCTCAAGATAATTCGCCTTCCATGGAACACTTGTAGTAAAAATATAGTGAGCATTCATTGGAAACCTCCTTTGTTATACACCCCACAGGGCTTTATTTTACAAGGAACTTCCTCTCTCGTGGAGAGACTCAGTCAGAGAAGAACATTACTTATGAGCTCTGTTTGCATCACTTACACCAATAAAGAGAAATGATTTCTCTGACTGGTAAGTTTTGAAGAAGAATGGCTGAATCCCATCTGGGCCTTTCTTGAATCCAGCCTGCCAAGAAGACAGGTGCACTCTTGTCTGCCTGTGCTGAGGAGCAACCCCTGCAAGGGAAGCTTGCAGATGTTCATTTGTGCCACATTCTGGCACGTGGGTGTGTAGTCTGATTCAAGGGAGAAGTTCTGATAAATTCACCTGGCTGTGGAACTAAAGACTCATCCTCCAAGTTACTTTCTCAGTAATACAGATGACCTTTACTTCCTTATATCTGCTTATGGCTATCTCAATTGGTTCCACATTCACTGTGGGAAAGGAACATTATTTGATGGACACCTAAATATTTGTGTCTATTTTCTCATTATCAATAGCCATAGGGAATAGGCAGCAGTGTTATTACCATTTTCCCAATGAGGAAACTGAGGCTTAAAAGGTTAAGTAACTTACCTAAGGACACACAGACAGTGACAGAGCAGAGTCATGAGCTAAATCTCTGTGCTCAATCACAGTAACAATTGCCTTAAGAGAGACACATCATGTTGTTAAGTACTGGATTCTACAAACAAAGAGAATAGCTTGGTTTCCCATAATGGAAAGTTCCAAACAAGGAGCAGAAAGCCTTCTGAGGAATAATTAGTGCTCAGTAATATGACCTAGCTAAGGAGTTTCTAAAAACACGGACAAAATCTTTTAGTCTTAATTATGAATCAGATACTATAATATAGTGCTCAGCTCCTATTCTACTCCTGCTAGCTAGCATCAAATAAAAACTTGAGTAATCCATTCCCAAAGTTAGAGCTTCAGGGATCTAGTTTCCTACGGCTTGTCATGAATAGCTAAATTGCACACCCCACAGAAGAACCTGGTTTCTCAACCCAACCCAGGACACGGCTTAGTCAGACTTAGTGGAGTCTGTACTTAATAATATACATGGAGATTCTCTCTGTGAAAATTACTTAAGTCCAACAAGACCATAAGGATAGGTAGGCTATAAATTTTTTGTATCATGGTACAGAGAGAGACCCTATATGTTAACCACAGTGAAGGTAATAAAAATATATGGGAAAAAAGGATGAAAAATGCTCTCTGCAAGTTAAGTTCAATGTCCAGGGTTCCCAAAGACAACCCCTAGGTTCGATGACTGCCTAAGAGACTCACAGGGCTTAGCATGTAGTCATATTCATGACTGTGATTTACTACAGCAAAAGGATGCAAAGCAAAATCACCAAAAAAGTCCAGGGGAAATTAGGGATAAGTTTCCAAGGATCCTCTCCCAGTGGAAGAACATAGGATGCTCTAATTTGCCCAGCAATGAATTATGACTACATGTATGAAATATTGTCAACCAAAGAAGCTTGTGGACTCAGTCACCAAGGTCTGGGGGTGGAGGTGGGGGCTCATCACGTAAGCAGCCTCTACCTGTCACACACCAAAATTCCAGACTCCCAGAAAGAAAGCAGGTGTACAGCACAAACCATACTATTTGTACAAGCAGTTTAAGTGCAGTGAGCCATTCTTACCAGTTATGATGGGCAATCACAGGTGTCAGCCGAGAGACAACCTTGCAAAAGAACTTTCTAAGAACAGTCTCAGACCTGCTATGTTAACCCTTTTCTACACTGCTTCTGATGAAATAAATTACATTAAAAATAGAGCTTGTGGAATTTTATTATGGAATCATAGATAGAATACCGTTAGGTCTTTTTAATTTTTAAGGAAAATAATCTAAAACTTTTCACTTGTTTTGGACTCTATTTACACTTTAAGATAGTGTGCCGTCTGGAAGTTGCACATATGAGTTCTTATGTTTTTAGGAGCTCCAGATTATTCTCTTGATATCTGAATTGACTAATACTTAGAGGACTGATATCAAAATCCTATTTTCCACCAAACTATTTTTTCCTCAGCAGAGCTGTTTTGAACACCTTATTCTGTTTCTAGTCATAAGAATACAACTAAACTGAAAAGGAGGAAAAGATAACATTTCCACTGTGCTAAGATAAACAATTTTAACATGTTAGTGAGTACATTTCAGTGCTTTTTATAGGCATTGTGTATTTCTTTTTTTCTTTACACAATGGGCTAATGTTTCCTTGATTTAAAAACATGTATCTTCCTTATTATTAAACATTTTTCTATATTATTGTGCTGTCCATTGTATCAATGTACCACAGTGTATTTAACCAAGCACCAATTTCTACATGCCACCCATTGTTCTATATAAAATGGGGAGAGAATAATCCTACTCTCAAGTAGTTGACATTCGATAGAAGAGAGGAAGAAAAAAACACAAGTAAATAAATAAGGTAATTGCAAGAAGCAAGAAGTGCTGTGGAAAATACAGGATATAACAGAGGAGGGAGGAGAAACTGCTTTAGCTCAGATGGTGACTGAAGATCTCTCTAAGGAGAGAACATGTGGTTTGAGACATGAATGATGAAAATTAGGACATCAGCAGAAGGTTTGACAGGACAGTGATCTAAAGCAAAAGGAAAGGTCTTTGCAAGGGCCCGTAGCCAAGAATAACTCTGGCCATGGGAAAGGGTTTAGATTCTTTTTTTTTTATATCTGCAACAAAAACCTTAGGAGATTTCTAAGCAAGGGAATGATGAGTTAAACTTTAGAAAGGTCACTCTGGACTCCATGGGGAAACCAACTTTAGGGAGAGAAGAGTGCGATTTGGAGGCGGTTTCAAAGATTCCAGAAAGAATGGAGGCATAGACTAGAGCTATATGAGAGCAAATATAGAACAAACTGTCATGGTTTGGAAATAACTTTGATGATAAACTTGCTTATTTTTGAGATCACAGCTTTTATTTTATTTTTTATACTGCTTGATGATCTTTTGAAAAAAAGTTTTTTTAATTAGAGAAATTGTGGGTTTAGAGATCACAGCTCTTTGTCATAGGTAATAAAAATTATTTTCCCCTCTCTGTGGTTATAATTTTGTTGATGCTAGTTTTTATGCATAGAACTACTGAATTTTCCAAAGTTAAATAAATCAAGCATTAAATAAATAAAGTGTTTCCTTTATCAGTTAGCTTTGGCAATAAGTTTATAAAGTAATTCTCCACCCACAAAATTGGTTAAATATTCACCTGTTGTTCTCTATCAAATTTATAGTTTCATTTTTACCCATCTGTACTACGCCTGAAAATGTATTTAATGGGTAAGATGTGAATTATGGATATTCTCTCCTCTTCGTACAGGGGCTGCTTAGTTATGTCAACAAGGTTTATTAGTAGTTCATACTTTATCCACTGATTGAAATACTGTTTTTAAAATATACTTACACATCTTATTTGGGTCTATTTCTAGACTTTTCATTTTGTTCTATTGATTTTCCTGCACATGTTGCAGTACCAAATTATTTTATTATTATTGAACTTCTATTCTGCACTTTAATATCTGATATGGAAACTTTGTCCCCATTGATACCATTTTTCAAAATCATCTAGGTTATCCTCTCACCTTCCCTCCTCTAGGTTAACTGAGCAGCATGCTGTCAGGCTCAGCAAAAACAACAAAACAATTTAGTACTAGGAAAATTGCCTAGATGTTAACTTTATCCTTTATTGGCACTAATACAGGTTTGAGAATATGAATGGCATGATGTGAATAATCTATGTTGAACCTAAAAAATGGCATAAGGTACATAATGAAGAACAAAAATGTTATTATTTTCTCTTTTATCTTTGCATATGTCTTTATGATAAGGTCAACTTACTGTCCTTTTTTTAAATTTTTTTAATATTACTATTTAATATTTAATAGAATTTAATATTTCTATTACAAAAATGTCTTTTCTATTACAAAAAGACATTTTTGTAATAGAAATATTACAACAGTTTAATTATAAATGATTATTTAAACATTAATTAATTACACATCATTAGCCTGTCCTTTTAAACTTTCAAATCACATTTTTGTTTTTTTTCAAAGGAAGGAAATACTCTAGAGTTTCTTTTGTCCTATATTTTCATCCTGGCACAGAACTCAACATTTCAATGTTCTACATTGCCATGTGGCCCATAAAGTCATTTTGACTTTTCTAAGCAAGATCTTTTCTGAAAAGACAATTACATAGCTTTGATTTATGTTTTCACATTTTCATCTTCATTTTCTTATAAATGCTTTTTTTGGAATTAGCTTCAGTGTTGAGTTCCTCCAGCTTCTAACAGTTGCTGCCATCTATCAAGTCTTTTGTCTTGGCCAGATGCCTTCCAATTTCCCACTCACTTCAGGCAATCTCAGATAGGATTCTCCATCCTGACTGGCTTCTCAGAACTCAATTACTCATCCCACATCAGCCCAAATCTTAGCCAAATTGTCTCACCAGGAAGTAGAAAAAATTACAGGATCCAATCCCTGATATGACATAACAGAAGTTTTAAGGATAGTAAGCAAGATTTGAAGGCAAAGGACTGATATACTTGTAAATTTTGTCCTTGCAACTAGCTTTTCCCCATATCTTATCTGGACAAGCATATGAAAAATAGCCACAGGCAACTTACCATCCCAGACATTCCCCTGGCAGCACGCTCCCACTTAGAGAAACTCTTACTCCACTAACCATAAGAGGGTTTTCTGAACCCTCACCCTCTACACTTCTATTTTCAATATCAGTATCTTGGGGCTAGATGGAGATACAGCTGAGAAAGAGCCCCACACATATATCTCAGCCCTGGAAATTATGCATCTATTGGACAGGTGGACTTTGAAAACTCAAGATCAATAGACAAGTTTCTCTCAGGAGTAGGTTCTGACTCTATGCAATAAATGTATACTGCTCTGAACAATTTCTTCTGGATTACAACTCACTTTAGCACAGGGGATATTTTCCTAATTTTTCAGACTTCTGTATATATTTTAAACATATAATTCATTTCAGAATTATATTTTATAGCAACTACACTCTTGAAGTTACCTGAAAAATACTGAGTTAATAACATGACTGACACATTAAAAAGGATATCTAGGGTGGGCCACGGTGGCTCAGCAGGCAAGAATACTCACCTGCCATGCCAGAGGACCTGGGTTCGATTCTCGGTGCCTACCCGTGTTAAAAAAAAAAAAAAGGTTATCTAATGAGGTGAATCTATGGAAAATGCTTTGTAAACTCTGAAGTGATGCACAAATGTCAGGTATTTCTCACCTTTTATGTGCCCAAATGTATCACTCGGAGGATAAAGTTAGTCTATTTTATATAAATAACAACAGTGGTAAGAATGCAAAATATACTTCAATTAAATTTTATGTATGCCTATTCAATGATTTAATTTCACAGTGAGATTCTGGTTAACCAAGAAAATAGCACATTGTTTCTATTTAAGCACTATGAATCTTATTTAGGGGACTTTTATGTGAACATATGAGTAAAGCAAATCACCAACTTCCATAGGATATCTATACATGCAAACACATATACAGAGGATATTACATATATAGGGCATTATATATAGAACATTATGTATGAATATATAGTCACTCACTTGGTGGTTACTATGAGGGTTAATAATATAATAATAAAAGAAGTATTTAATACCATGTATAGTACATCATAAATATCAATTAATAACAATTATTATTAGCTATAGTGTCCTGAAGCAGCCAGTTTTAAAGTAAGAATAATTTAATTCGAGTTATTATTTTTTCTACTAACAGGAAAAAAATAGTTTGGCTTATTTATATCTTTATTTAATTGGCTAAATATTTAGTGTCACTAATAGGATCAATGTTGGCTTATGTCATTTAAAGGTTGTTGCTCTTCAGGCTCACTTATGTTTTGAAACAGGCAGATAAGAAGGCAGAAGGAAGGAAGGAGCCAGTAAACAGAAAAGCTAAAATTAAGTAGAGTGGCCATATGTCCTGGTTTGCTGGTGACACTCCCAGGTAACACCTTTGTGCTGACATTATTAATATGTCCAGTATCACTTTCCTCCATGGCACTGTACAATCAAACCTTCTGTCATGATAAAAAGGTTCTACATTCAGACTACCTAATATGCTGGCCACTAGCCAATGTGGATACTGAGCACTCAAAGTGTGGCTAATGTAACTCAAATATTAGTTTAAATTGAAGTTTAATTGGTCTCATGTGTCTACTAGCTACTATGTTGGACAACGCAGCTGTAAAGTGTGATTTGGATGATATATTATATGGTCATCCCCAAGACCAGATGTATTTGCTAGACTGGAGAATTTAAGGTTATCATAGAGGAAATGACCAAGGTGGAAGGTTTAGTCTTAGAAAAGTAAAATGATCTTCCTTCACCAGCAGGAAGCCCTGGGCACAGTCCTATGTGTGTGGACATTTCAATTTTTCACGTATGTGAATGGACAGTTTAGAAAGCTCACTTTGAATTACCTGAAAATTTCCAATAATGTAAGAAGCATCATCTGAAAGTGGAATAGTGAGTTGGAACCAAAAATTATCACATATTCCAAGGAGGGAATCAAGGCTTCAACTGGGGGCTAAGCCTTCCCAGCTAGCTGTGCTAATGGCACTTCATGTTCTTGCCCTTTTCCCTATTCCATATATGTTTGCACCATTTCTTACTTACCACAGTTCAGATTTTGAATCACCTCACAAGCTGCTCCTTGTGTTCCTGGCTAATTAGCATGCAACTGGTAAGAAAAGAAAGTGACCTTTTCTTGACTAATTTACTTTCTTCAATTCAACAAGAGCCTGTGAAGTACTGTGTAATTAATAAGAATGTAGAAAGAAGAAAAGGTCTCATTTTATGGTTAAAAAAAATTAATTTCACAAAGAAGAAACCAGTTATAATTCTAATAGTATAGTATGTATTCTGTAACACAGGTACCTAATTGAGCTATTCCTTATGTTTTACAAGAATGAAAGAACAAGTGATTGTTTCTTACGTTTTGCATTATATTTGAAAATAGTTATTCACCAGATCGTAATTAGGAGTGGCATACAGACCTAATTTATTTCCACAGCTTCTTGGCACTCAAAATTTGACTTGTTTATATGTGTTTTTATTTAAGGGCAAATGGAATTATTCCATTTCAGATGCTACAAGTTATTTTTAAATGCTTCAACAAACTGAGATTGCTCTATTTGCACTTAAATTTATTTTTCTTCAAATATATATGCATAGAACTTTACTATGGCTCACAAATTATAATGAGATAGTTTGATTTGTGATTTGCTTATATAGGGTTCCCAGGAGAATTGATGGCACATAGTTCATTATTGACATTAGAAAATAATTGTTTTGCAGCAGAGGAAAAAAATATTTTTTATTTTTCTACCTTTCTGAATCTTCTGACAGGCTGACAAAAATGTCATTGCTTTCTGTTCTCTCATTAAAAAAAAAAAAAAAACTGGACCTAAAAAAAAATCACACAGCTGGACCTTTCAATTTTCTTACCTACTGAATTGGATTAACTGCATGATCTGAGTCAATTGATTGTGAAGAAATCAATGGCTGAGAAGGCCAGATCTCTCCTAGTTGGCCTCTTTCCTAAGCCTCTGAGCATGTGAAGTTAATTCTGTACACCGTCAAATTTTAAAATAAATTACTTTTTAAATGCCGAAGTTATAAACTTCTATGGGGGATATTTGTCTCCATAATATCCAGTAAATGAGCAGCAAAATGTAATTTAGAGGTCTGTTTTAAAAAAGCATTTATTAGATGTTTTTCTAATTGCATTTATTGTAGAAAATCTGGATAGTAGAGACGTAGAGTAGAAAATAAAATCACCATAATTCAGCCACAGACTACTAATGACATGATATTTAACTATAGAATCTTTCTCTTTGCATACATGTGTACGCATGTGGATATGTGTGTGTGTTAGGTAGATTATTGCTCCCCCAAAGATGTTCATGTAATAATAACCTGTGACTATGTTAGCTTACAGAATTAAGGTTGCAGATGCAATTTTGGTTGTTAATCAGCAAATCTTAAAATAGGGAGATTATCTGGGAGGGCCTGATGTGATGAAATAATGTCATGAAGGTCCTGAAAATGGAAGAGGGAGGCAGTAAGGAGGTCAGACTGATGCAAAATGGATGTCTTGGTATTGTGATCTGAAAAGTCAAGGAAGAATTTCCCCACCTCCACCCCAATCAGCCCCCTACAACTAGGCAACAGTCTGAAACACTGTCAGAAATCCATACCCTCTGAAGCAATTATTCAATTATAAACAGTGAAATAATTATGAATGTGCCTTTATATTTTTAAAATTAAATATAGTCATTTGCTTATAATAAAGCATCTGTTTTGATTTTGCCATTAGAGATATATTAATAACTTTTAAATGTTCTTAACGTTCATGAAAGTTACATTTCATAGTCCGAGCCAGAAGTTAATGCATTTTTGTGAATACATTAAACTCAAGAGCTTAAAATTTAGGAGTAGAAAAACAAACAGCACCACTGACTATTGTAAAAATCGAGTGATCATTGCTATACTATGGTATTGCTAGTGCATGTTTAAATCTAGTCTACAAAAATGCTTATACACATTTTCTAAAGAATTTTTTCAATACGGAAAGCTAGTTGGACAAATTATAATTTGATATTATCTTGACACACACACATACACACATATATGTAAAGAAATACAGGAATAGTATATTTTTTCATATACACATGTAGGAATATTTATATAGAATACACATTAGATAAGTCCTAAAGTATATAAGCATGTAGAAATATACATATATATATATGTATGTGTGTGTGTGTGTGTGTGTGTGTTTGGCCAAACAAGACAATGAATGAGGAAAAAACTGCAATATAAGTACTGGATGATTAAAATTATAATCACACATTCTCATTTAATAAAATTCACACGATATTTATTCTACTATAACTAATATGCCATTCTTGTCAAGTACTTGAGACCCATATCTCAAAAGCTAAATGGCTAAACCTTTACAGATTTAATGTGCCACCATGCCTTGAGAAATGAACAAGACATGCTTGATTAGTTTAAAAGTGAAGTGTGCCTGTGTATGTGACTATTTATCAGGCTGTGGCTTATGTGTGTAAAATGTCAGCATTCTTATATTTGACGTGAAGTCAGCGTCTTGGAATCAATTAGCTTAAAAATGTATTAAGACAAGAAGAAATCTATTATTAGGCATATTTTGAAACATACAAAAACATTCAATGAGTAGTACAAGATGTACAATTCAATATGCACCTTCAAAGACACTGCCAAATGGTTCTAAAATGTTTGATGCTACATAATTCCTGTAGGTATCTTTGCCAACTTTGGATATCACTTCCTTTACAACATTGTAACAATACAGTGGTGGTATGCTGATTGCCTTGAAATGTAATGTACTTCTATTTTGAAGCATGTACTGAATTGCATTAAAAACCAGAGTTCTTGAATTATATAAGTACCATCATTTTTTCCTTATTCCAATAAAAAGGTCTCTCATCTTCTTCCTATATATTTTCCCTAGCCAGAAAAGGAAATATTGCTGTCACTTTCAGTGGGGTTTGCCTTTCATCTCATAGTGGCATTTCAGGTCTCTAAGTGGTATCCAATTTATTTGTATTCCCATGCCACTTCAGTAAAGCATACCCCTCTGTCATCTGAGTGCAAGCTTCATGCACTCAATACTTGGAAGCCATGCCATGAACAAATTGACAATATCAACTGCAGCCAGTCATCCTGCCAGTTATTTCCACAAGTTTGTTGGAGAGTTCTCAAAATTATTCCGCAATTCTACCTGTAACATTTTTAGGGTAATCTGAGATTTATTTCCTTGACTTTCTCAAATTATGGTATTTCATTTTCAATTTCCTTTCATCATACTGAAAATGCATTTTAGTGTAATTTTTATTTTCAAGAAAATTTTTTTTAACCTTTGATTTTTTTAGATCTTTTCAAATTTTATCAATTTACTTTTAAAAATAAAGCTTTAATTCTTATAAACTAGCCCATGTGCCTAAGTGACTACTGCTTCATATTTTACAGTCTAAATTTTAAAGGATAATACAGAATTTCAACAAATATAACATAGCATGACATAAAAAACATAGCCTAACAAAACAATATATTTTTATCACATTGTTCCTTTTTTTGCAATGTTCACTATTACTCGTTCATTTCGAAAAGATTCATTAATTATAAAATATTACTTGCACAGCGTATCAAATTTTAAAATGCCCCTTTCAGCTGTGGTCAATTGGCTGATTGAAAAAAATGGCCTCAATTTTCAATTCTTTCCTTATAATATTACTTTGCAGTTCCTCCCATCTTGGCATAGTGTCTAGGTTTCATTACCTTCTTGAATCTGGGTTGGCTTTGTGAATATCACTATCTAACAGAATGCAAAGGAATGACAGTGACAGTTCTAAGCCTAGGCTTAAAGACCTCTTGTGAAACTCCACTATATATGGGACCCCTGCCTCTACCATGACATCAAGCTCACGTCAGACTGCTGGAAATGAGTATTACCTGGAACAGAATCAGTTCATCCCAGCAGAGACTACCCACATGAACCTGTCCTCACCCAACTCCCAGGTGGACACAGATGATGGCAAAGTCCAACTTAGATCAGTTTAAACTAGTCCAGCCAATCCATAGACTCATGATAAACAGTAGATGATTGAAAGCTGTGTTTGGATAGAATATGAAAAGGAAACATTTCCCTATATTTGGTTAAGAAACATCAAAGAGTCCTGTCAAAGTGAAAGCATGTGTATTTTAAAATATCCTTATGAAAGATAAAGATATGCTCAGCCATAGAATCAATCTCTCCAGAAGAAGTAACTTAAATTTTAATTTCCAAAATTAACTTAGACACCATTGAGGAGATAAAAAGTGCATCCCGGAGAGACCAACATTTGATCTGGGAGTTTGAAAAGGGAAGACACAGAAGGAGCAGAACAGCCTTAAAGGCAGTATGACTCACAGGAGCAAAGGTGAAGACATCGGGTTAGCTGGAATAAAGGTGCATATAGAGGCTGACAGACAAATGAGACTGGAAAGTTAGGTTGGGACTAAATTGTAAAAATGCTTTCTCAGACAAGTTAAAGAGTTTGGATCTAATCCTTTGGACGTTAAGGAGACCAAAGAGAATTTTACGTAGAGGAATGTTAACATTCAGGAGACAGAGGAGAATAGTTTAAATGGGGGTAAGATTAAAGGCAGTGAAACCAGATCACCTGGCTGTTTTAACTCTTCAAAATAAAGATAATGAAGACCTCAAAGGAAGTTTCAGGAAGGATGAAAAGAACTAGATTCAATCATATTTTTTTTTATGATTTAAGGACTGATTAAAGTAGGTGAGGAGAGAGGGGAGGGAAAGGGGGAGAATCAAGATCTAACATGGAAAATAAACTCTGTGTCACCCCCCTATGTGGGAAATGACTCACCCCCAGTGCTGTAAGTCTCCCTGGCAACATGGGACATGACTCCCAGGGATAAGCCTGGCTCTGGCATCGTGGGATGGAGAATGCGTTCTTGACCTAAAGGGGGAAAAGAAATGGAACAAAATAAAGTTTCAGTGGCTAAGAGATTTCAAATATAATCAAGAGGTCATTATGGAGGTTACTTTTATGCACGCTGTAGCCAGATATTGCAAACTACAGTATGTCAAACGCCAACCAATGGTATTCCTGAAAACCCTAGGAAGTGCCATGGGCTCAATTTAAATCTCCATAAAAGTTTTTCTTCATAAGTTATATTTTTTAAAAACCTAAGGCTTCCAGACTGGTCCTATGCCAAATAAGCCCTGAAATCCAGAAGCACCAGTCTCTGGAAGATCGTCAACAATATTTGGGCAATGACCTCTTTCCAGCACGAAGAGGTCATTGCCAAATATCCTAGAAGATCGAGAGAATGATTAATGAGAGGGAGGAGTTGTAACTGAGAAATTAGTGATCAAAAAGTGGGTAAATAAGAATCAGGGGATGTTTGGGGTTTTCTGTTTATATTTCTTTTTCTGGAGTAGTATAAATGTTCTAAAAATGATCACAGTGATGAATGCACAAGTATGTGATGATACTGTGAAGCACTGAATGTATACTTTGGATGGACTGTAAGGTGACGAATATATCTCACTAAAATTACAGTTAAAAAAACTAGCATGGCCCCCAGATTTCCACATTAACAAATGGGGCAATTGTGATGCTTTCATTCAAATGGGAAACATTATAATAGAAGCCTGATATAAGAGGAGAAATAATAAATTTGGACAGACTAATTTTGAGATGTTTTCAGAAAATACATTTGCAGCTGAAAGTGCAAAGTTAAAGATAATAAAATTGCCATTGCCAATCACAACATTTTAATGGCAATTAGAGGCATGGAAGCCTGGAGACACCCAGAGATATCATACAAAGTAAGAAAAGAAGAGGATGAAAGAATTGAACTTCATGGAATCCAGAAATCTCAAGGACAAGCAAAGGAGGAAAAGTTACTAAAGGACACATAAAAGTCTCTCTTAGATGGGGATGAAAATTAGAAGAATGTCTGAAAAACAAATCGGGGAAAACTTAGTCCATAGTGCCAAGTACTACACAAAAGGCAAGATGAGGATCACAAGAGGTCACTCTATTTGATGAGTAAGAAGTGGGGACTGCAGAAAGAGCAGCTTAATCAGGCACTAAATATCCCTTGTATGTTAAAAGTAATTAATGGGTAAATGGGAATTAAAGAATTTGAAACAGCAAGTCTAGGCTATATTATCTAAGATTTTGGTGGTAAATGGAAGAAAGCAGGGAGGGTTTGAAGGAAAAAAGATAAAGAATGACCTTATTTGTATACTGTAGGCTGAGTGGAAGGAATCCCTGGAGAAAAAGACCCAGGAGGGTTGCAGACTGCTAGAAGGAAATAGTTTCTAGGGTACAGGTGAAGGGGCTCCCTTTGAAGTAGAAAAGGAAAACTGTGCATTACCACAAGAATGTCTAGAAGAAGAGATGCGAAGTCATGGGAGATTTCCTCCAGATGATCTTGGCTTTCTCTGTGAAGAAAACGTCTATGAACATGAGGCATTGAAAGTACAGTAAGACTTCAGAATTAAAATTTTGGAATAGATAGTACAGAAATTAAAAAATTGAAAAAGGAAAAGAAAAATAATTCCCAAGATATTCTGAAAGGTCAGTAGGTTGAAAAGCACTCAGATTATGGTGGTAATGATGTGCATTGACCTTTTATGAAGTCCAGGGATAAAACTGAAGGAAGTAAACAGTTGGATTCATTTGAGTGAGATCAGAAAAAGCACAGTGGGTAAAAGTATTGAATGTCATATGAGACGGTTTTGAAGACAGACTATCAAGATAGGAGCCTGGAGTGAAGCAACAACGCAGTATATTTACCTTTATAATGGAAATAGGAAACCTACAATATACATAGTTGGAATTTTTTTTCAGAATAGAAGAACACCCTAACACTAGTTAATAAATATTTGGATTTCATGGGAGTTTTACAACTCTATAAACTTAAGCAGAAGAGTATAAAAAGAAAAAATGTCAAGCAATAAAATGTCCAGTTTGAGTAATGATGACCACTTTAAAGGGAAGTACATACTGCCTCAAAACATCAGAATTATTTTAAAGGATGTATCATCTCAAGGCAGAATATGTGTGAATCCTTCTTAGAATGGATAAGTATAGATTACATTTTGTACAGGTAGCAAAACAGATAAACTTCTGTTTTTAGATACACCATTTGAACTGAGAGAACATGTCAGATTAGCTGGACATGTGTTGAACTGTTGCGCAACAAAAGCACCCTAAAGGTATGAAAGCTGACCCATGGATTTTTCAGTATTTTATATTAAATTACTGTTACTTTTTCAGTTGGAGAGGTTGTAGGTTTATATAAAAGTCATGTAAAAAATACAATTTTTCCACGAACTCCACTGTTGCTGAAACTGTGTGGTACATTTATCACAACTGATGAAAGAATATTAAAATATTACTGTCACGCATAATCCATAATTTGCATTAGGTGTATTTTTCCCTTACACCACCTAATTATTAACACTTTCTAATAGTGACATACATTTGTCATAGTACGTGAAAGAATATTCTTATGTTTGCACTATTAACCACAGTCATCGTCCATAGCAAGGTTCACTATGTAATACACAGTGTTTTATCTTCTAGCTTTCCTTCTAGTAACATACTCAACATTATTCACATGCATAACTTGGTGCTATTAATTACGCCCACAATAATGTGCTACTGTCAGCACTATCCAATTTCCAGACATTTACAATCAACTTAATTAGGAATTCTGCACAAATAAAGCATCAGCTCTCCATTCTCTACCCTCATTCTATCTTCTGGTAATCTATATTCTAGATTATAACCTCATGAGTTTGCTTATTATAATTAGTCCATATTAGTGAGGTCAAACAATATCTGTCCTTTTGCGTCTGGCTTATTTCACTCAACATAATGTCCTCAAGGTTCATACATGTTGTAGCATGCATCATCTTCCTTCTTACAGCTGAATAATAATCCACTGTATGTATACACCACATTTTGAACTCTCAATTCTGGTTCCATTGGCCAAAATATCTATTTTTATGCCAGTACATGCTTTCTTGATATTTCTTTGTAATATGTTTTAAATTCAGGAAATCTGAGTCCTCCAATTTCATTCTTTTTCAAGATGTTTTTCACTATTCAGGGCCCCTTACAACTACAAATGAATTTGATAATTGGCTTTTACATGTCTGCAAAGTAGGCTGTTAGAATTTTGATTGGGATTGTGTTGACTCTGTAAATCAGTTTGGGTAGAATTAACATCCAAATGACATTTAGTTTTCTAACCCATGAATGTGGAATGTCTTTCCATGTATTTAATTCTTCTGTTGTGCTGTTGGATTCAATTTACGAGTATTTTGTTGAAGTTTTTGCATTTATATTCATTAAAGAAATCTATCTGTACTTTCCTTTTCTTGTAGAATCTTTACTTTGGTATTAGGGTGAGGTTGGCTTCATAGATTGAGTTCAATATTGTTCACTCCTCTTCAAGTTTTTTTTTTTGAAGAGTTTGAGCAGGAGTATATTAATTCTTCTTGTAATGATTAGTAGAATTCACCTGTGAAGTCAGCTGGTCCTGGCCTTTTCTTTGTTGGGAGGATTTTTATGACTGATTCAATCTCTTTACATGGAGTTTGCCTATCAGAATATTTTATTTCTTCTAGAGTCAGTGTAGTTTGTTTGTGTGTGGCTAGGAATTTGTCCATTTCATCTGGGTTGTCTTATTTGTTGGCATATTGCTGTTCCTATTTTCTTCTTATGATCCTTTTCTGTGGGGTCAGTGGCAATGTCTTCCCTCTCATTTCTGGATTTATTTTATTTACATCATTTGTCTTTGTCAGTTTGTCTAAATTTTATTCATCTTCTTTATTAGTTTTGTTAATTCTCTGCATTGTTTTTTATTCTCAATTTCTAATCTTAAATTCTTTCCTTCTGCTTGTTTTGGGATTAGTTTGCTGTTCTTTTTCTATTTCCTCCAAGTGTGCAGTTAGGTCTTTGATTTTTGGCTCTTCTTTTCAAATGCAGGCATTTAGGGCTATACATTTCCCTCTCAGCACTGCCTTTACTGCATCCCATAAGTTTTAGTATGTTATGTTCTCATTTTCATTACTTTCAAAATATTTATTGATTTCTCTTGAAATTTCTTCTTTGACCCTCTGATTATGAATCTGTTGTTTAACCTTTGTATATTTGTAAATTTTCCAGTTCTTTGCCTGCTATTGATTTCCAGCTTCATTCCATTATTGTCAGAGAAGTGCCTTATATAATCTCAATTAAAAGGCTTTTTGAAAAGATTTCAATGTCTTAAAATTTACTGAGATGTGTTTTGTGACACAACATGTAGTGTATCCTGGAGAGTGATCCAGGAGCACTTCAGAAAAATATATCACCTGCTGTTTTGGGGTATAAAGTTCTGTATATGTCTAATAGGTCTAGTTCATTTAACACAGTATTCATGTTCTCTGTTTTCTATTGAGCCTCTGTCTAGATGTCCTGTCTACTGATAAAAGTGATGCATTGAAGTTCCCAATTATTATTGTAGAGACATCTGTTTTTCTGTGCAGTTTTGCCAGTGCTTGTCTCACGTATTTTGAAGCAACCTGGTTACGTGCACAAATAGTTATGATTGTTATTTTTTATTGGTGGATTGCCCCTGCAGCCTATATTTATTAGGAGGACTGACTGTGCAAGCTGACTCCTCTCCAATTCAATTTTACTGTGGTGTAAAAAAAAAACCTTTGTTATGGGTTGTTCATGTATAAATGTTAGGTTTTAACTGACTTATATCTGTTCTACTTAAACACTAAGTACAGTTATTGTGTTTTGAATATTTTATTATTAAAACTCTTTCAGTGAGCATTCACGATTATAACCTACGTAAAATATGATTTTCCTTATTAATAAGACATGATTTTATTTACCTTTCCCAAACTACACTAAATGTCAGGCATAGCTCAACAAAAGAAATCTGTAAATCTCAACAGACACAAATGCTTACTTTATTAATGCCAACTCTAACTCCAAATTAAAATCATATGGGACTGATATTGTGTACATATTTCAGATAAACTAATATTGCTTTTTTAATATCAAATACATAAGGAGAATAATTAAAGTATTTGTAGCCCTTTTCTCCTGGTTTCATACGCATGGACTTGGAAGATAATTAAAATGAATTTGCTCAACTCAAACACAGATAACATAAAAATATGAAGGTAGATAGACAGATGGTAAATAGATGGATAAACAGATGGCCATATCAGTTTGGAAAAATAATGTAAAAACATGCTTGTCATTCAAATTAACAGTGAACAGCATTCTTTAAACTTTTATCTTGGATCAAAGACAATAGAATTAGTACTAAATCATGGTATTATAACATGTTGGCCTTAAACGAAAAACAAATACAGAATCTATTTCAAGATTTTTACTTATGATCTTGAACAACAATTCAAAGACTTTTGAAGTGAGTAACTTCTATGTTAGTAGCAGGACTCTGATAAAATGTTTGCAATTAATATAGTTATAAACCAAAGATATTTAGAAATTACCCATGCACACACTCAAAATTCAGGTTCATGGAAAAATTCTATTTTTAAGGGGGACTAAATTAACCAGGTGAAACTAAGGAGTAGAGGCAAAGTGTAAGTTCAATTCTATAGACTAGCCAATATGTGGTAGGGGGAAAATGTTGAAGGTAACTCCAAGGACAATCTAAATGCCTAAGGCTCACTCCTAGTTTGATTTGCCTCATAAAAGAGTCAGAAAAAGCAGCACTGGAATTTAATAGCTAGTACCGTCAGATCCCTTATTTAAGGGGTTGTTATGAACTGGGGAATGGAGGCCATTGACATACTTCCGCATAAAATCCATGACTTCAGAAACTATGACAGGTCTAAGATGCATAAGAGCAAAAGTAGTCACTATAACAAAGAGCGGAAAGCCTGAGACAGAAGAAAAAATATGTTTTACTGAAAAAAAAGTCACTAAGAATTGCTTGACCTTCTACCAGATCTGTACATATGTTACGAAATATAGTTCAACACAGGATAAAAGGTGAATACAGACAAGACCATCAATTAATACAGATGTGTCCTTGATTTTTGTCCATCATTGTGTAATAGAATTCCTTAATAAAGCTAATAAATGACTGCTAATACAGTCATAATTTGGCCACATGTAGCTATTTTGAGAATTTTTTCCTAACTGAAAACAAATATATCCAGAATTGGAGAAGGAGAAGCCATACTGGGTTTGTCAAGAACAGAGACTGTGTCTTATTTAAACTTATTGTCTGGACAACATCATAGAGCAAATAGAACAGTGTATGATTAATGTAAATCTGAATGAATAAATGAATGAAAGTGAAAAATACAGCTTGCTTATACTTTTATTTTAAATATGACATATTATATACCAATAACAGAAGACATTTACGTGTTTTTTCCTATCTTTGTGACGTATGAAATAACACATCTGAAAAATCAATCACCAGTCAATGAGACCAAAATGACAGAAGAAAAGAATTTAGTTCAAAGAAATTTAATTAACAATTGACAATATATATAGATGAATGTTGAAGGACTTTCAAGTTATCAGGTAATAAAATACATTTATTTATGTATGAAGCCAATATAGCTACTATAGTCATTTAGAACAAGCCTCCAGAAACAGAAAGATCTGGCTTTGAATCATATGTTACCCACCTTACTGACTCTTTTAGGGCTCAGATTCGATTTTACTCTATTTACACACTGTTAGTCTATTACTATTTCATGGACACCTGTTAAAGACACGAGATTCTTGGGACAGAGACAAAAGTCTTTATTACTCACAGCACAGCAAACAGCACAGATATCTGCATATTTGCCTCACTGGTTCTCCTTGTCTCCAAGACTCATAGGCAGCATGACAGACATAGTTGGATGTTAACAAGTAGTGGATTTGCATCACATCAAAAGAACACTAACTTCAGGGAATCTATCACTTTTACAGCAATCAGTAAGTAAGCATGCTTGTTGTCTGAATGAAGAGAGAGACATTACTTCATTTCTCAACCTTGAACAACAAACCTGGTGGTCAGCACAGGCAGTTTGGCATACCCAAGAAGATGATAGTGCAAGAAGCCCAAACAGCACTGTCTCCACCACTACTAATCTTATACAAATCATTTTCATTCATTCACTCACTCATTCATTCACTTCCTCTTTCAATCTGTTTTATTTTACTTCATGACAGTTCTCATCAACAGTTTTCTGTTTATCTTTCCCACCAGAAGGTAATAAGCTCTAAGAATAAGCAGATTTTTTTTAACCACTATTACATCTCAGAATGACACCTGAATATATTTGTTGTATAAAATATTTCTTCAGTTTAAATATGTCAAGGTATCAGTTACTCTTCCAGATATTAGGGATACAGCAATTAACAAAATTACCCACAAAAGATGATAATGTACACTTGCTTATAGTTTGAAAACTTTTACTAACATGTTTTAAATTTTTATTTGTAAATCTAAAATGTTCAAAATGCACAGGCTTGTATAGAAAATAACACAAGATTTATTGGCATAAATACTTTAACACTTTTCTTCAGAACATTGTTAAATAAAGAACAATATTACAAATACAACTAAAGCATCACCCTACCCCTTTATCTTCTCTTCCTCTCCAGAGTTAACCACATCATTTCCATTCATGTTCTTAAATAATCTATAATTCTTTTTCCATTTTTACACGTATATCATGACGCTGGGTGTAGTGTTTTAAAATTTTCAAAAACCAAATAACATTTCCTTTAGGATGTCTATTAGATTTTCCTGATCCTTCCCAAGACATCCCCAATAGCATATCTGTGAGGAGAGAAAGAGCGTGGAATGGAACCTGGATATATTACTAATAAAAATACTTTAACAAATCTGTGCTCTGTGCATTTAATGTCTTTTACTTGTGCATATAAAAAGTGTCATTGATATATACTTAACTTGAATTAAGAAATGTTCATATACACTATAACTTTAAGACCCTGACCTTTTAAGAAAATTTTATTTGGAACATTTTGCTTCTTATCCCTAGTTCACACTTCAGAGACTTATTAAAATGGTCTTCTAATTTCACTTGCAAAGCATATTGTTATTACTGATATTTACTACACCTAACCTTCACCTTTCTGAAAGTAACATTAAGGTGCTATTTGCATAAGTGAGTATTATTGGATTTGAATGCTGCCCTGATTTTATTTTTTAAATCACTTCTCATAAGTTCCATTAGAAAAACATTATTGATCAAATGTCATTTTAAAAGACTAATGAAGAAATATTTTTCCACAAAATAGGCTGATTTTGTTTTTCACTTCAGAGATGGATCTACTTTCTATTAATTTCAGAAACTGTTGTAAGAAAGAAATCTGAACTTTACCAAGATGCTTATTTTGAACTAGAGTTTTCACTTTGTCTTGGATCTTGTGTACTTGACACAAAATTCTACAAAGTATAACTTTTCTGATGGACTTTAGGGCGATAAGTTGAGCAACATCATCCTATGCATGGTTTTGGTACTTTATTCATTATAGTACCAAAAGAAACACTAAACACATTACCTAGTGAATTTTAAACAGGGAAAGAATCATTCTGATCTAAATACCATTGTATACAAATACACCTAAACTCACAAACAGAGTGTAGACTGCTTGCCCTTTATGGTTTGGGTAATTGCTATTCTTGACTTAGCAAGCAAGGCACTCACTGGAGCTGGGTTTTCTTCAGGCCCTTCCTTTCAACAACATTTAATCATTAATCCCAAATCATGATAATTATAAAATAGGAAAATCATAAAAAAATCACAGGCACAAATTAATTTCTGTACTGGAAGTGCAAAGAATGCAGAGTTCTCTGCTCACATGTTCTCCTGCTAAGCAGTCACAAGTTAAGAGCCGGTACAGGTGAGAGCTACACTGCCTGGCGAGAAGTCAGGTAAGATTGAAGAGAATCAGGAGCTTGAACCTTAAAGAAGAAAAATAATGAACAAGATGATCGTGGGGTCAAGGTAAAAGTGAGAAATGTCAAAATCACAGCCAGCAAATTTGGCCAATTTCCAGAAATGACTCTACTGACACACAGACCATCATAAATTAGACTAAGCTTCTCTAAGTAGGCCAATAGTCTTCCAATGTGTCTTAAATGTGCTCCAGGGTTGCGTAATTTGTGTTTTATAAAGATCTGCTCTGGAATAATGCAATATCATTCAAAAGTTTTGTGTGCTTATCTTTGAGTGAAGGTTATTTGAATTGCGAAAACTGTAGTATAAGAAGTAGATTGCTCATTCTCATCCTAAGGCCCTATATGCTATTGTCCTTACTGTTTCAGTGAATAATGGTCTCTTAGCCTGGCATAATTCAACTCTTTTACCAAAAAAGAAAATGTCTTGATATGATTCTCAGCATGCCTTTGGAAAGGTGTTTTCCCCCATTGCTCTGGAGTGGGGTTGGTAGCATAGCTTACCTCTATGCAGTTTTTAAAGTCCTCATAAAGTCCTTGAATCACGTGAACCTGGCCTAGACATATCTGTTATTCAAAAGCTATTCTCTGTGCAACAAAGAGAATGAAAACTGAGGGACACAAAATGACACGGAAAAAAAATGGTAAAATACCCCTGGCCAAGTTTTTTAAAGTAAAGGAAATGATACCTATGAGGAAAAGCCCCTCTGCAAAAATCATGATTCTATACTAGGTTGGGAGGGAGAGACATAATATATGCCAGGATATCATGTAGATTTTCATCAGTTGCTTCTCCTTTCCACTGAGGACAAAATAAGAAGCTATGAGCCTAAGCTATTACAAAAGAGATTTAGCTGGGATATAAACAAGAAGGTCTTGACAGGAAGCATACTGCTAAATATGCAAACAAATTACAGAGGGAGAGTCAGTACTCAACATGAGATAATGTTTCCTATCTGAGATCATAAAAACATAATCCTCTTGTGCATCAATGCAAAATGGGAAGAAAATTTCATTTCAGTGGTCTTCTAACTTAATAATTCTAGGATTCCCTACCTAAGCAGAGATGCAATGATTTGTTTTAATGAATGTTTAGAAAGATTTTGCTTTAAGAATCATTGGCTCATAATGTGAATAACTAATGTACCTAAAGGAACTTAGCTTTTATATAGTTTTTATTAATGCTAACAACTGCAATATAACAGTTGATCAAACAAGATACAAAAAAACTTTTTAAATATATATACTAGATAGTGCCCATCCAAAATATCCACATCCCTCTCATCACACACTGCCCTTGTCTTTCCCTGATCAACATGGTTCAATTGCTTTCCGCAGCTCTCCTGTATTTCTTTCTAATTACTGACTAGGGTACTCTTGTTAAACTAACGTGGCTTTTAACTTAATTCTCACTGTAGCTTACCTTTATAATTAACCATACTGCTTTTATAACCATCTTTCTCACCTCACTCTTTAGTTAAAGATAAAGGGCAACTGACTTCAAAACTCCCTACTATCCATCATCACCACCACCACCAAATACAGAATTTTCAAAGATTTTCTCTACATAATTTCCAGCCACAGTTGCTAATTTTTGTCACTATTTTATCCTGCCCAATTCATCTTTAAAGCCATTTCTTTGGGGGCTTTATTGAAGTCTCCCACTATTATTGTTGAAATTTCTATAGCTTCCTTCAGTTTTGCCAGTGTTTGCTTCATGTACTTTGGAGCTCCTTGATTGGGAGCATAAACATTTAGGAAATCTGCTATCATATAGCTCTTACTTGGTCTACTCTATCTTTCATCTGCTTGAGACCTGCCATTTTTCTGTTAAACCTTTTGAATTCTACTTTATGCTCTTCTTGTGTCTTCCTAATATCCTTTATTTCTTTATAAATATCCTAGAGTAGTTATTTCATATTTGTGTCTCTTGCAGTATTCTGATTTGGTCATTTGGATGGCCATTTTTGCTTGTATCTTCACATGCTTTGTGGTTTTCTATTGTGTTAAGATCATTTGAATATGTAGTAAGATAACAAATATTTTGCAATATCTAATCTAAATATTTTGCAAGTTGGTTTCCTTCACTCATCTAAAGTTTTGTACTTACTTGGTTTTGCATGGAAGTTTTCCTTTTGAACTTGGTCTGCACTAATTCCCCACCAAACAAAGGCCTGGATCTCATGTAGGGGGTATAATTCTACTTGAGGGTCTATTGAAGGCTAGGCAAGGATGTGACAGGTAGTTCAGTGGCAGAATGCCTGCCTGCCACATGGGAGACGTGGGCTCAATTCCTAGCCTATGCACCCCCCCAAAAAGATAATAATAATAAATAATATATATATATATATGAAGCAAACAAACAAAAAGAAAACATACCTCAAGAGTAGTAGGCCCCCAAATCAGAAGGAGTCACCCTCAGATATACTGGAAATGAACTCAGACTGGTGTTCACACTAGGGAGAGAAAATAAAAATAAATAATAAATAAAAAAATACATAAATATAAATATAACTACATACAAATAAAGATAAAAAATTAATAATAATAAAAATATACAGAAAAATATATTTAAAAAAAAACTAAGCAAATAGGGAATTTGCACCTCCTCCCCTCAGGTCCATTACCCATGACGGCAGCACCTACCTGGGAAAATGGCATGTCTGGTGGAGGGTTGCTCCCAACATGGTGGCGGGATGGCTGGTCCCCTGTACATGGGTAGGAAGAGCCAAGAGCTGTGCCTGGCACCCAGCAGATCCACTGCTCACTGCACCAGTCTGGATGGCTATTTTCAGTGCCCATGTGGGCAAACTGCTTCTTGTGCCCAAGGGTATGGCTTCTTACGGTGGACAGCCAGGCCTGCCTCTGGGGCCCTGGAGGCACTGCCCACTGCAGAACCACATGGGAAGTTTTCCCCAGCAAGCAGTTGGAGTAGGCTGGGATGGAGGAATGGTCAGTTCCCATGTATCCACACTTCCCTCTGTGCCACAGCTTGTCCTTGGTGGGGATCACAGCCCATCACACCACCCTGATCTTCCTGTCCTAATCCCCCCACCTCTATCCTCCCCAAGAAACCCTGATGTTCCTCTTCGATCAGTCATCTCCCAGGGCCACAATTCTGGTCATTCTCTCCCTATCCCCTATTTTATCCCATGGAGCAGGGGTGAATTCAGTCCACCCCACTCCACCATATTCCTGGAAGCCCCCATAGAAATGGCTTTAAAGATGAATTGGGCAGGATAAAATAGTGACAAAAATTAGCAACTGTGGCTGGAAATAAACTACTCTAAATGTAGAGAAAATTTTTGAAAATTCTATATTTGGTGGTGGTGGTGATGATGGGGAGTAGGGAGTTTTGAAGTCAGTTGCCCTTTATCTCTAATTAAAGAGTGAGGTGAGAAAGATGGTTATAAAAGCAATATGGTTAACTATAAAGGTAAGCTACAGTGAGAATTAAGTTAAAAGTCACTACAGATAGAACAACCAGACAGAAGATCAACAAGGAAATAGAGGACCTAAATAATGTGGTAAATGAATTAGACCTAACAGACATATACAGATCATTACACCCCAAGACACCAGGATATACACTCTTCTCTAGTGCAGATAGAATATTCTCCAGGATAGATCATATGCTAGGATATAAAATAAGCATTTGTAAATTTAATAAGGCTGAAATTATCCAAAGCACTTTCTCTGAACACAACGAATGAAGCTGAAAATTAATAACCACCAAAGAACCAGAGCTTTCACAAATATATGGAAATTAAACAACACACTCTTAAATAATCAGAGGGTCAAAGAAGAAATTGCTAGAGAAAAAGGTAAATATCTGGAGATAAGTGATAATGAGAATACAATATATCAGAACTTTTGGGAAGTGGCAAAGATGATGCTGAGAGGGAAATTCATGGCACTAAATGCCTGTATTAAAAATAATAACAAGCAAAAATCAAGGATTTAATGCTCACTTGCATAAATTAAAGAAGGGACAGCAAGCTAACCCAAAAGCAAATAAAAGAAGAAAAATAACAAATATTAAAACAGAAATAAATGAAGTAGAGGACAAAAAAAAAATTAGAAAGAATCAATGAAGCCAAAATTTGGTTCTTCAAGAAAATCAATAACATTGATGGACCCCTAGCTAGACTGACAAATCAAAAATGAAAGAGGATGCAAGTAAACAAAATCAGATATGAGAAGGGGGTCATTACCAAGTATCCTGAAGAAACTTTAAAAATCTTAAGAGAATATTATGAAAAGCTATATGCCAACAAACCAGACAACTTAGATGAAATGGACAAATTCCTAGAAACAACAAAAACTACCTGTACTCACTCAAGGAGAAAAATAAGACCTCAACAAACCAATTACAAGTAAAGAGATTCAATCAGTCATCAAAAATATTCCCACAAAGAAAAGCCCACAACCAGACAGCTTCACAGGGGGCTTTATCAAACATTCCCAAAAGAATTAACACCAGTTCTGCTAAAACTCTTCCCAAAAAATGAGGAAAAGGAATGCTACCTAATTCATTTTATTAAGTTAACATCACTCTAATACCAAAACTGGACAAAGATGCTATAGGAAAGGAAAACTACAAATCAATCTCCCTAATGAACATAAATGCAAAAATTCTCAACAACTACTAACAAATTGAAATCAATGATACAGTGAAAGGGTTATACACCAACACCAAATGGGGTTTATAATAGGAATGCAAGGGTGGTTCAACACAAGAAAAATCAATTAACGTAATGCAGCACATTAACAAATCAAAAGGGGAAAATCACATGATCATATGGAAAGATGCTGAAAAACATTTGACAAAATTCAGCATCTTTTCCTGATTAAAAAAAAAACACTTCAAAAAGTAGGAATCAAAGGAAACCTCCACAATATCATAAAGAGTATTGTGCTCCTCTGAAAGAATTTATACACCCTAGAAAAGCCATGTTTTAATTCTGATCCAATCTTGTGGAAGCAACCATTTCTTTTAATCTCTGTTCAGCACTGTAGTTTGAAACTTCATTAGATAATCTCCACAGAGATGTGACCCACACAATTATGGGCATTAATCTTGATTAGATGGACATGTGACTCCACCCATTCCAGGTGGTCTTGATTAGTTTACCAGCATCCTTTAAAAGAGGAAGCATTTTGGAGAGGGCAGATCCATGAGAGCCACAAGAACTATCAATGCCCACACAGCCAGAGACCTGTGGAGATGAATAAGGAAAAGCCCCAGGCAAGCTTCATGAAGCAAGACGCCTGGAAAGAAATATAGCAGATGTTGCCATGTTTACATGTGCCTTTCCAGTTGAGAGAGAAATCCTGAACTTCATCAGCCTTTCTTGAGTGAAGGTAACTTCTTGTTGGCGCCTTAATTAGGACAATTTTATAGACTTCATTTAATTGGGACATTTTCAGGGCTATAGAACTATAAACTTGCAACTTAATAAATACCCCCTTTTAAAAGCCATTCCATTTCTGGTATATTTCATTCCAGCAGCTAGCAAGCTAGAACTGATTTTGGTACCAGGAGTGGGGTGCTGCTGCAGTTTTCAAATACCAAACATATTGGAACAACTTTTTAAATGGATAAGGGGAAGATTCTGGAAGAGTTGTGAATACTTGATAGAGAAGGCCTAGAATGCTTTTAAGAGACTGCTGGTAGAAACATGGACTCTAGGGATGCCTCTGGCAAAGCACTACACAGAAGTGAGATGTGTGTTATTTCAAACTGGAAGGAAGGCAATCCTTGTTTTAAAATGGAAGATAATCTGGCAAAATTGACTAGTGGTTTTTGCTGGAAGGCAGATCTAAAAGCCATAAACTTGGATATTTAGCAGAAGAGATTTCCTAATTAAATGTGGAAAGTGCAACAGGAAAGAGATAAGCTGAGACCTGAACTCTTGGGTACAAAGAAACCAGAAATTAATGTGCTAGAAAATTCTGGGTTTCCAGGAGAGAAGACCCCAGAGAGTGGTACCCCATGTGAGGATGTTGCCAAATCTGGAACCAGTCAGCCATTTCAGAAAAAGCTATGATTGGAGATGGATTTAACCAGGAAGGATTTGTGGAAAATCCTTATTTCTGATGGGCACAATCTGAGTTTACTACATAGAAAGCCAACAAGAGTGTTGCAGGATCTGTATAAACAGAACTACTGCCAGTCTGGACTGAGAGGAACAGAAAAGGGACACATTGAAGGAAAAATAACTTACGAGGCAGAACTACAGAAGCTAAAGTCTAGAGTCAAGAAACCTGAGACCAGGAAAGTGGACCCACCCAAGCACTTGGAAAGGATGAGTTTGCTCCAAAGACAGAGGATGGGTCTTCTACCTTGTTGCAGTAGAAGAGTGGTGCCCCCTCAGGCCTTAGAGAGGGTGAAGCACATTCCTTGGGAACTGGGGAGAGCCTGACTGCCAACTCATGGAGGGGTTGAGTATGTGTCCTGGAGATGGCAGAGACCCTGTGGTGCACCCCAATGTCTGGAGAGGGTGGGGCCAGGAAAAAGATGGTCTCCCTAATTTCCCCAAGGTTGCATTCAGACAGAGGCAGGCCACTGCATAGGCCCTTGGAAAGGGTACGACTGCTGCTTTCTAAAATCCTGATGATAAATGACTCTCAGACTTTGAAATCTGATGGAGTTTGACCTGTGGATTTTCGAAACTGCTTGGGTCCATGACCCCTGTGTTCCTTCCAATCTCTCCCTATGGAAATGGGAATATGTATACTATGACTGTTGCTCCTTTGTATGTTGGTAGCAAATAACTTGTTCTGAGTTTTACTGGTTCAGAGTCAGAGGAGAATTTTGTCTTAGAACAGACTACGTCTGTAACTAACTTTGATGAGACTTTGTACTGGTTTTAACCTTGTATTGTATTTGTATTGTTACTGAAATGGTTTAAGGATTTCTGATATGTGATAGAATGAAAATACTTTGAATATGGGAAAAAATCATGTCTCTTTTAGGCTCCAGAGGGTGGAATGTGCTTACTTGAAAGGTTTTATGTACCCTAGAAAAGCCATGTTTTAATGAATTTGTCAAAAATGTGAAGAGGCAGCTAACTCAATGGTAAAAAATATTTGGAAACCACATATCAGATAAAGGCTTGATATCCTGTTTACATAAATAAATTATACAGATGAACAATAAAAGAATGAAAAAAACCAATTATAAAATAGGCAGGGAATCTGAATAGATACTTTTCTGAAGAACAAATACAAACAGCAAAAAAAGTACATGAAGAAATGCTCATTTTCATTAGTTATAAGGGAAATGCAAATAAAGATGACAATGAGAAATGACCTCACACCTATAAGAATGGCTGCTATTAAACAGAATATTACAAATATTGGACAGGATGTGGAGAAATTGGAATACTTATCCACTGTTGGTGGGAATGTATAATGGTTCAGCCACTGTGGAAAAATTTGGCCATTCCTCAGAAGACTAAATACTGAGTTGCCATATAACCCAGCCATACCAATACTCAGTATATGCACAGAAGAGGTGAAAGAAGTGACACAAACAGACATTTGCACACTGATATTCATAGTGGCACTATTCACAATTGCCAAAAGTTGGAAACAAACCAAGCATCCATCAACAGATGAGTGGATAAATAAAATGTGATATTTACATACGTGGAATATTATGCAGCAATAAAACAAAATGAGGTCCTGAAGCATATGACAACATGGATGAAACTTGAGGACATAATACTGAATGAAATACGTCAGAGACAAAAAGGCCAGATACTGTATGATTTCATTATTATCATTCTGGTAAAGGTAATCTCAAAGGTTACACTGTAGTACATAGCAGACCTAGAGGTACAAAGAAGTTAGAGATGGGATGAAGACTACCCAATGAGATTGAACTTAAATTCAAGGGAACTGATAGAAATGATGGAAACTAATTTGTGGGGCTATAAGTGACATTGCCATAGTGAAGGTGAATATGACTGAAAGGGATGTATAGTGCCATGTGTCCCACTGGTGAAATCTACAATTATAAATAAGTTCTCACTTGAACTATTTTTAAGTTTTGATATTGGACAAAAAGTTAATACTAGAGGAACATAGGGGGGGAACTAAAAATGTATGCTCTGGCCAGTAGTTAAAAAGAAGACATCAACAGTACCACAGCACTACCAGGGACAACTAATTTTGGGGTAGGGACAAGTGATAAAGGGCAGTTTTATTTGATATTTGGTGTCACTGTTTGTTGGTTCTTTGTAGCTATAGACCAATGAAAACTGTTTAAAATTGAGAGTGCTGCAGATTGTACAATCAAGTGAGGATATTATAAGACATGGTTTATTTATTTTGGACATTATCCATGATGCTCAAAAGATGGAGGGAGCTGTAGGGTACAAAGACTGAGAAGCAAAATAGTGAACTGTGATACCTTTATATGATGGAATATGATGCAGTTAAAGAAAGGAAAGACATCGAGAACATGCAACAAACTGAATAAATCTTGGGAACAATGTGTTGTGCAAAATAAGCCAGAAACAAAAGCACAAATATGCCAAGATCTCTTTCAGAAAATGCTTATGATAAAATTAGAGCCTAAATTGTAGCCCCTTAAAGCAGCCACACTTAGACTGAAGTTGTAAGTGTATGTCTAGATTCTGAGACACTGAGCTATAGGTGTATCAGCTGGTACTTCCCTGGAACTTTGAGTAACTCTATGACACCTAAGATGCGGAAATGGAGTGCTGCAACCTAAAAGATAGCATAGCTATATACAACAACAGTTAAAGTAATTTAAAAAGAGATCAGGCCTCAATTAAAGATAAAAACAAAGCTAATATGGCTGGGATTAAGGTATATCAGAATATAAGGTAAAGTAGTTACTCTAGACCTATGCCTACTGTATGAGACCAATGGCAGAGAGGTTTATTATGTCTAGAGCCTAAATTTTCTGAAACACACAATCTAAATCAACCTGTCTGGACAGCACATTTAAAGAACCCAACCTCCTGGACTTCAGAATAGGAATGAGGCCTTTTAATTCTGTATAGCTTAATGTAATACCAGGATACATCTGAGACTATGGTGTACTAATAATTAAGCATTGGTAGAGCTTTCTCTCTAAAATCAGGAACAAGACAGGATGCTCACTATCACCATTGTTATTCAACATTGTGCTAGAAGTTCTAGCCAGAGCAATTAGACAAAAAAAATAAAGAAAAGAAACAAAAAGCATTCAAATTGGAAAGAAAGAAATAAAACTCCCACCGTTTTCATATGACATGTTATATGTCAAAAATCTCAAAAAATCTACAGTAAAGCTACTAAAGCTAATAAATGAGTACAGAAATATGGCAGGATAAAAGATCAACACCCACAAATCAGCAGTGTTCCTATACACTAGTGATGAGCAATCTGACAAGGAAATCAAGAAAAAAATTCCATTTACAACAGCAGCCAAAAGAATCAAATAATAGGAATAAATTTAACTAAGGCTACAAAAGATCTACACACAGAAAGTTACAAGAAATTACTAAAAGAAATCATGGAAGGCCTAAATAAATGGAAGGGCATGCCATATTCATGGATTGGAAGGCTAAATATAGTTAAGATGTTAATTCTACCCAAATTGATTCATAGATTCAATAGAATACCAATTAAAATCCCAATAACTTAATTTGCAGAAATAGAAAACACAATAACCAAATTTATTTCGAAGGGCAGAGTACCCTGAATAGCTAAAAAATACTTTGAGAAAGGAAAAATGAAATAAAGGGGAGGTCTAACACTACCTGACTTTAAAGCATATTATGAAGCTACAGTGTTCAAAACAGCATGGAACTGGCATGAAGATAGACATACTGACTAATGGAATCAAATTGAGTGTTCAGAAATAAACCTTCTCATCTCTGGAAAATTGAGCTTTGTTAAGACAGTCAAGTCAACCCACCTGGGACAGAGCAGCCTCTTCCATAAATGGTGTTTGAAGAACTGGATGTCCATATGCAAAAGAAAGAAATAGAATCCATATCTCATACCTTATATACAAATTAATTCAAAATGCATCAAAGACATAAACATTAGACTTAAGACCATAAAATTTTTAGAAGAAAATGTAGGGAAATATCTTATAAAACTTGTAATAGGAGGTAGTTTCCTAGACCCTACACCCAAAGCACAAGCATTGAAAAAAGAAATAGATAAATGGGATCTCCTCAAATTAAACACTTCTGTACATCAAAGAATTTTGTCAAGAAATTAAAGAGGCAGCCCAAGCAATGGGAGACAATATTTGAAAACTACATAGCAGATAAGGATTTAGTATCCAGAATATATAGATTCTTCAACTTAACGACAAAAAGACCAACAGCTTAATTAAAAAATGGGCAACAGACATGAACACACACTTCCCAGAAGAGGAAGTACAAATGGTTAAAAGGCACATGAAAAGATGCTCAACCTCACTGGCTATTAGGGAAATACAAATCAAAACCACAATGACATATCATTTCACACCAACCTGAATAGCCATTATCAAAAAAATAGAAAACAACAAGTGCTGAGAAGATGTGGAGAAACAGGCATACCAGTGTTGGTGGGAACGTAAAATCGTGTAATCACTCTGGAAGGCAGATTGGTGGTTCCTCAGGAAGCTAAGTATAGAATTGCCATTGGATCCAGCAATCCCATTACTAGGTATACATTCAGAGAAACTGAAAGCAAGAACATAAAATGGACATTTTCACACTGATGTTTATAGCAGAATTATTTACAATTGTCAAGAGATAGAAACACCCCAAATGTCCATCAATGGATGAATGCCTGCATTTGTGGTACATACATACAATGGAATACTATACAGCTGTAAAATAGAATAAAATCATGAAGCATGTAACAATGTGGATGAACCCTGAGGACATTATGCTGAGTGAAATTAGCCAGAAACAAGAGGACAAATACTGTACGGTCTCACTAATATGAACTAACATTAATGGGTGGACTTGAGAGTTGAAATTAAGAAAACAGGATATCAGGAGATAGAAATTAGAGATTGGGCATTTGGTGCTGATGGAATAGAAATTGTGCAACAGGACTGATTGTAAAAATTCAGAAATGAATAGCACAATACTATGGGATGGTAGCACAATAATATAAGTACACTGAGTGAAGCTGAATGTGAGTATGGTTGAAGGAAAAAGGCAGGGGGCATATATGAAACCAGAAGGAAAGATAGAAGATAAAGACTGAAACAGTATAACTGAGGAATGCCTAGAGTGGACAACGATGACGATTAAATGTACAAATATAAAAATGTTTTTGCATGTGGGAGAGCAAATGAATGTCAACATTGCAAGGAATTGAAAATGGGATGGTAGACAGGAAAAAGTACAGTCAGTGCAAGCTAGGGTTTATAGTCAACATTAACATTGTAATATATACATTCCACTGAATGTAACAAAGGTATTATGCAAAACTAACAAGTGGGAGGTTCTTCAAATGCTTGAAACAAAACTTTCCTGAGATCTTATATACCTCTTGTAAATCTAATATAGATTAAACTTTATATGACATTTAAGGAAGCTTAAATGTCCATTTCACTGACAATTTTATAACTTCTGATCCCTATTTTGTGTCAATAAGGCATTGTAAAGGTCCGCACACTGGTGTAGAGCAGGGTTTTCCCAGGTGTACATGGGCATTAACAATTTAAGGGAATTGATTTCCAAATTATTCGCTTCCACATGTGCCTGTTCCTGAAACTGATCTGCCTACGAATTGTATTTGTTATCAAGTAATTGTGATGGTTCACCTTTTTAAATGATCCTCTGACTTTACAAAGAAGGGCTTACCTCTTTTTCAACCTTAATTCTCACATTGCCATGGGTCGTCTAAATATGAAAGAAGCCAAACAAAAGGATAATTTAAGAATGTCTGCTAGTGAAACTTCTTTTAATCAATGCACCATAAACCTTCAGTAGGGCTTCTTATCATTCTCTGTACTGCATATAATTTATGTAAAGGGCAAAGACAGAGCTTGGCATTAGAGACCAGATATTTAAAGTCTTTTTTGGAATAGCCTGAATTCAGATATATTATAAAGTCAGATAGTGGGAATGAAAATAGTTTTCATTTTGCTGTTAATTTCCACAAAGGAGATTAAACAACACTCTTAAAAGGAGAACACCTACTTTTATATGGCTTTTAAAAATTCCCATAATGTTATTAATAAGTAGGTGGACAGATTATGATAAAGTAAAATGCAAAATAATAGGATCTAAATGGTGAATAAATGGGGGAGGTCACTTGTACAACCTTTTCAACTTTTTTGCTTTCTTCATAAAATATTAGAGAAACAAATATTTTCAATAAAGCAATGCCCTGAACTCTAGAATATCATCATTTAATTAAGATTAATTTCTCTTATTTGGTGTTGATAATCTGTTCTAATACTGTCAAATGCATAAGTACAAATGTGGTTAATTTCAACCCAAAAGCGAAATTACCAATCTAAATATAGATAATCATTCTCAAGTGTCTGTCTTTCTGTCTATCATAGATAATCGTTCTCATGTGTCTTTCTATCTATCTGTCCCCTTTTAAGGTATTTTGAGATATTCAGAAATTAAATTTGGTTAGCTATGTAAATGTTTGTTCAGAACTAGTGGGAAAAATCCTAACTTTCGGTGAGTTGTTCTTACCCTAATTATGCCTAATTTTAACTCCATAAACAAAATGCCTCCAAGAGAAAGTATAACAAGTATAATTAAAAGTCATTTGTTTCATATTTGAAAAACATTTTTATAGACCTCAAATTTGAAAAAGTGAATCATGCTAATGACCAGGTAAGAAATCATCTTGCAAATCAATGGATTTCTAATTCTTTGCTTTCAGTAAAATTCAGGAGGACCTAATTGAGTTGCTAATTAGTTAGCAGATTATTAAAATAAAATTTTGATGATGGATCACTAATTCAAAGATCTGAGGAACACTGCTGTGACAATTCTTCCATTCCCCTTTACATATTTATGTGAAGAAGCTTCCTCAGAGCTTAGAGCTATGACTATAATCCCTGTTCATTCTAGTAAGAAGTCATATTCATCCATAAACATTTATATTAATTAAAATATAAAAAGCCTCATCCATCTAATTAAGAAATATATTTTCAGAAACATTTTTTCAGTATAATGTTAATAAAATGTATATTATCTCTTATTAAATGTTTACTATTAAAATTGTAGCAATAGTTCAATTAAGAAGAAATTTTTCATGCTTAGAACCTTATGGTACCTAGGAATAACACGTTTAAATTTCTATTTCGGTGCAGAGAAATATTATAGAGTTAATTATAAAACCTTCCAAGCATAAAATAAATTGCTCTAAATTAAAATGCTGCTGGAGAAGTGAAATGGAAATACAAAATCAAGGGATAAAAGAATTAACATAAAATTTGTGACTGAACAAATAACATGCTGGTGCAGCTCTTTAAATGGATGTTGGCAAGTATCAATTTACTATGCCAGGTAACGAAGGGTTGTGCAGAGAAGGGAGATAAGGTTAGGGGGATTGGCTGCCATTTTCATCAACAAGGTCAGGAGAGGCGTCACTGAAAAGTTGACATTTGAGGTGACTGGATTAGCAGATATTTAAGAGAAGGATCTTCCTGGCAGAAAAAGAGTGGGGCAATGAGAAGGCGCTGAGGTGAAGAAGCATGCCTGGCGTGTCCGAGGGGCCCCCCACGGCCAGCAGGACACGAACAACGGGAGTAATGAGGAGAGTGGAGAGAGGTAGGATTGGAGAGATAGCAAGGACCAGACCATGTGCAGCCTTCTGAGCTCTGTAAGGGCCCTGGCTTCACTCTGAATTAAAACAAGGGCTTATTAAAGGGTTCTGAACAGATCCTAATCTCATTCACATATTAGAAGAATCCCTATGGATGCAATAGCAAATAGAAAAAGGTAAAAGCAGGGAGACAAGTTAAAAAGCTATTACAGTGAAACATGTGGAGCATAATGGTGGCTTCAACCAGGCTGAAAACAGTGGAAGTGGCAGTTTGACATACAATTCGTCAATAACATATACGTAAAATTATACCCTTTTCTACTATTTGACTCTATGAAGAAAAATATTAGATGGCAACTTAGAAATACCTAAGTGGTAAAAATTTAGTATTTCTTTTCAAAACTAAGGAATCCAAAAGCAAAATAGTTTGAGGATCACTGTGTCATGTGCTATAAAACATAGGTACAGTTGTATCCATTACTCACAAAAGCCAAGACAAGTGCTTCACTGGATTGTGTATATGTCTCGCTCTTGAGTTATATACATTTATTTTTCATCTAACTCTTAAAATCTTTGTACTTAGTAGGAAGTTAAGCTGTGCACATGCCTTTTCCACCTGGACTTGATAGCATCTGACATTCTCTCATCTTTTTTAATATCACGTAGATATTTAAAATAATATTTGAATATATATTGGGCTCTCATGTGGCTGTGTCTCATTTTTGGTCATTCTACTGAAACAAACTCCATGCCCAATGACTATACCATATTGCTTCCCTCTTCCATTGAAAAGACTATTAGAACCGTAAATTTAAAATAACCCCAAAATTCCATAATGTAAGCAAATGTTATAATTTTAAATGGAAAATAAACATATTATAAGTATTAAACAAAATTATATGTTTAATTTTTAAATCCTTCATCGAAGTTCCTTGTAAAAGAAAATATTTCAGATTAAAACTCTGTTGAATATCATTTACACAGTGACAGTCATCTCAGAATTTGTTTCAGTAGTACAATAAATAATAATCTGTATTTACTAACTCAGTTGTAAATCTGTACCCCTGTGGAGAAAGGAAGAGAAGTTTTTCTAATTTGATTTTGCATCATCACAGTAAATAAGGTGAAATACATGACAAACAGTTTTCTAATTTCTCATAAATCATCTCTCTTCTTTTTTTTTTGTCAAAATAGCATTATCAGATTCTATTCTTGGTAATGGAATCATGAAGAATTGTGTGGTTTAGCTGTGCACTGGTTTGAGAAATCATAAAATAAAAAAAAACTTGAGAAAAATTATACATATTTCAGTGAAGAAAAGTTAGAACTCCCTTTCAAAGGGATTTTTAATGGAGGCAAATAAATATGTCTTTAAGGGAAAACTCCAAATCTTAACCATAGTGGCTTACACTTAATTAATTTTTCTTAGGAAAAAAAAAGTTTTTCTCTGAATTCTCAGTTATGCAAAGGTCTGTAGCTTGGCAATAGCTTTCCATTTATGGGGTAGAGCTGATACCACAGCCTAACTGGAAATGCAGAGAATTTTTTCTAAGTCTTTCCATGTGACTAAAGTTAGACTTCTAGAGAAACTTAAGTAGAATACTGGTATGCAGAAACAACTATCATTTTAGTTTCCTACTTTGATGGTATCACTCTCTTATGTCGTATATGTGCTAGTGAAGTAACATATCTCATAATACATCATTTAAAAGAAAAAATCTCCTTATGGATGTACAGTTAAGAAATTTTATTGAAGAACTATTTCTGTAACTAATGAAAGTATATAAAGTGTTAAGCCTGACAATTAACATTCTGTTTGCTTCAAAAGTATTTGGATGTGGTATACAACTTTCATCACTTCTTAGTTTTCGAATCCAAAAACTCTTTTCTCCTTACTTGTCTGGCTATATGTGAAAACAACAAAGTAGTATTTTTAAAATGCCTTACTTTTAATCATAATTCTTAAGCTTTTAAAATACATTTTACTGGGAATAGGGGGTAACTAATAATGGCTAACATTTGTTGACTCCTGCTAATGGTGTAGATGCAGGCACTGTTCTATGAGATTTCATGTATAAACTCATGTAATCCTCATTATAACCCCATAAGGTAAATGTATTAGTTACATTTTACAGAAGAGAAAACTGATTTTCAGGAAAGCTAAATAGTTTTCTCAAGGATATAGCAGCAGATAAGTGTAGGAGCCAGATTTTGAAGTCACACAGCATGCTTTCAAAGTCCACAATATTCCTATGTTTATTGCATCATTAGATACTAAAAGCCTTGTTTTAAGAGTATAAATCTAACTAATAATTGGAAAAGGTCAACATAAAGACAGTACTTTTGCCTAAAGAAGACATTGGTTTCGTAACTAAGGGTGTTATATTTACTGAAATATTGGGATTTTTACTTCCTCGAATCAATATGCATTACATATGCATCAAAGTAAATACAAAGAAATGTATTTCATTAGGCATCAAATGACAGACAATAAATGATCAAACATCTACTTGAAGTATTTCTCTCATGATATGTGGATTAATATTTTAAACTGCATATCACAATTAATTATAATGCACCACAAATAATTGGAAAGAGTTTGTTCATATGTGCAACTAATTAAATACAACAGTCTTGTGAAATCTATGATAAATCATTCTTATTCACAACCAGGGGACACTGGTGACATTTAAGAATGTAATCTGCAGAGTCTACAATTGTGTATTAGTCATTAATGGAGAGCTACCTGGAGTCAACCAGCTCTTCATGCAGAGGAGCACAAGTTCAGCCCAGCTGCTTTAGCTTAGACAGTCACCTTACATTCGCACTGTCTAACTCATATGTCTTCACATAACCAAAAAGACCTATTCATGTAAATTCAGTCTCCGGGTAAAATAATATAATGATAAATACCTGGTTATACAGGCCACACCAGACAATGGAGGCCTGTGCTCACATAATATGTGCATAGAGAACATGATAATGTACAGCAATCTTCCTAGTATGAGGCAGAAATTTTCATCATTTCAAGAAAACTCCCAACCTATCACTAAGACACCCATCATATTTTCCTTTCCGACCTCACCTGTAATATAGCTAATGACTTCTACAGATTTTCTGTCATTGAATCACTGCCTTCCTGATCCTTATGAGTTGCCCGAAAATCAGCCTTCAATATTATCATTAAATTTCTTCTTTGGAAAAATTCCTATTTGCCCATAACGTCCTATATCACACAGCATCATATTTATGGATAAAAGGCAACTTTCTCACCCTCCTATTTTCTCCTATGTAACACACTAATAAATGGAGTAATAATAGGGTTGTATATGGGAATTCTGAATTTTATGTATTTTGTGCAAGCTACTCTGTAAACCTACAACTTCTCTAACAAAAATAAAATAAAAATTTAAATACAGTGTGCCAAAGGCTAAAAATGCAAAAGCCATAAAATTCATATTTTATAGTGTTACAAAATTTCAAAGGTTAGAGCTGCTGAAATCATCGCTGAGATACTTGCCAAAACTGCTGTCAAAGAAACGGTGAAAATGACTGGGGACAAAGCAAGTGCCTCTCTCAAATTACACAGCACATTTTAAAATCACAGAAGTGGCTGGAAACTTAAGATGACAAATATCCAACTTCTGACAAAGTTGATATTATTCACTGCAAACATGAATCTGCCAATCTTGTAACTTTAGCTCATGTTTTGGTGTTTATCATATATGACCTAAATAAATAATAGTGTGAAAAAAAGACAACCTACAGAAAGGGAGAAAGTATTTGGAAATTACATATCCGATAAGGGTTTCACATCCAAACTATATAAAAAATTCCCCCAACTCAACAACAAAAATGGTCAAAAAACTTGAATAGACAGTTCTCCAAAAGAGATATGCAAATGGACAGTAAGCACAAGAAAATAAGCCAGATACAAAAGGACAAATATTATGTAACCTCAGTGATATGTAATAATTAGAATATGAAAATTCATTGTGTCAGAAACTAGAATACAGGTTACCAGGGGCCAGGGTGGAGACAGGGAATGGGGTATTAATGATTAGAAAATTTCTTTTGGGGTAACAGAAAAGTTTTAGTAATAGATGGTAGTGATGTTAGCACACATTGTGAATGTAATTAACATCACTGAATTGTGTATTTGAAAGTGACTAAAATGGGAAAGTTTATATTATATATTTGCTACTAGAGTAAAAATTTTACAAGACCAAGTACTCTACAACACAGGGAACCCTATCATAAACCTGTAAATTATGAACTACAACTAATTGTATGATTATAATTATATTGTTCCATCAATTGGAACAAAAGTACCACACTAACAGTGTTGAAATAGGAAAACTGTAGGTTGTGGGGAGAGAATATGGGAATTATGTATTACTACATGATTTGTCTGTAAACCTACAACTAATTTAATTTTTTAAATGATCAAATATCAGCAATTTCATATGGCCCAACCTAACACCAAGGCTGGACAATGTGATGATCTTAAGTTTTATTGAAAACGAGAACATTGCTATACAAGTCTACGACAAAAATAGCAAGACATTGCTTTGAATATCATATCATCTATTTAATTAGTCTGGTTAAAATGCTGTTGCAGTACCTCAAGCTTCAGTTATTGCTTACATCTCACACTCTCCTAAAGACTGTCACATAGATTTAAAAGCAGCAACATAAATCACAACTTCTACTATCTAATACCATGGTTTCTAAACATCATGCCAACAAATGGTGAGAGTATTATGAAATCTTCAGTTCAATAATCCAATATTCCATCAGTAGTTAACAAAAGTAATGTGAAAATAAAACACATTCTGAAATAAATGCCAAGGTTAAAAATACTTCTTCATAGTTTATATACTTATTACATGATATTATAAAGAACCAAAATTTTTCCATTCCTAGTACTTTCATGTTACTTTAAATTGATTTTGGAATTACACTACTAAATCTTTGTCCTGAGAACTCAGCATAAGTGTAGGCAGTCAGATTAAACACAATATGGTTAGCAGACTTATAGTATAATTATTTTTTACCCTTATAAGCTCTTCACTTGAATCCAAATGCATTGATGGAACACACTATTGTCAAAGCACTGTGTTGTGTATCATAAAGAAAGAAAAATTATAAAATGGTTTCTCTCAAAGAGTTTACATTCTAATTTTAGAGTCAAGGCATGAACATATATGTTTTGAAACTAAATGTACATTAAGTTACATGTTAAAATGGCAAAATAAAAAAATACTGTATCACAAGGCAGTACATAATTGTCAGATGTATACAGTACAATTAGTAATTAATGTTATTATTCAAAAGAGAAACAGACATCTTCAAACTCAGTCCAAAAAAGATTAGTAGATGCAGTAGGACTTGTGCTTTCTTTAAAAGGTCACTAGTGTTTCTATGGCGGGAAGAAAAACACTGCTTCATTCTCTAGATGCCATGGGCCTGAGCTGAGTAGGGGTCAGAAATGAGATTATATAGGAATAGCCTTTCCAAACTGGTTTTTAATTATACATCATTATGACTTTTGACTTCACCAGTATTTCTTGTCACATTTTAGCTAAAAACTTAATTATTCATTCTTGCCATCAACTTATTTATCACCAAAAAATCTCTGGTATACTCTCAAAGTTCCAACTGGTATCGTTTATTTTAAGTTTTTCAGAAAGAAAATGCTCCAGTAAATTTATAATAGCTGCCTATTGGCTAAGAAAAGAAGGTTCACATATTTGGGACATCTCAAAATTTCAAAATAGAAGTCTGTGAAGACTCTCTTTAAATTGAGAATATCCTCAATATCCAGTTCTATCACACTTTAGTATATTAAAATATTCTAACTTCTACTTCTTCTGAATCCATAAGGAAACATGAGAAAAAATAGAATAAAAAAAAAACTCAGTCTCCCCATTTTCTGTATTCTTCATTTCCTGCTCCCAACTATAGCTCAAGTGACCTCATATTGCAAGACCAATGTTGACCACCATCAAGAAGAATTTAAATTTACTGCCTCGTTGAGCCAACTCTGCCCCATTTCAGATCCCAGGTGACTCTGCATTAATTCAACCTTACTACAAGCCTTCTTTTTTCCCTGGGATACCAGCCTTTATAACTGCACTAGTACATCTATTTGTACCAGGCTGGAATCTTGCTTTGTTCCTGACAGATTCTCTAAGAACTGAAGCTCTAGACCTAATTCCAATCCAATGTCTAAAGCCAGGCCCCAAATTTGAGATATTTTTAACTACTTGCAGCCACCTCCTGGTTCTGTGCTCTATCCTTTTCTTTCAACATTAACTAAATTCCTTTGCATGATTTAGGAATGTGAAGTACCACCATTCTAAAACACCAGACTTCCCATTCATTTATTCAACAAATAGTTCCTAAAGGACTACTAAGTTTGTAGATGTGGATCGGGTTCTGGATTTGCAATGGATACTGTTATATAGGGATACTACAACTGACAGGCCCTCATATGCAAGACTGGTATTATGAGTCAGTTACTCCAGGGAAGACCTCAGTCCCTTGTGCTGAGCAGTATATTTTCTCCTGGTCTGCCTCTCAGGCTCTAAAAGTCCATTCTAAGAATCTCCATACTTTGTAACTACAACATTGTCCTTCAAGTCCCCATATCTGCCATAATTTGCTATTTGAAAGACTGTTTAGAACATTTTAATACCACTAGATCTTGTACCTTTCATTTAACAAACTGGTTTTCCCGTGAAATACTAAATAAAAGAGATGCTGCGATATCATCTGCCATGGGCCGTTCAGTTCACAGTTACTTTAGGGTGCTATCACCTTTACAATATAGCACTTTCACCAATACAATCCAATATTTTCTTTCCAATATTAAGTTCTTTGACTACTTTGGAGTCTGTTATTGTTAGAGAAAACTGTCATTGAGGCTTCATTCATTCTTAGAAAGTTTCCACCAAGGGAACTATACATAATTACAGGCCCATGTCTCTGGCCATAAAACAGTACTGTACAGCTACCTGATTTAAGAATTTTTCATTTCTTTGAAATAACTTTCATTTGCAGGTTATATAACTGTATATTTATGTGTGTGTCTGTAGATATATCCTATGATGTAGCATATTATGTTTCACTGCCAGAGTAGGGCTTGCCAATTTCTAATCATCTTTAAAGGAAAAAAAAAAAAAAGATTTACTTTGACACATTAATGGTTTAGAGAAACTTGAGCCCTAAGCCTAACAAAATACTGAAGAATGTAAACACAGTACCTTGTAATAAACAGCATAATATATTCCCCCAATATAGTCAAGATACACTTAACATGTTGTAGATAATATATACTCTCATATAATGGGTGACTGGCCTATGGAGGTCAATGATTAGGGAAATAAAATCCCCAGTACATGAACCACAAATCAAAATAATTCTGCTTACTAGGCATGGAAATTGGCAATGATCACAAGGAACTGGTATCAGTTCAGTTCTGCCAGAAAAGCACGAAGCCAAATAGTGAGGAAACATGACCTGAATGTCAATTAGTTCTTTTTCCTGTCAAATGGAATGCTTGTCTCAATCTTAAAGTCTAATCAGGTTTAAAGACATCATCCTTTTTTTATTATTTCCCAGCAGCTACAAACTCTTATGATCAATGGTCATGGAAAGGAAACAGGCTATGCCCTGAATTATGACATTCCAAATCCATAGCAAACCCTTCCTATGATCAAACTTCTGTTTCCCCTATACTCTTCCCAATAAAAAAACACAATAGTTTATATATTAAAAGTCTCAGCCCCTGATGACTTTAATTTTTTTCCTCTTTTTGTGGATTTCAGTAGGCTAACTCAAATGGACAGATGAATGAAAGGACGAGTAGGAAATACTCATGGAGTGGGTCAGATAGATAGATGAATGGTCCAGCATTATTTTATATATATATATAATTACTAGGACAAATTAAAAAAAACATAGGACTGTACAACATAGACAATGAACCCTAATGTAAACTATGAACTAATAATACTATATTGGCAATAATATTGTTACATCAATTTTAAGAAAGGCACCCTATTAACACAAAGTATTAATAATAAGGAAAATTGGGTGATTGTGAGGGGGGTATGTGAGAACTCCATATTTTCTGCATGATTTTTCTGTAAGTCTGCGATTTCTCTAATAAAAAATAAGATTTAATCAAAATTGACATCTACAAGACTATGACCTTCCTCCATACATAATAATTATAAGGTGATAGTTCATACACCTAAATATAAAATTCAAATTATAAAGCTTCTATAATAAAATGTAGGAAAACATCACTGCAGCTTTTTCATTGCCATGGATTTCTTAGAGGAGACCTGAAAAGCACTAGCCTTATCATTGCTCCAAAAAAAAAAAAAAAAACACTAACCATGAACGAAAAAAGTAATAAAGTAGATAATTGAAATTAAAACCTCCTACTCATTAGAGGGTATCATTAAGAAAGTGAATAGGCAAGCAATATGGTGGGAAAAAATATTTGCAATACATATATTGGACACAGGGCTTGGCTCAAAAATACATACAGAACTCCTACATATCAATAATCAGAAGATTAAAAACCCAATTTTCTAAATGAGCAAAAGAATTAAGCAGATACTTCACAAGAAAAGATGTACAAATACCCAATAAGAAAAAGAAAAGGTGTTCAACATTATTTGTCATCAGGAAAATACAATAAGATTCTATTTAAGGTCTACTAAAAAGCTAAAATCAAAAAGACTATCAAATATTGGCAAGCATATGGAGCAAATGGATCCCACATACACTGCTAGCGAGTGGATAAAATATTACAACCACTTTGGAAAACTATTTGCCTATTTGGCAGTTTCTTATAACATTAAAGATACCCTTCCTATGAGAATCAACAATACCACTCCTAGGCATTTACCCAAGAGGAATGAAAACATATGTCCAATAAAAGATAAATTAGAACAATTAAAACAGTTTTATTTGAAGAGCCAAAAGCTGGAAACAACTCAAATGTCCACAGAGAATAGATAAACCAATTGTCCTATATTCATAAAATACAATCCTGTTCAGCAATATAACAGATTAAACTACTGATGCAAAGAAAAATATGATGAATCTCAAAAATATTCTGTTGAGGGAAAGAGGCCAGAATACATACCGTATGATTACATTTATAGAAAGGTCAAGAACAGGCAAAAGTAATCCAGGGAGACAGAAGTAAAAATAACAGTTATTCTTGGGGAGGGCTATGGACCTGACTGGAAAGGAGCATAAGAAAACTTTCTGGGTGATAAAAATTTTTTACATCCTGATTTGGGGTATTGGGTACCTGGGTGGTAGCTTTCTAGAGTAAATGCAATGGTCAAAATACTCAAGATCTGTATATTCCATACTGTAAATTTTATCTCAATTTTTTTTAAAGAAATGGGTTCTAAAACGTTTTTCTAACTTGCATAATTATGGAATGGAAGTTCAAAAACTATGATCCACAACATTATATCACAAACTACTCTAATGGTCTATATTCAACCCCTGGAATGAAAGAGAACTGGATTTGAAACAAGGCTTTGGCACTTAAAGTCGTGCAAACTCAGGTGTTACTTAACCTCTTTAATAACAATACTGATGTCACAAGTTTGTTCTGAGTATCAATTATTACATAGAGTAATACAACTGGGAAGAAGAACTTAGCTATTTTATCATCATAATGACCATTATGAGAAACTGAAATCCAGCTGAATATGGATGTAACACAATCTCCTGTTTTGCCCGCCCTTGCAAATATTTCCTTTGTGGCACAAATAGGACCTGACCACTCCAAGCTCCTGGATGAGCGTTTGGACAAGAATTAAAGCATTAAGGACTAGTCATGTTAATGCATTTTAGATGCTCACCAACCTGGAATGAAACTCAATCCTGAGACTTTGGCTGGAACTATCAGAAAAGAGAAGCTTTTATTTTTTCTGTTGAGATTGCTGAGCTCATCTTTGCAGTCAGGTAACCATTCTGAGAATAAAAACAACACAGAGAAAAGCAGACTTGAAAAATGGGGAGCCATCATTTGAGAATCTGGATCAGCTGTGTCTAGAGTTTTCATTATATCCTTTTCTTATTTAACCCAGTTTAAGGCAAGATTCATTTGCAAATTAATTAGTCTTGAAAGAAAAGTAAATATGGTGCACTTATAATGGCAAATTAAAAAGTAGCATTGACATAGTGCATTACTGTTTTTAAAAATGCTTTCACATACATTTAATTTCAAGCAATCTTATAGAAACCTGATAGAGTAATTTTTATAACCCATTTTTAAGTTGTAATTATCAAGGCTTTGAAAGCTGTCCAAAGCCTCATAATAGTAAGTGATAGAGCAGAAATTTGGATTGCTGGCTTTAAATTTTATGCTATTTCCAAAATAATGTAGGCCTTTATATTGTTAGGCATATTTTCACTTTATATTTTATTGAATTATTGTTGTTTCTCATAATATTAACTGTCTCCCATGAACTATTATGAGCTTGCTTTGGCAAAAGTTCTTCAGCAACTCAGTGCCTAATGATTTCTAATTCTCACTGTTTTGCTTCCACAAATCATGTTCACAGTTCTCTTTCCAGGATCTGAAAACATTCATTTTACTGCATTCAAATTGCTATAATATTCCTTTAGGAACCTCCCAAGTATTAGCTCAGAATTCTAATATCTTTTCAAGCAGTGGAAGCCTTTCAGTTCCACTAAAAGGAGCTTAGTCTCCAGGGCACATAGAGTTATATTTGTTTTCTGCAGAGTTGTCTTCAGAATATTTTTGAACATGAAGCTAACTCCTGCATGTACACTAACATTATTTCTAGCATCCTCCCTTCCCTCGTTAGTGCATGTGTAGGCATGTATTGTCTGAGCAACTACAGTCATTGTCACAGTCATCATCATCATCATCATCATCATCATCATCATCATCATCATCTTCTCAAAAGAAACACTATAACTCTTTGTTTTTTAAGTGTGCACAATTTTCAAAGCCTTAATTAGATGATGGACATTGACTATTTCCCTGCTGAGTCAATGTAGCTTAATAACACCAAGGAACTCATCAGAAAGTCAATGCTTGGTATTGCCCAGCAGGTTGTTCTCACTTGCCTTTATGAAAGGATGGGCAATGTTACTTCCAAGTTTTCCAATGTATAAGTACTTTTCTCAACTATCTCTCTTGTTTAATTCATTGGTTTTCCAATTACCCTTGCTAAAAGAGATGTTTGAATCCTAACAGGGAAGCCCTTTGGGACCCACTTAACCAATTCCCCTAATGTTAAAAAAAAAGGTCCCCAAACGAGGAGACTGCTTGGCATCCACATGTGAGGCAAGCTGTCCACTGGCATCATTGATAGGTTTTGAGGATTAGTTGAGCATACATTTCTGAATGCGGAATGAGTTTTCTGGTTCTGCCTTTGTCAGGTCTTCATAGTGTCTTCATTATCCAAAAATGAAAGTAGAAAAGCTACTTCTGTTAAAAGTAAATGACATACACATCACACCATACACACAAAAAAAGCTCTAAATGGATCATGAATCTCAACATAAGACCTAAAATCACAAAACTCCTAAAGAAAACATAGGGAGAATCCCTTAAAACTTGGATTTGGCAGTGATTTCTTAGCTGTGATGCAAAAAGACAAGAAAGATCATATGGTCTTCATCAAAATTAAAAACTTTTGCACATCAAAAGGCAATATGAAGAAAATGAAAAGACAATCAACAGAACTGAAGAAAATGATTGCTAACAATATATCTAACATGGTTATAGGAGCCAGAATATATGAGGAATGGTTACAACCAATAACAAAAAGACAAAGAACTCAATTTAAAAATGGACAAAGGACTTGAATAGACATTTTGACAAAGAAGAGATACAAATGGCCAAAAAGCACATGAAAAGATGCTCCACATCATTGGTCATCAGTGAAATGCAAATCAAAACTACAATGAAATACCACTTCACACCTGCTAGGACAGCTATTGTTTAAAAAACAAGCAAAGAGAAAATAAGTGTTGGTGAGGATGTGGAGAAATTGGAACCCTTATACACACTTGGTGATTGTAAAATGGTGCTGCCATGTGAAAATCAGTTTGGCAGTTCCTCAAAAAATTGAACATAGAATTACCATATCACTCAGCAATCTACTTCTTGGTGTACACCCCAAAAAAACTGAAAGTAGGAATTTGAACAGATAATTGTACAACAATGCTCATAGTAGCATCATTCACAATAAACCAAAGGTGGAATTGACCCAACTGTCTATCAACAAAAAAATAGATAAACAAATGTATATACAAATGCGATATTATTCAAACATAAAAAAGGAATGAATTTCTGATTCATGCTCCTATATAGATGAATCCTGAAAACATCATGCTGTATGAAATAAACCAGATATAAAAGGACAGTTATTATATTATTTATTATAATATTATGTGATTTATAATATATTATTATATGTAATATAATAATATATTATTTATATAATATATATTATATGATTTTACTTACACATTTGTACAGACAGAAAGCAGATTACAGGCTACCAGGAGAATGGGGAGTTAATGCTTAATGGGTACAGACTTTCTGTTGTAGGTAATGGAAAAGTTTTGGTAACAAATGGTGATCATGGTAGCACATATCACGAATATAATTAATGCCACTGAAGTGTATGCTTAAAAGTGGTTGAAATGGGAAATTTTATGTTATATATATATGTGTGTTTACAGTAAACATACCTACAGTAGAATATTAGAATGTTCTATATAGAAATATCATTAGAATGTTCCTATAGGGAGAAAGAGACGGTGACATGTTACATGGGAGTTATGTTGGGAGGTCAAACCTTCTGGGTTGGAAGAACTTGTCTCAAACTAACACTTGGGTGCAGAGTCTGCAATGGTGGGCATGGCCAACTAGGAAACAATACCACAAAGGAAAATGAGGAAGCAGATAGGGGAGAGAGTGCAGCATTTCAGGAGATTTATGGATTGGCATGAAGATACCACCCCTACAACTATCCACTCACTCACTACTACCAACATATATAACCCTAAAACTCATACATGCACTTTCCAGATTTATTTAACCAAGATACTGAAATCCATTAGATGTGAAATAACCACACTTTGATGCTATTCATCCTAGCCTCTTCAAGTGCATGCCTACCAAAATTGAGAAAATACATATTTTTTCCCTGTTATTTGTCTTTATTCTCCCTTCCAGAAAGAAACCACATTTAGAATCACTGCACTTCTACTGAAAGGAATATTTGCAACCTCAGGCTCTCTTGGATCTCTTGGATCAAAACTCAGCATCAGGAAGGCCATTACCTCATGGGATGGAGAAAACAGTCAGTGCTCAGGAGTGCCTGACCATTACTTTGGGCTTCAACTCTCTATGACCCAGAAAATCCTTTTACCCACAAGTGATGTCTTGGCAAAGGAAGGACATTTTAAATGGGAGCAAACCATATCAAATATCACAGACAGAATGTACCCCAAAATGAGATGACTGTGTATCTAAATAGATTTACAAGTAACCTCGCTGATGAAGTTATTTATAAGTAACTCAGAGGCCTGAGTTGTAACAAACTTCCTGCTTCTTGCCTTGCCTAACTTGAATCTATTATCAAATCATCACCAGAATGATCTTTCTAAATTTGACCATTTTATTCTCCTACTAAAAGTCCTTCAGTGGCTTTCCATTTACTACACACTCTAAAACACTTTTTATATAGTGCCTATCATTGTTCAATCCAACTTATGCTTCAAGCACCGATTCTTATTTAAAATGTTTCCTGAATCCTCAGGTAGATTGAAATCTCCTTTCCTTGTACACGGTTATAGCCTAGACACATTTCTCTCACATCACTGACAACATTATTTTCCAGCTACATGTTTTCAAATTTACCTTTCTTAATAGACTTTAAGGTTCTTGAGGGTAAGCACAGTGACTAGCACTTTGCAAAAACCCAGTATTTAATTGTTGAATGAAAGAAAGAGAAATAAGAGAAAGAAAGGGAGAAAGAGATCATTAATATGGGTGAGTTAACCTTGGAAAAAATATTTTCATCTCTAAGCGAGCAGGAAGGAAAGGAGAATGGGTAAAATAATAAGGAGCAAACTAAACTAATGATGCAATAGAAAACCAAAAAAATGAAAACAGGAATCAACTTTGGACATCATAGAAACCCAAAATGTGTGTAGAAAAAGGAATATTGTGTACAGATAGAATGAACTTGCAGCTGATCTGTGCAGCTGTGGTTCTATGCTTATCTCCAGAAATACCTATAACCATGGTACTGACCCTTGGCCAAGACAGGAATGAAATGTACTAGCTAACGATTTATGATGTACTATTTGAATCTTGAAACTTCCCTAGCAATAGCAAGTCAACTACCTTGTTTATCAAGAATGTAGATTAATTGTTTATAGCTGGTTTACATAGTTACATAGCCTCAGTTTACCTACTGATATGTAGTATAAAAAAGATCCCTCAGTCTTATAATATAGAATATAGGGACCTAGAGATACACAGAAGCTAGAGATAGGTGAACAGTTTACCTAATGAGGTTAAACTTAAATTTGAGGGGATGAATAGAAGTGATTGTATGTAGTTCATTAGTGGGGTTATAAGCAATATTGCCATATTGAAGCTGAACCTGATTGAAAGGGATTGTATAGAGCTATGTACCTCACAGATTAACACTACAAATTAACTAAGTTCCTGCATGAATTACTTCAAAGGTATGAATCTTGTAAAAAGAGCCAATCCTAGAGAGGTATGGGGTGGGGGGGAACTACTATGGCATGCTATGGCCTATATTTAATGGGAAGACATCAATAGTACCACAACAATGCCAGGGGTAAATAATTGGGGGAAAGGGAGGAAATTAAGGTTTAGATTTTCTATTTGGAGAAGGTCTGTTTCTCTATTATTGTTCTCTTTGGAGCAATGAAACTTGTCTAAAATTGAAAGTGATGATGATTGTACAACTAAGTGAGGATACTGTAAGACATGGACATTATCCATGATGCCCAATGGATGGAGGTGGCCAAAAGGTACATTGACTGAGAAGCAGAAAGGCAAATGGTGGTGTATAAATATGATGAAATATTGTGGAGCTACAGAAGGGAATGAAGTCATGAGGCATGCAACAAGGTAAATGCATCTTCAGGACATTATGTTGTGCAAAATAAGCCAGAAACAAAAGAATAAATATTGTATAGTCTCTTTTAGAAAATACTTATAAGAAAACTGGAGCCTAGGTTGTAAGCTTTTATAGCATTCATGTTTATTCCTGGGCTTTAAGTGTTATTTCTGGATTCTGAGATGCTGTGCAGTATGTACACAACCTGGTATTTCCCTGGAACTTTGGGTACTTATGTGACACCTAAGACTCAGAGATGGAGTTCTGCAGCTCTGAAAGCCAGCATTACTACATAAAACTGCTAAAGAAACTAAAAAAAAAGATCAGACTTCAATTAGAGATAAGAATGAAGCCAATCTGGTTGGGATTAAGGTAAATCAGAATAGGACAAAAGATGATACTCTCTGTGTTTAGAGCTTCACCTACTACATGAGACCAAAAGAAGAGAAATTAATTTGTCTAAAACCTAAATTTTCTGTAGCACACAGTTTAACTCAACCTGCCTGGACAGCTCATTTAAACAACCCAAACATGTGGACCCCAGAATAGGAATGAGGGCTTGTAATTCTATACAGCTTAATGAAATACCTGGATACATCCTAGAATATGTTGGGTAGATAATTTTAAAAGCATTGTAAAAGTTCTTTGGGGGACTGGAAAAAAATATGGAACTATTAAACTTTTCCATCTGGGAATCCCCTGATACTCTTTCAAATATTACAGACTCCCAAGTTAATAGGTCAAGCCCTTGGTCTTGAGGCTTACTCTTTTGAAACTTACTTCTGTAGCAGAGAAGCTATGCCTACCTATAATTATGCCTAAGAGATACTTTCAGAAATCATCTTTTGTTGCTCAGATGTAGCCTCTCTCTCTCTCTAAAGCCAACTCTGAAAAGAAAATCATTACCCTCCCCCCTACATGGGACATGACATCCAGGGGTTAAAGTCTCCCTGGCAACGTGAGACATGACTCCCAGGGATGAGCCTGGCCCTGGTATCATGGGATTGACAATGTCTTCCTGACCAAAAGTCAGTAAAGAAATGTAACAAATAAAGTATCAGTGGCTAAGAGAGTTTAAATAGAGTCCAGAGGTTACTTTTCAACATGAAAAAATTAGAACAGGTGTTGGCCAAATATCCCTAAAGATTGGGAGAAGGATCAAAGGACAAGGAGGAGTTAAAACAGAGAAGATAGGAATTAACAAATGAGTATGACTGCTGAATAATCATATTGATATTTCTTTTAGTCTTTCGTGTTGTGCAACAGCTAGAAGAAAAAAACCTGAAATTGTGGAACTGTAACCCCATCAAACTTTGAAATCTGTTCCATAACTATTCGTGAAAAATCTATTTTGAAATTTATTGCTTTTTGTATATACTTAATATGTCACAATAAAAAATGTTAAAAAAAAAATAGATGCCCAAAATAAGCCAGAAATGAAAGAATTGTTGTATGGACTCCATTAGAAAATGCTTATAAGAAAACAGGGGTCTAGATTGTGTGCTCTTATAGCAGACACATTTAGTCAAAAGTAGTAATTATTATTTCTGGATTTTGAGGGGCTATTATATATATATATATTTATATTTATATAACCTGGTATTCAGAGATAAGAATGAAGCTGATCAGGTTGGGATTAAAGTAATTCAGAAGACAGGGGTAAAGAAGACATTGTCTTTATTTTAGAACTGCACCTACTCTTTGAGACCAAAGAAAGGTTTATTTTGTCCAAAACCTAAATTTTCTGCAGTACAGAATCTAACTCAACCTGTCTGGATAGCTCTTTGAACAATTCATACACAGGGACCCCAGAATAAAAATGAGAGCCTTTATTCCTATATAGCTTAATACAATGCCTGAATACAACTCAGACTATATTAAGAAGATAATCAAAAAAGTATTGACAAAGTCCCTGAGGGATGGGAGAAAAAGTATGGAACTACTAAACTTTACCATCAGGGAATCCCCTGATACTGTTACAAACATTAGGGTCACCCCAATCAATAGGCCAAACCCTTGATCTTGAGTCTTACTCTTGTGAAGCTCAGGTAGGTAGTGGAGAAGCTTAGTCTACCTATAGGCATGCCTAAGAGTTACTTCTGGAGGACCTCTTTGTTGCTCAAATGAGGCCTCACTCTCTGTAAGCCCAACTCTGCAAGTGAAATCTTTACCTTCCCCCCTACGTGGGACATGATATCCAGGGGTGATGGTCTCCCTGGCGAAGTGGGAGATGACTCCCAGGGATGAGCCTGACCCTGGCACCATGGGATCAACAATGTCATCCTGACCAAAAGGGGGAAAAGAAGAGTAACAAATAAGGTATCAGTGGCTGAGAGAGTTCAAATAGAGTCGAGAGGCTCCTCTGGAAGTTGCTCTTTGCAAGCTTCAGTTAGACATTGCTACCTATCATAATTTGCCAAACCCCAAACAAAACCATTCCAGCCAATCCTAAAGAACCCCTAGAGCAATATATAAGAGCAATATATATATAATATAAGAGCAATATATAAGAACCCCTAGAGCAATATATAAGATTCTACAAAGGTTCACTAGTGTAACTTTTCAGAAACCCATAACTTCCAGACGGGTCCATGGTCCAGATAAGTCCTGAAACCTAGAGGGCTTAACCTCTCCAGAACATCAGCTAGTTCCATCTCCCTACCCCATATTATTACAGCCCCTTCCAACATGAAAAATTTAGAATGGCCATAGCCCAAATATCCCTTAAGAGTAGGACGGAAAGATCAAAGGTGATGGTGGAGTTATACAGAGAAGGTAGGATTTAACAAATGAGTATGATTGCTGAATCACTGTGTCATTTCCTTTAGTCTCCAATATCTTACAGCAGCTAAGAGTAAAAACTTAAAATTGTGGAATTGTAACCCATCCAAACTCTGAAATCTGTTCTACAATTAATTGCTGTGCTGTGCTGTGCTGTGCTGTGAAATTTATTGATTTTTAGTATATATGTTAGTTTTCACAAAAAGAAAAAAAGTGATGATAAAAAACATATATATTCTAGCCTCCAATGTTCCAGAGCAGCTACAAGGAAAAATCTGAGATGATGTTATAGTGGCCAATGACAAACTCTGGGAGCTGGCCTCTTTGTTGAAGAGTGCTTTGAAAAAAGAAAAAAAAGTGCTTTTTCTTTCTTTGCTTTGTATGTATGTTATATTACACAATTTAAAAAAAAAGCCTCAGGAAACCTGTGCTTGGCTGACCCAAGGCCAAGGTATTTCATACATATCTTAATGGGTCACAATTCAAAGTCACAGTGCATCTTGTATAATTAGTAAAGTTCACTGAGAGCTGTACCTAGAAGTCTCAGACTCTCTGTTTGCCTGAAATTTCTTTCTCTCACTGTACTACAATTCATCTGTATTAAAGCCTCAAATGAATATATGCCATGGCACCTCATGAGTTCCTTAAGTTATCCAACATTGTGAAACTGATATATTTGGCACAATGAGGAAGGTATTGAAATGACCCTTGGCTCTAAAGTTTAAATGATGGCTAAGGCTTTCTTTGAGTTAAAGAAAGATGAGGAAAGGGTGATGATAAACTTTTGATGACAGGTTGGCTCCCAGGCCACTTCTGGGTCTTAAAGTTGAGAGATTCTGAGCCAGGGAGAGGGAGGAGCTACATGAATTTAAAAAAGAAATTCAGACAAAGGGGTTGTCAATCAAGAATACTATAATTTTGGCTACTTTGGCAAAAATGAAAGTAACAAAAAGGGTGGCGGCTACCAAATTAAGGCTGGTGACCCTAAAGAAAAGGATCAGTATAGCAAAAAGGAATGGGGCAGATATTTCTTTTGATCAGAATGTGACTCAGTCTGAAAGAGAATCACTAAAAAGACATAATGGTTTCCTATAGAGGAATCAAAGACAACTGAAACCAGAGATATTCAGTGAAAGAGTTAATTCCTTTGTGGACTAGATATAAATGGCTTCCTGAGAAGCCTCTGCCAAAACGGATTTTATGCATTCAGAACCAAGGAGCTATTTCCCTTGTATGAGATACTGCCAAATGTTAGCAGTACCACTCAGGATTCTCAATTAGCTGGAACTTTTATAGATACGTGGATAGAGGGACAAACTCCCAATATGCAGATATGGATAAAGGCAGGGTTACATAAAACATACCTATAAAGGGGAAATAAGATGCTGAATGAAATAATCCTCCTGAAAGTGCTGAAATGTTAAGAATACAAACAACTGTAGATTAGCTTTATGATGATACTAAAGTATTCCTTTATTTAATGCCTTTGATTTGATGGATGTTGTGACTGAAGAGTTTCCAAAAGCTTGAATTCCTTATGTGTCCCTTCTGATGAGTGAGCAGGATGCTGTAAGGGAAGCTGACATTGACCTCCTGCTGCTTAGACCCTTAAATAGGACAGAATGCTAGGAAAAGATTAGGATAATTCTGAAGAAGGAAAATAATGATAAAAGGGATCAAAAATAACTATCAGGACATTTAGAGGTGGAAATGTTCACATGGTTAATTTAAAAGGAATATGGAAAAGGAGGGGATAGATGGGGTAGTTACTAAAATTTTAATAATCACTACAAAAGATTAGGTGATCTGGATGCATCATCAACTCCTCAATTTATTCTAGCCTTGATGAATTCTAAAAAAGGTCTAATACTGACATAAACGTAGAATCTACAATCTCTTCCGAAGTAGTACTGCTTAAAATAGTGGGCGATAAGGAAAAGTATTACTATTCTGAATGATAAGATGACCAGGGTCCTTTGGTGCAACTCCCCAGCAGGGGACTTATGATCATTTGCACTGCTATGCAAGGAATGATCAAGTGATAAAGAAATTTTACTGGGATTGCTGAACATGCACTTAATAAACTAATATACTTAACCAGCTAAAGAAAAGTTAAAGAGGAATGTAATCAGTTATCAAAATATTCAAAAGTAAAAGTATGCCTAAAAGTAAGGATTTATCAATGAAAGTTGTGTAACAACTTGCATCACCTCTATGAGAATGCATTACTCGAATGGATACGATGTACAAACGGGGAGTCTTGCCTTACCCAAACAACTGGGAAAGGAAACTTAGGCAAATCTGCTCTTCATCCTCTTTTAATTTGCTTATTGGATGGGAACTATATAAACCCACTCAAGTGGTTAATTTAAAACAATATAGAATACCTTGAGAGACTACCATGGTAGGGAAACACCATGAAATTTCAGTTTTAGTTAAAGGTAATGTTAAGTGCAGCTGAAATCATATACATAAATTCCTTGCTTAGAAGTCCAGAATGGCCTGTGAGAAAAGTTCAGGCCCTAGAGGATAATTCTAGATTCTAGAAGACTAAATCAAGAGGTGCCTCCAATAGCACCAGCCACACCTTACATAGTAGTAACATTTCAAATTGTGCAAAAAACTAAGAGAGATTGATTGTGATCAATTTGTTTAACACTTTCTTTTAGATCCCTATTTTGAAAGAAAGTCAAAATCAAATTTGCATTCATGAAACAGACTCCAGCACATGTTTACCGTGTTCCTACTGGGATATTTAAATTCTTAGGCTCATTGCCAAAACCTTGTAAGAAGTGACTTTGTTCTGATTCAACAGAAATGTACTGTGACTTACTATATGGATAATATAATGTTGATTTTTAAATCTTAAATCAACCTAAGAATGAGTTATATGTTGGTTAATCATAGGACCACCAGAAGGTAGCCAATTAACCCAGCTAAAATATAGGGCTCAGCATACAGGTAATATTCCCAGTAATCACATGGGCCAGAACAACTAGCAGTATTCCTCACCCAAAGTAAATTATTGTCTCTGTTAGCTCAAAATTTAATAGAAGAGGAAAAAAATCATCTGGTTTCTCAAGAAATCACATACCACATCTGGGAGGTTTATGTGCCCCTATTCACAAGGAATCCATTATATAGCAGGTATAGTATAACATCAGGCTAGATGCATCATACATAATGAACTGTCATATAGTTTACCATCCACAATGCAGTGAAGTAAATGGAAATTGGAATGACAATTAAGACATCTGCTTACTAAACCGGGGAATGATACAATACTGAAGGAATGACTTACAGGACCAAAAGAACATTTCATATATTTAATATGCATGGAAGTAGGATCACTTTGGATAGATTGCTGAAATAATATTAGGAGATCTAGAAGAGATTATAAGGGTAACACATTACTTCCTGACTTTAAATTTTTTTTCTTTTCTTTTGCTTGAAAAAGATGACAGGTCCTAACCGTATTTATATGTTTCAGAATAAGGATCAATTACTAAACATTACACAAAAACAGTATCTATAAATAATACTATCTGAAGTCCTAAAGAAATTGTATGGTATTCCTTCTCCTTACTTGTCTGAGCTGGAATGAACAATTATTGCCTCTTACCCACTGGACAAGAAAGTCCTGAAAGTCTTTATTTCTCCAATACTATTCCATATACATGGGAATGGATGAAGGGGAAACCACTGGCCAGACTCATTGCAGCGGGTTGGCTTAAACAATGGGAATTTATTGCTTCCTGGTTTCAGAGGCTAGAAGGCTTGCTTCCTCCCAGGGTTGGTAGCATTCCGGTACTGGCTTGCCAGTAATCCTTGGAGTTCCTTCGGCTTTTCCATCACATGGCTACGTCCTCGTATTAGTTAGGGTTCGCTAGGGAAACAGAATCAACAGGGAACACTTGCAAATACAAAATTTATAAAAGTGTCTCACGTGACCGCAGGAACGCAGAGTCCAAAATCCACAGGGCAGGCTGTGAAGCCGACAACTCCAATGGATGGTCTGGATGAACTCCACAGGAGAGGCTCACCAGCCGAAGCAGGAATGGAACCTGTCTCCTCTGAGTCCTCCTTAAAAGGCTTCCCATGATTAGATTAAACATCACTCATTGTAGAAGACACTCCCCTTTGGCTGATTACAAATGGAATCAGCTGTGGATGCAGCTGATGTGATCATGATCTAATTCTATCAAATGTCCTCATTGCAACAGACAGGCCAGCACTTGCCCACCCAGATAAACAGGTACCACAACTTGGCCAAGTTGATACATGTCCCTGACCATGACAGTCCTCTTCTTTCTCTTCCAAGTTCCTGCTGATATTTGGCTCCTGGCTCCTCCCTGTGGCTTTCTCTTTGTAGACCTCCGGTATCTGGACTAAGACCCACTCTATTCAGCCAGGCCACACCTTAAGTAAAGATAACATTTAAAGACGTTCTATTTAAAATAGGTTAATACCACAAAGATGTAGATTACGATTAAGAACATGTATGATGGGGTACATAATTCAACCTACCACAAGTGGGGTATGAATCAAACCTTTCTGGAAATTCTGTGAACTACACAATCTTCTTTAATAAACTCCTTCTTGCTTAAATTAGCCAGAGTTGGTTTTTATCACTTGAATTAAAAACCAATTTATTAGAATATTACCAAATTATATACGAAAAGTAGAGGGCTTACTATGTAGGTAAGGACACTGATCAATCATATTATACAACCAGGAAACATTTGGTTAAGCTATTGCCTATACTTCAAGACAAGGCCTAAGATTCAAACAACTCTAATGGGGGCTATATGGCAGAAAGCTGTAGGGAAAATTCAGGCTATTAGGATACATTTGTGATTTCTTACAGTTTTCAGCAAAGTTGGCATGACAAAAGAAAAAGACAGGCTGAAGGTCACTACTCTGGAAATAGAAGAAAATAAAAATATACTTGGAGGAAAAATGTGTGCCTGTGGCCTACAAATGAGGTTGACTGAGACCATCATTTGGAGAATGCCAGGGTTGAATGATGGGAGCAGAGGCAAGGAAGAGAACACTTAGCAGGAGATAAGAAACTCAGAGGGCTGTTAAATTGTCATGCTGAATACAGAGGCAGCTAGAAAGCCAAGATCAGATTCTAAGTGAGGCATCCCAAACAAGGAATGTAACTCAATACCATAGGAAAAAAGACTATTGTATACGCATCAGTGAAGGTAAGATCTGGACCATTTACTACTAACATCCCATGAAGAAAACCCACAGTAATGATGAAATTTCATGACTTTATAAGGCCTCACATTTACTGCTTAACTTGTATTTAGAATCAAACTTATTTGCTCTAATACCCAAGGTATCAAAAGTTTAACGTATGAAGAAAGATGGCTTTCAGCTGAAATTCAAGCTGAATAGTTACTTACTTTCCTAAGCTTCAACTTCCTCATTTTTACTTAAGACAGTCTCTTGGAGTTTGTGAGAGAATTAAATAATAAAATGATGCATTAAATAAAATGAACACAAAACATGTTCTCAGGCACATAGCAAGCATTAGATAAGAATTATATCTTACTAGAAAACATTTATATAGAGAATGAGTCCTAAATTAAGTTTATGGGATGTGATGACAACAACTAATTTGAAATTTTTAAAGCTATTTTCTTAATTAAAAGATTATAGCTCTTTTCACTTATGACTAATAAACAAAGCCTCACAGTAACATTCTGATAATCAATTTAATATTAGGATTTACATTATATAAATACAAAACTTTATGGACTTTAAACATGTAATTATTTAGAGACTTAGAGATTTGTCATATAACAACAAATACACAAAGGAAAATTGTTCTCCTAAAGGTGGCAGCATGAAGTTGGATTTAAAACCGCCTCTCAAAACTTAGTGAAGTTAATTTTTTCAAGAAGGTAAAACACAACAAATACAAACTCACTCTGGCACCTCCAGGTGAGGAGAAAAGCAGATGGGGAGGACATTGAGCACAATCACACAAGTAATAGCAAACCGCAACTTAGGAAACCCAAAGAGATTAGAAAAAAACAAATCTGCTGAAGGAAGAAGGAACTAATGGATAAACAAATTGTGACTTCAATGGAAATTCTATAGAACAACGAAAATGAAGAAACTCCAGCTGCAAACAACAACATGGAAGAAAAAACCACAATGCTGAGGTAAGAAGAAAACTCATGAAGAATTTATACAAGCTGATTCCATGCTGTTCAGGAGTGCAGAGACAGTTTATCACATGCACGCACCTTTAAAATGCTATACAGTATATAATGATAGTGACTGAATGTACAAATTTAAACAATGTTTTTGCATGAGGAAGAACAAAGGAATGTCATTACTGCAAGGTGCTGAAAATAGATGGTAATTAATATTTTAAAATTTTACCTTATGTGTGAAACTAAAGCAAAAAATGTTTATTTGGCACAAAATTTATATTTTGACTAGTGCATTTCCTAATATACCTTATGTAGACAGCTTAATTGAACACCATAACTACATAGAACCTTGAATTGGACATGAGATTTTGTTGGTTTGTCCAGAGTGATGCCCTGATAAATCCCAGAGTGATTTGAACAGTAAATAAAAAAGTATTTGTAAAGTCCCCTTTAGGGAATGGTGAGAAAGGGGGAAAATTCAACTTCCCAAGTTGAATTCTTGATATTCTCACAAGCAGTGGGGACAACCAAAGTTACAGTCTGAGCTCCCAATCTTGGGGTTTGTTCCTATGGAACTTAACCCCACAAAGGATAGGTCAAGCTTACTTAAAATTAGGCCTAAGAGTCACCTCCAAGAGAACTTCTTTTGTTGCTCAGATGTGGCCTCTCTCTCCAGTCAACACAACAAGCAAACTCACTGCCCTCCCCCTGTCTACGTGGGACATGACTCCCAGGGGTGTGGACCTTCCTGGCAACATGGAACAGAAATCCCTGAAATGAGCTGAGACTCAGCATCATGGGATTGAGAAAACCTTCTCGACCAAAAGGGGGAAGAGTGAAATGAGACAAAATAAAGTGTCAATGGCTGAGAGATTCCAAACAGAGTCGAGAGGTTATCCTGGAGGTTATTCTTACCCATTAAATAGATATCACCTCGTTAGTCAAGATGAGTGGAGGGGCTGGAGGGAACTGCCTGAAAATGTAGAAATGTGTTCCAGTAGCTGTGTTTCTTGAAGATGATTGTATAATAATACAGCTTTCACAATGTGACTGTGTGATTGTAAAAACCTTGTGCCTGATGCCACTTTTATTAACCTTATCAACAGAAGAATAAAACATATGGAATAAAGATGAATAATAGGGGGAACAAATGTTAAAATACATTTAGATTGAAATACTGGTGATCGGTGGGGGGGTATGGTATGTATGATTTTTTTCTGTTTTCTTTTTATTTCTTTTCTGAATAGAGGCAAATGTTCCAAGAAATGATCATGATGATGAATATGCAGCTATGTGATGATATTGTGAATTACTGATTATATATGTAGAATGGAATGATCAAAAGTTAAAAAAAAATGCTATACAGTAAACATTTGAATTTAATGCATAGAAATACACATTTATCTGCCTGTCTTTTGATGTAGTGTCAGAATTTTTTTTCTACTATGGGATTAGATATTAGTTTCTCTTCATCTGTTTTCATCACCTATGATTTCCAGTGAGGAACAAAAACTTAAAAATGACTGTTAAGCAGAGAGAGCAGAAGCCCTTGAGGTATTTATGAATTTATTTTCGTTCTTTGATAACTCAGTCACACCTGATTTGATAGCAATTTATTTTAGGAATTTTCCTGTGTCGGGTTTTGCAAAGGCATTTAAATTACTTTTTTATAGTAACAGCTCTTTTCTTTATCATCCTCACAGTAGATGAATTTTTTTTAATTTTTAGGCAAGTAATACAATCATACTAACTTTCAAAATGCACAAAAACATGTTTGGGAACCAACACAACTTAATCTCAAGAAGGACTCGACACATTTATTGAAAGGAGAAATTCATGAGCCTACCAGAAAGAACATAACTAGCCACAGGACATGACATCGCCTTGAGTGGAAGTCAGTTAAGTAACAGATATAAAGTCTGAGATTATCTAATCCAATAAATGACAGGAAAATGATGGCGATATTAAAGCAGTCAGAGGAAAGATAATGAATTGGGGGGAGGAGAGCAGACAAACCTGAGGTATTGAACTCTAGTAGAGCACAAAGAGTATAAATAATAGAAAATTTCCCTAAAATAAGGGAAAACTAAATCTGCTAATAGGCAAAGCATATTTCAGGAAAAATTAATACAGAATAATTAGCAATCATTTTGAGACAATAAAGTAGGAGAAAAAGTGAATCACTTAAAAGAGCAAAAATATCAAACCGCCTTAAAAATTTTTCAGGTGGTGTGTAATGCCCAAAAATAGCGTATCAATAATGTTTACAAATTTCTGGGGTAAATAGTTTGTGAGACAAGAATTTTAGACCCAGCTAAATTATTCTTCCAGAACACAGACATTCCCAAACATTAAAGAATTCAGGAAATAGAGCATTGAATGCATTTGAATACAGAACCAAAACTAAAGTAGTATTTTGGTGTTTATGGTTCTGAAAATATGTATAAATGATAGAAAATTTAACAACACAATGATACAATTAAATGTCTCTCCTGTTATTTTTTCTTAACTTTAAAAAGACCTTTTAGTAACTAATAATGCCTATGATAAAAAAAAGTTTAGCTATTTCTGCAGTTTATTTGTTTCTTTTTCTTCATTAAAGTCAAGTAAAATTAAAATTAATACATTTTATTAAAAACTAGCATGTATCATATTATCTCATTTTTATAAAATAGTTATTTCCATCTAACTTATTTCATTATAATCATCTAGTTTATTTCATTATAATGAAATATTATAATTAAATATTATTTCATTATAATGCACAGAAAAAATCTGAAATTATAATTACCTAATGTTAATTCAATAGTTATTTCTGGGTGGTGAAATTTGAGATTTTTTTTTCCCGTATGTTTTTTAACTTTTTGTAAAGCATGTTAATATATTTGTAATATATTTTAGGAAGATAGTAAAATGATTATTTTAAAAGAAATAAAAGTGGAATACATAGAAAATTGTAAGTGCAATGAAGATCAAATTTCGGGCAGCACAATGGTGGCTCAGCGGCAGAATTCTCGCCAGCCATGCCCAAGACCCAGATTTGATTCCTGGAGCCTGCCCATGCCAAAAAAAAAAATTAAAAACAGGGCAGGCCACAGTGGCTCAGCAGGCAGAGTTCTCGCCTGCCATGCCAGAGACCTGGGTTCGATTTCGGGTGCCTGCCCAGCCCACGCAAAAAAAAAAAAAAAATCATCTACACACTTTGACCTTTGCTCTGATAGAACCCTTCACTTTCATTACTACTCAACTTATCATGATCCTACATCAGATTGCATAGCAGCACATAATTAATCTAAAAAATAAATAAGTAAATAATTTAAAAAGCAGAATGTCACCTTAGCAGGCAACCCTGCAGAAGAATCTTAAAAAGAAATTTCTTTCATTAATCTCCTGTCAAGGTAAAGTTCTAATTGACTCTCAAAGAAAAAATGGTGAGGGAAGAAAGGAAACAATTTGAAAGAACTCTGGGCTCTGCTTTCTTTTCACTCACAAATTACGTAAATGATTACTATTCTGTATAGTAGGGACTGGAAGACTATAATGTGCCCTTTTAAGGTTGCTATTGTATTTCTCTGGTAGGTGCAGGTTTTCTAGTATATCCAAGGTTTTAAGGCACTCCAGGAGCCTTCTAGGTTCAACACATTATGTAAATGTATTATATTAGCAACCAATCCTGTCTTTGGAAAGTTAAAAAATGAAAAACTTTGTTCTAAAAAAATTAAGTAGTTCCTTTTATAAGTAAAAACTAAAAGAAAGCCACTTTAAGTTAAGAAAAAAATATCTTGAAAATGTTGAGACACTGTCAAGACGAAAGTTACAGTAATTTCAAGTTTGATCAAAGAAAGGACCTTTTTCATGGAGGACAATTATTTTTTGCCTTCTTTGAGTGAAGAAAAAAACTTTCATTTTAATGACCTGTTTATTCCTAGTGTTGCATTAAATTTAAAATGTTTTATTTATGAAAATAATTGAACAATGATGAATCTTTGAACCTAGGGAAGTTTAGTGACCTTCAATTGAAAAAAAACTTTCAAAGAAAAAACACCTGTTCTTATCTGAAGTCTCTGTAGACTCTTGTACATCTAGTTAATGATCTCTGCTTCTTACAATCTTATTATTCAAACTTTAACTTCAAATTCACTTAAATTTCCAAGTCAGTAATAAAAATACATAATACTGTTTTTCAGAAGACCTCTATAAAGTTGTTTCAAGTCATGGGAAACAGACTTTTTAAATAATGTGGCTTTATAATTATTTAAAAATTCAATCCCTTCTCTATTTCTTAAAATGGAATATGCAACACAATATGCCTCTATCTTCTCTCTTTTCAAATGGGGCAAATCTCTTCCCTTTTATATCCCTATCAGAATATGAACTAGTTATTCCTCTTACAAGGGTCAGAAGAAATGGGAACAGTAAATTGCTGTTGCTTTAAAATGTGTTGATATTGCTCTAATCCAAAAGTGCCATGATATTACACAACAAACACCACCACTAAAATTTACTAGTTAGTATACACAAACAACCTATGGTGATTAACCTGAATAAATTGATCGTGTGAATTTTATCTGGCTATTCTGTTAATTTTTGTTACCTTTTTGGATAAATCAGAAAAGACATTTATTTAAGTCTTTTCACATCAAAGTATCAGTTATTTATATTCTTGGACATTTAGATTCTTTCCATTTTCACTGTTGTAAGCAATGATTCATTGTTTCCTTAAAATCCATTACTAAAATTTAAAATGCATATTTTTAGGACTTTTGATATATATATAACCAAACTGTCCTCTAAGAAATAATACAGAGTCCTCATTTCCCTGAATCCTAAATAAGACTGGATAGTTTACCATTTTTCATCTTTAAGACAATTTAGATTTCGTCTTATTTCTTCATTTAGTTCCCATGTTGTTTATAGCAACTAGACTGCTCTTGTTGCTAGGATAACTTCCAGTAACTAGGAAGTAAGGTCCTGGGCCTTTGATGTGTCAGTTTGGAGTTAAGGGTGATAGGAAGAATTGAGAAGAGCAAAAGTCATGTCTGTTCAGAAATGATTTAAAGAGATACAGAATGTAAGAGGGAAGAGGAAGAAATATAAGAAACAGAATGGGTTGAATTCCTAGTTTTAGGAACTTCGGTAAGAAGGAGAAAGCATCCTCTTAATAGCTGTCATATATATCAGCGAAAGAAAGAAAACTAAATATTTCTTAGGTTTTGCTGTGTGTTTTTAAAGGTCACTCCTCATTTTCAACAGAATCCACTTGAGATATGCTGTTGCTTAAATTATTTTTGGAATGTGGAATGCTGTTTCTTTGCAAGTAACTCTAAGTGCTGTAACTGAGCAATTAAGCAACTCAGCTTTGGTCACATTATCTCAATTACCATATTTGATAAGTCTAAGATACTATAATGTTAACGAGAAACATTTCAATATCGTTTGTGTGATTCTTATACTACAGTGTTTAAAAAAAGAATAGGATTTTTTCTACTATATAAAACAACATATTCTGGTTTTTCTTCAAAATATGAGCATTCTGATCCATCATTTGCCATGGCATGCTCTATTTTTCTCTATATTTAATTATCTGTACAGAGTTTTCTTTTTATTATTTTAATAACAGTATATTTTATATTAAATTACTCACCCAGATATCTGAAATAAAATAATTTTTCATATTTATAAAGGTAATTGTTTCAATTGTGTTGAATTGGGATTTACATATCTCAGAATGAATTTATAAAAAGAAACCAAAAAAAAGAGGTTCCAGGTATGAGAAAAGTATAGCATCAATTTGTTATATCACACAGGCATCTAAAAATATGCCTTTAATTAACTTCATGTTATTCTTTACCATTCAAATATTTACTGAACACATGATATATGAGGCACTGTTTTAGGAACAGGAGCGACCACAATAACGAAGAATAGGCACTGCGTCCTCTTGAACACAGCTGGAAGAGGGAAAAAAACTTAAATCATATACTGAGATAAATGAAAGGTAAAACTGTATTTTTGATAAATGTCACAAGCTGTGATACACAGTTCTATGAAGATTTATAATAATTAGAGCTAGAAATTATCTACTTTTCATTTAACAAGAAAATATTTTTTCCACTTATTTTTTTACTGAAGTTCAAACCTATCCATATTTCAAACACATTTGCTTCCCAAAACAACCTTTTTTGAAAGTGTGTAATCCATATTTGTTGCACTTTGGAAATCTAAATGAGATTGTAGCATGGAGAAGAATTTGGAAAAAGAAAACAAGTTACCCTCCTTGAGATTTTACCAAAAATATTCACATGTAAACTGAGCACTATCTGAAGAGAAAACCATTCAAGGCAATGAGTCTTCTACAGCAAAAGCAATAGAATTCAAATATTTGGAAGAGAACATTTATTCAAATTTTAAAAATACAGAGGTGGTAAAATAAAATTTAAGGCAATAAAAACTTCCTTATAAACTTATTGGAGAATTTTAAAAATCTATTAAGCATTTATAAATTCAATGTGTAAATATAATGCCATTTTAAAGATGACAAACGTACCTTAAATTTCTTAGACAGATTTTAAAACTTTGTGTCTCTTTGAAATTTAATTGTTAATCAGAATTTAATGTAAAATGATTTCTAAAATATAAATGACAGCTTACATGCTTCAGTAACTTTAAAAGAAGACTAAAAAGATAAAAATCATAAACATGGTCTTTGAAATCTTTATCCTCCCTAGTCACTCCAAACCTGTTCAAAGAAATCAGAAATTTTGCACCCATCAAAACACCATTATTTATGTTATTTTACATTTTCCTGCTAATACTAGGCCAAAAAACTCAGCTGCTGTAACAAAGAGACCCCACAATAAACAGATGAAGGGATACAGTACCTTGTTTCTTTCTCAAATACTATTCCTGGGTTGGCAAGTAGTTGCTCCTCTCTGCAGTTATTCAGGATCAATTTACTTTCATCTTGTTTCTCTGCCCTTCTCTAGGGTATAGCCTTCATCTGCATTGCCAAAGCTGGGCTGCAGATACATCCATGTTTTGCTTATGAGAAAGTGAATGTGCTTGTGTCCTTCCAATGCTTTAAGATTCAGGTCCAAAAGAAACACAAGTTGCTTCCGCTCCCATTCCACTATCAAGAATTTAAGCACATAACCCACACCATAGGAAGGTGGCAGATAGGAAGTGTAGATTCCAGCTAGTGGGCAAAGAAAAGGAAAATAGATTCTGGTACACAATTAGCAGTTTCTCCTTTAAAAGTGTATTGTATTGAACCTAATTATGTTTAAACTCTACCTGAATTATCATATTTTGTACTTATTTGGAGGGGAAAAAACAAACACAATTTGCTACCCACCATCTTGCTTCTGTTACCTAATATATTCATTCTTTCTACTTGTAGAAAGCTGATGTAGTGGTAAAAATATGAAGGATACAGAGAATTATAGGTCAGAGTCCTACATTTCCAGAAGTTTACCAGCTGTATCAGTCAGGGTTCCTCTAGAGAAACAGAACCAGCAGGATTTGGCTTATGCAGTTGTGGGGTCTGTCTATACAAGTTCAAAATTCACAGGACCAGCCAACAGACTGGAAATTCTCAAGCAGGAGCTGATGACAAAGTCCACAGGCAGAATTTCTTCTTCCTCAACTTCAGTTTTGCTTTGAAGATCTTTCAAACTGATTAGATGAGGCCTACCCATATTATTACGGGAAATCTCCTTTACTTAAAGTCAACTGATTATAGATGTTAATCATATCTATAAAATACCTTCATAGCCACAAACATTTCATTAGTGTTTTATTGAAAAACTGAGTATCATAGCTTAGCCAAATTAGCACATAAAAGTAACCATCATAATATCTAGTTGAGACTGATTACCAAATATTTGCCAACTTTAGGGGTAGGTATAGGGGATTAAACAAATGTGTCATTTAAGAGTAGCAAAATGTCTCATAACAAATCTGTGCTCTCTTTAAAAAGATAAGAAAGCATGCTTCAGTTAGACATTGCTACCAACCATAACTTCCAACATAAAAAAGGTAGACTGGGAATAGCCCAAATGCCCCTAAAAAGGGGTAAAAAGATCAAAGGTGATGGTGGAGTTATACAGAGAAGGTAGGGTTTAACAAATGAGTATGATTGCTGTATCATTATACTGATATTTCTTTTAGCCTCCAGTACCTCAGAGCAGCTAGAAATAAAAACCTAAAACTGTGGAATTGTAACCCATACCAAACTCTGAAATCTATTCTACAAACTAATTGTTGCAATGTATTTTGAAATTTATTGCTGTTATGTATATATGTTATTTAAAGAGAAGGAGAAGTACAACAGAGAAGATATGATTTAACAGATGAGTAAGACTGTTGAATCATTATATTGATATTTCTTTTGGTCTCCAGTGTCTTGGAGGAGCTAGAAGAAAAAATGAAAAATCTTGCAACTATAACTCATACCAAACTTTAAAGTTTGTTCTATAAGTATTTGTTAAAATATACTTGGAAATTTATTCCTTTTTTTGTATATATGTTATTTTTCACAATAAGAAAAGTAGGAAAACTAAGGGTTATAGAGGTTAAGTAATATATATCCAAATGCCAGAACCTAGATCTATATTTTCAAAAGCCAATATTATTTGCCATATATAATGTAACTGAGCTAACACACCCAAAAAAGCATATAGCCTTATCAAACTCACAAATCCAAGATCTCATCAAATTTTACAAAATTTCAAGTGTGTAAGCAGTCAAGAGGCTCATACACAGCCGATTATACCCAGATCACTGCATGGTTTACATGGCATTCTCCAGAAACCCATGTACATAAATCCATAGATGTGTTTACCATGAACAATATTAAGCATATAGTGAATTGGCCCAATGAATTGGAACAGATATTTGTGCGGAAAAGTCAAACAGTGACCAGGAACAATCTTTGATCTTTTCAAAAGTACGATAAAAATCACTGGATAAAAAAATCAACCATGGGTTCGAATCTGTACCATTTTTTTGTATGATTTGAAATAAAGATTATCCAAAATAGAATCCTGATCTGGGGTTTGGGGAATTAAAGCCTGCCTTTTAGTCTCCCTGGTGAGAGAGAGATGATCGGTGCAGCCTCTCATTGCCCACTTGCTATGTAGGATTAGAAACCCGCCTAGTAGGGTCCAGGCTGGGGAAGCTGATGCCAGTGCAGTATTTTGTGAGACTTCACGTGAAAACTTCCTCAAGTTACCATCATCGTTTGCTCACTTAATTAAAAACAATTGTGGAAAACACAAGCTCTCCGCCTTCCTTTCTTGATTACCTCTTGAGAGTTACATGATCTGGAGTGCAGGACTTTTGACATTTTGAGGCTTTGAGCATAGGGCCTAAGGGGGATGGTGGAAGTCACACAATGACTTTGAATTATTTATGGCTTTAAAATATGACAGCAGAAAGTCCCAAATCCAAATTATGGGTCCCAGAAGGATAACCCAGAAGACAGATTATTCTTAAGTAACCCTTGAATTTGCATTTCACCTTTTTCCTTTAAGAACATATACAGTTGATACTCAGATGTTTTCTCATGGTTGACCTTTTAATGGAAGCAAACCACTTTTTCCCAAATGGATAACATTTCCTATCATTAATGGCATTCTGAGAGAGTTATGGAAAACTTTTATATCTACTCTTTCATTCTTCTGGTAGCCTCTAAGTTCTGAAAAAACACATGAAAAAATATGTATCTAGTGAAAAAATGTGAGTGTGTGTATGTATGCAGATGTATATGTAGATACATGTTTATTCGTCCATTATATGTACACACTTTTGCAGTCTACATTAATTTGTGAGAACACCTGAAAGGCACACTAATACTTTCCTTTTCCTTTTAAAAATTCCTAAGTGCATTTTATTTCAGAGTGGTTTTTTCCTCCAAATAATCTATCAGGATAATTGTGAATGCTTTATTTTATGGTTTTAGGCTAAACAAAAAGAAAGGGAAGAAGAACGGCTTTTAAAAAGGCAAATTAATAGAGCAAAACTTGAAGAAAAGTGAAAACAAGGAAAAATACAATATTAAGCAACTAGGTACATCTCATAAAGCATTCCATGGATGAGGACTTCTTGCTAGCAAATAAACCATGAGCTTCTTTGCCAGAAGGTCTGTCACTAGCATGTTTATTAGGGTATTGGACCAGGTCACCTGCCTTTTTTCTTTCTCAGTATGACACCCCACCAACAGCAACTCAGCCCAGAAAGAAAATGAATCACAGACCTGTTATGACACCATTTATTTCTCAGCAGGATATCTAGTTTATTCCCTCTAAATTCTCTGTCTTTCTGGTTGCAGACGTGGTTAAATAAACTTGGTCACAGAATGATGAATGTCTATACAATAATGAATGTTTCCACAAACTGTTTAAATAAAAATTATAAGCTTGTGAAAAGAGCTGACACAGCTATTTTATGAGTTAATTCTCTACCCCCATTGATTTTTAAGGAAAAAAAAACTTATTTCTCATTTTTGAGACATTTTAATAGGAGAGAGACAAAGCCATAATATGATTTTCTGCTCAGGAACCAGAAACTTAAAAACAAAACCCAGAGTTCTCCCAAAATTTCACTGTAGCAATTAATCCAAGTAAAGCTATACACACCTGGGACTTGTAGAGTCCCAGAAGAAAACAGTCAAGAAAGGAATACTGAGAGAATAGAAATGGGAAAAGCAAAAGATACAGAAATTTGTAAGCCATTTTTTTTTAGTGCATCTGGTTTCACTTTGATGTGCTGCCTAGACTCTCATACAAACCACTTTTCCTCACTGGTCATCATGGAGAGTTTAAGAATCTACAGAGAATTAAGAAGCTCTGAACTGAGATTGCGTGAAGTCTGCAGCTTCATTTCATCCAGCCTTGAGAGTCATTGCTGCAATATTCCAGAAAATTAATTTGCCACCTAGTGATTTTTCTTTGGTTTTCCCATAATGGAATCTTTAAAAGTCTACAGATCCAAGATTTTAAAGAGCTGTAGACAGTGTTCAGTCAACTAGTTATAATGCAGCCCCAGGTACCCTGAAATTAGAGGCAGAGGAACGGATATTACTCGAAGGTATGAAGATGAAGGAATCTTTGAAGAAGAAACATAAAGAGAAGATCAGTGGAATGAGAACCAAATCCTGATTAATGTTCACTCTTAAGGGATATATATGTATATGTATGTATATGTGTACATTTACATATTTATTTTTCACCTTTTCACACATTCATATTTAGAAAAGTTAACACAGAACTGGGAGAGAGGAGAAAAGGAAGGTGAGTGTGCTGGTTTGAAATGATGTATGTACCCTAGAAAAGCCATGTTTTAATCCTAATCCCATTTTGTAAAGGCAGCCGTTTCCTCTAATCCCTATTCAGTATTGTATGTTTGAAACTGTAATTAGATCATCTCCCTGGAGATGTGATTTAATCAAGAGTGGCTGTTAGACTGGATTAAGTGATGACATGTCTCCACCCATTTGGGTGGGTCTTGATTAGTTTCTGAAGTCCTATAAAAGAGGAAACATTTTGGAGAATGAAGGATATTCGGAGAGAGCAGAGAAGAACGACATAGCCATGAGAAGCAGAGTTGACCACCCAGTGAACTTTGGAGATGCAGAAGGGACATGCCACCTGGGGAGCTTCATGAAACAGGAAGCCAGGAGAAGAAGCTAGCAGATGATGCCGTGCTCGCCATGTGCCCTTCCAGATGGGAGAGGAACCCTGACCGTGTTCACCACGTGCCTTCCCAGATGAGAGAGAAACTCTGTGTTCGCTATGTGCCTTCTCACTTGAGAGAGAAACCCTGAACTTCATCGGCCTTCTTGAACCAAGGTATCTTTCCCTGGATGCCTTAGATTGGACATTTCTATAGACTTGCTTTAATTGGGACATTTTCTTGGCCTTAGAACTATAAACTACTAACTTATTAAATTCCCCTTTTTAAAGGCCATTCTGTTTCTGGTATATTGCATTCTGGCAGCTAGCAAACTAGAACAGTGAGTGTGTTCAACAGTGTCATGTTTCAGAAAAATCAAGACACATATGAACTGAAAGAGGAAAACTGCATGTGCCCACTAGCTAACTGGTGACAACAGAGAAACTTCATTAGAGAACTGGAGAGAGAAACAAAATTGCCAGAATATAAGGAATGAATGGATGGATCAGCAATTACGACAAAGCATGTCAACTAATAAAAAAATATTGCTGTGAAAAGGTAAAAATAATTTTCAATTTAGCCTACTAATCTTTTTATTACTTTTAACACGTACCAAGTGCTATATCCAACTTGCCATATCATGTTTCTCCCCCATTATCTGGGTTTACTGAAAAGCTAAGGAATACACAGAGTTAAAGAATGACAACTTTACAACAAGCTAGAATTGGTCCCTTGACTCCCATTCTATTAAACCATGCTGGGTCTAGTTTTAATTGAACGGAATAATTTACTCATTGAGAGCACAGAGGCATTTCACAGATCCTCGAATTTAACCCTGCTATAGTCAAGCCTGAGCTAAAGGGATTCAAGTCCCTATTTCCCTTGAAATGTGTATTTCAAAATTGCATGGGAGAGTATTGTAGTTATTTAAGATGATAATTTAAGACTCAAATTAGCGCTGCATCTAATACTTATTTTAGTCTTATTCAGAGCACATGCATTTTACTTTGCATGGCAAACAACATTTGGACCAATGAAGCAACATAGTTGAAAGTGCCCTAACTTTGAACACGAGATCTCTGAAGATAGAAGCAATGGACTAAGAAGGTAAGTTTGAAGCCAGTGGAAAGAATTGGGAAGCTGTAAATTGCTGGAGGAGATTGTCATTGCTCAAGTCAGAGATGAGCATAGTTTCAGTTAACATTATAACAGTAGGAAAAGGAAATAACGAGCTGGTGCTGACAGTCATTATGAAGGAAAAGCAGCAGGATTCAGCAACAGATTGGATTCAGGGACAGAAGGACAGAGATAGGATAAGATATACGTTAAGATATTGGCATCATTTGGCTACCTATGCAAAATACCAGTTCTATGACTAATGATAGTACTTTAATCTGATGCTTTCAATGAAATGTATTTTAAATGTTAATAATTAATGAAAGAATTGAAATATTCTAGTTCTACATCAATTCTACTCTTATATCCATGAAAAGTAAGGCTTAATATCAAAGGATGTCAACTCTCCCAATTAATTTAATGGTATCATAAGAATCTAATCAAAATCCCAAATGTTTTTCCTGGAAATTAACAAGCTAATTCCAAAAATTGAAAAGAGACACGACAGTCTGGAAAAAAATACCTGAAAAGCTTTAAAAATGACCGATGATTATAATCCATGATATATAAAGAATGTCACTAAATCAATAAAAGAAATTCAATAGAAGACTGGGAAAAACATATAAGCAATAGTTCAAAGAAAAGAGAAATTCAAATGGCCAAGAAACAAAGAAATATGTTTGAACTGAGGAAAATGCAAATTACAACTACAATAACCTATCATTTCACATTATATATTAAATTAAGAAACCTGATAATACCTAATGGGTAAATGGCAACTCTTAACTGTTTTTTTTGTTGTTGGGTTTTTTTGGGGGGGGGGATTGTAAATTGATACAATCACATAGGAAAGCAATTTGGCAATAAATTATCAAGTTAAAATGTACGTTTCTATAGATCAACAAATCCACTGCTTGTTAACTGCTCTGAGAATCAACAGCATATGTGTAAAAATGTTCAGGCCAACATGTACATTAGGACATAACAAAAATATTTAGTGCAACAATTTTTTTTAAATAAACCATTCCAAGAAGAATAGATAAATAAATTATGACATGTTTCTATAATGAAATACACAACAGCAATGAAAATTATTGCACTAGTCCTACCCAAACACCATAGATAAACCCCATAAATAAAATTCTAGGTGAAAACTATAAGCTCAAGAATATTACCTACGGTGCCACTTGCGTCAAAATCACAAGAAAGAGAATTGAACAAAATGAACTGTGAACAACAACCTTATGTCTAATTAATTAACCAAGTAACTGAAAAGCAAAACGGAAACGCTTGAACTCACAGAATAGGAAATTCTGCAAGCAGTTATACCTTCTAGGGCTGTGAGAACAATGCCGAACTCAGACGGCATTGAACTCAGGGTCAAGACGCAGACCCTGATTCATTGGGGCTCATGTCACTGAATCAGGAAAAACAGGATGAAGTGGGGTTCCAGACCCCTGAGTTAAGTATGAGGCATTGAGGCTCCTGCTGAGGCTCTAGGAACGGGCAAGAAGGTTGGTTCTGCAGGTGTAAAAACTGCAAACAGGATGCAGCCGCTGCCAATGGAAGGCTGAAGAGTTGCCAAGCTAGGGAAGAAGCAAGTCCCTTCTTCCTTCAACCTTTCCGTCTCTCTCTAGCGCCTCTGGTGGCAGAACCTAACAGGCGGTTTGCAAAATCTTGATGCCAGCATCATGCAGCCGAACGTGAAAGATGAGTGCAGAGCTGAGAGACAATTATTTAACTAGCGCACTATTTATTTAAAGTTTAAAACCTTCCAAACAATACTTTATATTGTTTAATATACATGTTGTAAAAGTATAAAGAAACACAAAACTCATAGAAAAGATATTCTGTGAGGGATACAGAGAAATGTGATCTGAAAAGAATATGGTGAGCTCTTCCACTGTCCTTCGAAGCTTTCTTTTTCCTTACATACTTGCCTATGTAAGTATCAATTATATTATTCTCTGGGCCTTTTGGATGTCTGAAATATTTCATTTTTAAAATTCAAGGTTAAAATGGGTAGATGGAAATACTAGTGGCCAATGAGAGGGAGGGGTAAGGGTATGGTAGGTATGAGTTTTTTCTTTTTTTCTTTTAGATTATTTTTTCTGGAGTGATGCCTATGTTCAAAAAAATGATCATGGGGATGAATACACAACTATGTGATGATATTGTGAGCCATTGATAGTATACCATGTATGCAATGTTTGTATGTTAAATTTAACAATCAAAAATTTTTTTTAAAAGTCAAGGAGTACAATTCTTTTCTGGAAAGGAACAAATGAGAGAAGTTAAATCCAGAGTACTGTGAGACCACTATCTTGTCTCATGGAGAGTGCTTTCTTTACATGATAAACTCAAGATAAAAGTTCTAACACCATGATAATCACTGGAATAACAAGTGAATGCTTTGACCTGGTATTAAATGGCAAACGTTCAAATCTCCTTCAGATTGACACTTGTTCCTGGGAAGAAGGGGAAATCGTCCATGAAGTCCCCATCTGCCTGCCTGAGAAACATCTGTGGTAATATGGACTCTCGTAAATTAGGTGATAGTAATGTACCTACTGGTATAATTATCCCTCCTTAGTAATAACATCCACTGGCAAGGGAAGGCTTTGAAAAGACATTTGTTTTACATTGTTTAAAAATGGAACCTTAAAACGCACATTGAAAATTTTATTCAACATTTGTAACTTTTATCTGACCTAGTTAGTTGTTGACAAGTCTGTTTTGCTTTCTTGTATGTGTATTTTAAAGGTTTATGTTGAACATATCTTATATAAATCTCATAATGATGCAAAATATCAGGAAAACAATGCACCACAACAATATTTTCACCTTTTTAAGGCTGCCTGGGATATGAACACTAATAATATAAAAAAAATTATTGAGCAACAAATATATTCAATTCAATCAACATGTCTTGGGAGAGAGAGATACCTCCCAATACCCGCCACTCGTCATGAAAATGTACTTAAATCTCCCAAATTTCTCACCCTCATCCACTTCTTTCCATTCTCACTGCCAATAACTTAATAAAAGCCTGACATCATCTCTGCCTTCAGTAATGCCAGTGCCTCGTACATAACGGACGTGTCTTAGTTTCCCTACTGCTATAACAACTACCACACAATGAGTTGGCATAAACAACAGGAATTTCTTGGCTCATGGTTTCAGAGGGCCAGTAGCATCCTTGCCCACTGGCGATCCTTGATTCCTTGGCTTTGTATCACATGGCAATGTCCTCTCCTCTCTCTTCAAGTCCAGGTTCCCCTGACTTCCAGCTTCTAGCTCCTGACTCTTCCCCATGGCTTTCTCTCTCTGTGTCCGAATTTCATTTCGCCTACAAATGAATTCCGTAATCCAGATTAAGTTCCATCCCAATTCAGTCAGCCACACCTAAAAATGACATCTTCAAAAGGCCTATCTATGACTGCTTCACATCTACAGGAAAGGCTGTAAGGTAAAGAACATGGTTTTTCTGTGGTACGTAATTCAATCCACCACAGGATGCTTTAAAAATAAAATATGAATGAATACTGAATGTCTCAGGGTTGGTAATGCCAGAAATGCTGAGGTATGACATCAAGACTAGGAAGTGGGAGCGATAGAAACTTCCATATGGGAAGAGGAATAAGAGACAGGGGAGGTATACAAGTGACGCAGAAATGCTTTCATATTATATTGCTTGCAGAAAATCTTTGATGTTTTCATAATGCAAAATCAGGAATAAGCGTTTAAAAATATATCCCAGTGAGAATTTCTCCAAAACTGTTTTCAAATTGTAGAAGTGATTGGGACATCTCCAATCATATGTGGAACTTTGTAAGAAAATTGTAAAACCAAAATATATAAATAACCTTTTCAATTCATGATTTATCAAATCAAATCACCAAAGTTCTTAAAAAGAAATGTATACCATTTTATCTTTAATTACCTTATTCATTTATTTTTAGTTTTTCAGTTGTGTAATAGCATGTCAGTCTCATAGAAAAAGCAACGAATATTTCTGGTTTAAGTGTCATCTGCTAATATTTAAACAGAGACACTGACTTGGATGTTTACATTCAAAAATTATTTTGTTACCCTGTACCATGATAACCCCTTAAATATTTTTATGAAAAAATTAATATTTTATATATTTATGGGTGTGCCCTTCCTTCAACTAGATAGTATTTGTTTTAGTAATCATGCTTGGATTCAAAGTATACTGTAGAAGTAAATTATTTAGAAACTGGATGATTGGTACAACTAATGATTGTTCATCACTAGCAAATTTATTTTGTAAACTTCTCTGCTAGCAAATTTATTTTGTAAACTTCTCTGTTTACAGCACAGTTGTTTTATCTCTATTACCACATCTGTAATAATTCTATAGTCTATCTACACATCAGAAAATTTAGAGGAAGTCTAAAATAATTCAATTTTTCTCTTAAAATTATTTTTTAAAGGTAGACCTAATGGATTTTTATTGGACTAAGACAATATTTCAGTACACAATCAAATTATCTACCTTACATTTTCCACTTTTCTAAAGTGTTGGGGGACAAGTTTTTTAGACTAGTAGATGTAGATTTCACTCAGCAAAAATTTGTCATTCACCATTTCACTATCATCTTGAAAATACTGATGCTAGTGGATCTTCCAACAGAATAAGAGAACAGTAAAATCACAATCTGCAATCTGGAAATTCTACTGGGTCCACAGTCAGACATGCACCTGAATCCTAGTTGGGCTACTTAGGAAAAACAAGTAGTTATGAAAACCCAAATAAAGCACTTAACTTCCCAGAGCTTCAGTCTGCTTTTTTACATGAGAATAATATCTGGTCTGCATATCTCAGAGGTCTAAGTAACATGATATACATGAAGTCTTGATAAAATGCAAAGAATGTTTGAATTTAATTAACAGTTCATATCTTGCATAAAGATGAAAAAAGGGAGGGAAGTGAACCAACAAAGAAGAATGGTACTTTGTACTGGGCAGCATTACTCATTTGAAATGGACCACCCCAGCTACTAACCCAATATCAAAATTATGTTCAAAGACCATCTTTCTAACTAATTAATTAAACAGAAAAAATAAAGGTGATTATACACTAGCAACTAGGAAAAACCCAAAACCAGAAAGGTTTTGGAAGAGAAGAAAGCATCTTGAGGAGTTTGTCTAGACTTCAGGAAACCCCTTACTACCCTCACCTCACCAATGATGATATAGGATATCAAGGCACGAAAAATAGGAAAGCATCTGTACTGGTTTGTGTACCACAGAAAAGCAATGTTCTTTAATCCTGATTCAATATTGCTCAGTGAGATCTTTTGATTAAGTTACTTCCATGGGGATATGACCCATGTATGGCCACAGTAACTGGCCAAGAGTGACCACTGGACCCCAAGCTGAGCAATTAAATTCTGTCTGCCAAGAATGTATCATTTTCACCCCAATAGTCACAGAAATTGATGTCAATGGAGCAAAATCATTAATAGCAGTGTGGTAAAGAGAAAACCTACAAATTCTGCTGCACAGATCCCCAGTGCCTCACTAATATTCAACAGTTCTTAGGATTCTGTGAGATGCACAAGTACCCTACTAATTAAATCTCTTTATGTCTAAGAAATGGTAGCTGCAAAAAAAGGAAGAATTTTTTAGAAATGTAGTATGTGAGATATTGTCTCTCTGACTGGGTTAGGCCATGCAATCTGATGCTACCTTGTTTAAGTCAAATTCAATTGTGGGTTATAATTGCTGCAAACTGGCAATCCTGGGATGAAACACAACTCCGTGGAGAAGAGGTTCTGGAAGTGAGAGAGGAGTTCTTTTGTTTGGATACTCAATAACACTGATGTGAATGGGGAGTTAAAACTTAGGGTATAGATAAGGAGAAAAATAATAGACTTCAATGTCTTTATATAGTAGAATGAAAGAAACTTTGTATTTTTAGGAAAAATGGCCCATCATTTTTTCACTCATGAGACTTTGAACACGAAGGATAGTCTAAGCCCCAAACTGTTCTAATTAGTAGTTGAAAATACCAGCAACCTCTTGTTAAAATTGTTTAAAAGCCTCATCATCATGGAATCCTACACTGTAGATAAGAAAGAGATACACAAGACACGCAAGCCACGTTTAGTCTTCACATTGCCAAATGCATTTCTCATGGGTTAATCACATAACAGAAGTCCGGAAATCAAAAATCTTAGCTAAATTTAAACACAATCCTCCAGAGGCATGCATTGCTAAAGGGAGAAATAACATTTTGAAACCATTTCTGAAAACAGGATTAGTAGCTAATATCGTTAGTATTCTAAAGTCATCCTCTGAGACTCAGCATAGACAAAGCATTGATTTTTACATTTATCTTTCTTGGACTTCTGTAGTCACTTCAATGTGTCTTCATGTAATCCACTCATACCAGCGGATGTTTTCAAGGATATTCTAAATAATTAACCTTCTCACATTGGAGTTCAAGTGTCTCTCTGTGATAAAGCACTTGAGCACCTCAAAAGCATAATTATAGGCATACCCTTGAGAGTTAGGATATATCAAGTTCTAAACAAGGGTGGATATTAAAACTGATATAGCAGCAATTAGTTATTATGAATTTTCTCCAGCCTGTTGGATAGTGTTGGTGAAATATGAGTCTGCTTAAAAGTGTGCACGTAAATTCTGATTGCCACTCTCAGTCCTTAATCTTGAATTTATTATGGTATTGCAAAATCAGTGTCTTCAAAACTGATTTCACTTTCCTTTTTCTTTTCTCCCACTGTTGAATGAGTACTGCGATGAGATGAGGTTACATTTAAAGTTGGAATTTTTTCTTATAGATAAGTAAGAAATGATTTTTGAATGGAAATAAAGCATCAATTAAGAATAATAAAAAGGAAATCTTACAGAATAGAGTCATTTGGCCAAACCTCATAAAGGTATGTGGGTTTAACAAGCCCTAAAAATTGTTTTTTGTAATGTATGAATACAATTTTTTGTTCTTAACAGGCCCATGAATATATCCATTGAGACCAAGTTCTAGCATGTACTTGTACCACCAATACCTTAATATGTGGCTTCTAAAAATGAAGATTTTTCTATATTCTTCCTATTCACAAATAATTGATTAATCTAGTGATCAGGTTCCCCTAAAATCTCATTCTCCAATAAAAGTCAAGTTCATCCTATGAAAATGAGTAATACCCGATACTTCTAGCACTAGTCTGTGATGCTCTGTATAGATACATTTTTAAATGATACGTTTGGTCCAAACACTTTAATAAGAATAAACACTATTTGGAATGCTTTTAAAGTGTTCTTATCTAAAATATTTTATTCTAGCAAGACAATTGTCATACCCCTATTTATGATGGAAATATGTTTGTGTTCACGTGGTTTTTCAGCATAGTAAAGACTTCCAGTTGTTTCTCATATACTGCTGAGTTAAATCCAGAGTTTATCTTTGCCTTGCCTACAAAACCCTACATGACTTAGGCCTTCCCTACCTCTTTGACCTCATCTCCTATTTCTTGGCACCAACTATTACAACCTTGCTTTTCTTCCCCAATTCTGAATTCCTTACTATGCTCCATGGACTTTGCTCTTTCTATTCTCGCTTCTTGGCATTTTCTCCAGAGAGTCATATGGCTTACTTCCTTATTTCCTTCATATCTCTGCCAATGTCATCACTCACCATTCTCTATACAAAAAAAAAAAAAATCACTGACACAAACACACACACACTGGTTTCTCTTTGTTCTCTTTATCATGCCTTATTTGTTTGGTTGGTCATTTTTATAATTATCATTCCATGACACATTTGTTTATTTTATGCCTTCTACTCATAGAAAGCATAATTTAAAGTTAGAAATTTTGTTTTGTTAACTGTTGTATCCCTCAATGCCTAATGAGGTGCCTGGCACACAGTAATTGTTCAATAATTATTTATTAGATGAATGAATATTTAAATGAAATCAGTTTTTTAAAGTCAAGAATATTGCTTTTTATTCTCAGTGTTATGGCATTAAAATTCTCTGAAATTCTGCTTTCTTTTACCTTAAGATGTTTCAACCCACCTACAATTGATTCTTTTTTTAGTATGGAGTTATTTTAGAATTATAAGATTCTAATAAAGTAATAAATAAATATAGAAGCCTAAGGAAAAAACATAATCAATGTCATCCATAGTAAACTAATTTGAATAGTAACATACAGAGCAAAACAATGAGACGAAAAGAATATTGGAAACCATTTCATAAACTTTGTTGCTCTCTCTAGTGCTCTCTCTTCAAAGCCAAAGAAGAAAGAATGCAAGAGAGGGAGATGATGAGAGGGTAAAGGAGAGAGGGAGAGAGGGAAGAAGAAGAAATTCTTGAAGTTTTAGAAGTTTTAAGATGAACATGTAGCTTTAAGGTTAATATTTTTTTATTCCTATTTGTATCCATTGTCTCTCATGTGTGTCATTCAAACTTAGAAACTCTGTGTAGAAGCATTCAAAAGGCAATTCAGTGAGTATGCAGCCTTTCAGTGTGTGTTATAAATGAAAGCAGTAATGACTAGTTATGGGAAATCCAACCACTCTGCAATGACTGAACATAATAATCGATTCCTTTCCAGGAATATAATCTTACATAGGAAACATTACTCTTCAACACACACAAATTATAGTTTAATTTATAACAGTTTTCTTAGTCATTTGATCTTTACTCATTTGTTCCAGTACTTCCAATGGACAGCATATGTCACTCAAGTGTATGATAAGATCGAATCTAATTGAGATCCATTCTCTGATTATCTCTCTTACAAACTGTAATTGTAAATGAGGCTGATCACTGTTCATATCTAAAGATAAAATTTGATATAGATTAATTCTCCAAAATAATTTTGTTCATGAATTTGCTATAAGTGATGTTTGCAATTACTAAACTGGTCCAGATATATATTTTTGTATACCTAAAATATTCTATGTGCTTTATATTATATTTTCTTCTCCAGATGATTTAACTTCCATCTAGGAGTGAAAAGACAACAGGCATTCCACATAAAAGGATTATCATGCATGGCAGAGACTGAAATTGTCCCCGGTGTCTGTTCTTTCATTCTTCTTCTCTAATAAAAACTCCCATTGGGTACAATGCTGTCCAAAATAAAAACTGCATGCAAGACTGCATTTTCCAGCCTCCCATGAAAGCAGGTATGGTCATGTCATTAAGATCTGGCCAATCAAATGTAAAAGGAAGCAATAGCTCCCAGGGTAGGTTCTTAACAAAAGAAGTAACGCCTCTTTCCCCTTTCCTCTGTCTTTGGTGCTTAAAATAGTGTTAGCTAAAGCTCCATACATACCAAATGTGTGGGGACCCCAACCTAGGGATAGTGGAACTGAAATCTGAAAGCCACCAAAATCACAGACAGATTCAGAGCCACTGAATTGACTGACCACGTCCGAATGTTGGGGTCAGAGAAATACATTTCTATGCTGGTTAAGCCCATTGCTATTCTGCTGTCTCTTTTAAACAAAACCACATATATCATAAGCAACAAATAATTGATTATGTCTACAGATGAAAATTCAAATTGACATGTAATGATAAGTATGGTGAGGAACTATAGATTTTTTCTTAAATAATGAATTTTGAGAATTCACCTATGATCTTGCAAGAATGTAGAGCAGTTCTCAGTTTACAAGAGGAAAAATCTATATCCAATTATATCAGCAGGTAGGGGAAAGGAGGGATAAGATTTTCCTAAAAAATAGTATCCAAATACAGATGAGCTATGCATGATAAAGTTTTCAGTAAACCAAAAATGAAATGCAAAATAAATAAATAATAAGGAAAGCTAGAAATTGTCCACAAAGTTACATATAAATGACTTACACACCACCTTAGTCTAAAATGATGCTTTCCTCACAACAGAATTGGTGAACAGTTACATGCTTTAGCTTGAAATTATGGGAAAGACTTCCCTTCTCAGCTAAAAAATAATTCATGTCATTGGCTTGCTGCTGATTCTTAAAACTCTACTATGAGAGATACCTTATCTATAGCAAAGACTTTGCGGTCTATTAAATAATGAAACATTAACACTTTAAGTTTATTAGATCCAGTCCAGTGGACACTTGAGAGTCTGCATTGGTAGGGGGACTAGGGGAGGATTAATGCAGAATGTTACCATCAAAACTGTGATCAAAAGAGATACCTATTGCATGGTATTCTAGTCAGCTGATGAGGAGGGAGGAATCATCAAAAGGACAATATTGTCTGTGATAGGACCTGAATCACCCAAATCTCCCAACATGGTTTATGATTTCCAGAAAATAAAGCACATAATTTAATAGAAAGTATATCAAATAATTATTAGTTGAGATGAGTGCTATGCAGGAAAAAAAAGTTGCTGAGAAAATAAAGGAAGTGAGAATGGGAACTGAAGACCTATTTTAGAAAGAGTGGTCAGGGATGGCTTTAATGAATAGGTAACATGTAGAGTAAGACTGGAAAGATGAAATGGATATAGTCAGGACAGAGGAAAAAGTGAGTGTTCCAGCAAAACAAAAATAGGGATAAAGTCCCTGAGGCTGGGAAGATACTGGCATATTTGAAGGAGTAGAAGCAGGTCAGCATGTCAAGAGCATGTAAGCAAGAGGAAGAAGGGACTCTTTAGGTTATGACAAAACGTTTGGACATAATTCTAAGTCCAGTAGACATTACAAGAGTAGCAAGCAGCACAGGACCATGAACAGATTATGTTTTGAGAGTACCACTCCAGCTTCTATGTGGAGAATGGATTGGAGGAGACCAAAAGTGGATACCTGGAGGTTGTTTCATGAGTCACGGTGAGAGGGTGTTGGCCAGGGAAGGGGGATGTTAGCAAAGTTTAAGAAAAATGGCCATGCTGGGGACATATTTGGCAAGATGAATTGATAGAATGAACTAGTGGATCGAATGTGAGACTTGAGAAAAAGGGAGAAATGAAAAATAGCACTTAGATTTCTGGTTTGAGCAACTGAAGGGATAATGGGGTTGGGTAAATCACTAAAAGGAGAAAAACTGTTGGGGTGGGAATGTGAAAGGGACAGAAATATATTTGAAGGAAGAAATCAAGTTTTCAAACATGTTATATATAAGAATTGATGAAAAGTCCAAAGTGCTTGCTAGTAGCATGTTTGGTGTACAATTCAATAGTTCAGGAAAAGGCTAGGGCTGGGAGTCAGAATTTGATTGGTCCTATCTCTAAAGATGCATTTGCCAGTTGGTGTGAATTAAAAAGGCAGCACTTGTTGACAACTCTTTCTGCAATCAAAGTGATATGCTGGCCATTTCAGTCACTTTACTTCTGCCTCTCTCTCTCTTCAATAGAACTAAAACAGTAAAGGTGAAGCCCACTTGAATTGTCAAGACCTTATACCATGACAATCTCTCCCCCTCCTCTCTTTCTCTTTCTCTTGATTCCGTTCTTCTCTCCCCCTGTCCCAAATCCCTCTAGACTTTTTTCTATGCATAGCTCAGTATTCAAATCTGAAGACTTGTTTTGGAGGATTAGTATATGAACAGACCTCTCACTCACCTACAGCCTCTTCTGATATGAAATTATGAAACCTAAGTTAAGGGGGAAATGGCCATAGTTCAGTTTATCAGATTTCTCTGTATTGTGATTTAGGACCCAAGCCCAGCAAACAATGAAGTAGTACTTTCCTCCTATATTTCATTTTGCCTTGTGAATATACCCACCTAGGAAAGGGTGACTGTGTCCTAGGGTAAATTTTAGATAAGCCTGGATGTCCCCATGTCATTATTATTTCTGATAAACTGAAATATCTTCATTTGGGCTCACACTGAACCTGCCAAATGTTTGCCTACTGTTTTAGTTTCTCAGCTGCTAAAACAAATACCATATGATCGGTTAGCTTAACAACAGGAGTTTACTGGCTAATGGTTTTAAGACGAGGAAGAGTACAAAATCCAGCATCAACAAGGCAATACTTTCTCCCTGAAGTCTGTGAATGTCTGTTTCAACTGCAGGCAATCCTTTGGTCCTTGGTCTTTCCAGCACCTGGCAATGTACATGGTGATGTCTTCTCCTTTCTCCTTTGGGTTCTATTGACATTCAATTTCTTGCTCTTCCTATGTCTTCTCTTTCTGTGTTCAATTTCCTTTGCTTATAAGGACTTCAGCTTTATTCTATTAAAGACCACCCTCAATCAGTTTGGGCACACCTTAGCTAATAACGTCTTCAAAGTTCCTATTACTAATTGGTTCTTGCCCACAGGACCAGGGGTTGGGACCTGAACATGCCTTTTGTGGAGGACATGCTTCAATCCCCAACACCTGCTTTGCTAATTTAATAATTAAGACCCTATATATAATTCACTGTACTTTTAGATTTTACTCTTAATGAACGTGAATACTTTGCTAATGCAGTTTAACTTGTAACAGATCCGGGCACCTGCTTCCAGCCTGCAGCACATCTCAGCTGTGAAGTTTTTAAAATGCTTTGGCAACTGAAGTGCATCTTCAGTATTGAATTGCAACCCTCAACTGTAAAGTCATTTACAAACTTTACTGATCAAGCTGTACATTTCTGAGCTGGAATTTAATCTACAGAGCCTTCTGCAAAATGAGCTGAATCCTTTACTAATCATGGGCAATGGTAGAATTTATTTGGTTTGTGGTAATTTGCATTATTTACTTATTATGCCCCTTGGTTCCTGCTGCAGTCTGCTGTGCAGTGTTTCTGGATCTAGGAAATCACTCTCCACATCATCCTACTCCCAAGGTGAGAGCATTTTGGTTGCAGATGAAATGTCTTCTTAATGTGAAAATATCACCATTCACACAAGAACATATCCCCTATGTCCACATGATGCCATACAGTGAGTTCTGCATGGACACCTATTCCTAAAGCTCCATGAAATTATGATGTTCCAAAACATTAAACCAAAAGCTACAGTTCTCCATTTGGCCACAGAGCTATAGAGGGGAGTCTGTCTCTGTGGCCAAATGGAGAACTGTAGTTTTTGGTTTAATGTTTTGGAACATCATAGTTTGTAAATAAGAATGTTGCTTGCATTCCATGTAAACCCCTAAAGCCATTTCTTACTCTGAAAACAGTGAAGTAGATTAAATAAATAGTATGATAATGTAGGAATATATTAATCACCATGGGTTACCATTTCATGATTCTTCAACTGAAGAAATATAGTTTGGGAAACAGTGGGTCAAAATTCCATGAATTATGGATATGCAAGCACAAATTTTTATTCTTGATTAGCAACCCTAGATAATATACAAGAAATCAGAGTATTTTTTAAAACTCTGAACTGTACCTCCATAATACTCTGGCAAATGCATCATTTCATATGGAGAGAGAGTAAACACCTCTCCAAAAGGACCGTATTCACATCCGTTAGTATCTGAGCCAACATCTAGACTTGTCAAGAAAGATCGATATACTTGCTTCAGATTTGCATCACAGAACAGCATCAGGGCTTTTGACTTGATAAGATAATACCTAGAGTCTAATCCTGGTTTTTTGGAAGATAAAGCACTCAATTGTCCAAGAGATTATAAAATTTATGTTTTAATACCTTGTAGACATTAACCATATAGACATTAGACTTGATAAGAGAACATGTACAATCTTGAGAACAAAAATATAAAACTGAGTCACTCATTTATGCTTTTTGAAGATTTTTTTCAAGACAGCACATAAAAATGTCTAAGTTTGGCACAATATGCAGACAAGAAAATATATAGCCCATTAATAAAGTCAGGAAATAGGTTCTATATTAACAAATTCACTCCTCAATCCATAAATTTCATGGAAGATTACTTTCAACGTGACAAAATTTGTTTAAAAAAGAAAACATATATACAAATCTTCACTTTTTAAAAAACTAATCTCCACTTTCACGTAGGGAATATCAGGACCACCAATAACTACTGCATTGATGGCCCATTTGCACACATGTCCTCAATTTGTCTACTGAGGGATACATGTTGCAGAAATAAAATTGAATTATAAAAACTATAGAATATCACCCCTGGGTCTTTTAATACTCAGAAGTCTGCAGCATCTAAAAGAATACTAGAAACTCTTTTTTGAAAAAAAACTTTTGGAGGTTTTGCTAAATATAGTTTTCCTTTTGTCTTAACTCCACTCAAATCCTGGGCAGATTTCTCTGGAGATCAGGATGCCCCACTGATATAGAAAGGTGTTTCTCAATAAGCTTTCATAAGACTGTTCCAACAACTTGCCGAAGTCAGTAAGAAATGTTTCATTTCCAGAACACGACAAAGAATTTAAATTTAATCCATTTTATAAAATAATCATTCATATGTTGTGGCGAATGAGATATTTCAGAAAAAAATCAAAAGATTAGAATAGATATAGGGTGCCTTTTATCATTTGATTGTTTTCTAGATAATTAGTACAGTATGTACACCAGTGGGAATATCCTTATAAAATGTGTTTATCCTGCTGTATATACACCAGTGGGGATATCCTTATAAAATGTCTTTATCCTGCTACCAGATTTCTGCCAAATATAACAGAACAGAAAGACAGCTCAAATGAAGCTGGGCAGGCAGAGAATTAAAAAGTTGAAGCAAAACCACTCCAAATTTTAAGATGTGTGAACTTGCCATTGAGTTCTTACTGGGAAATAACTTACTTATTTGCTTTGAAGTAACTGCAGGTCTTCCTGAAATAGGAGTAACCTGCCTGGCTCCAACACATAACAATCTGATTGTTACAATGATCCTTAGATTTGTAAACATACACATTCTCCTATAATTCCTCAGGGACTACACAAACTGGCATGGAACATTGAACTCAGGGCCCTCTCCTTGATTTCTATATCATCCTTGAACAATTCAGAAGAAAATGAAAGTAGCCTGTAAAAGTGCATGGGGTCATGCAGGCAAAAGTATGCTTCTAATATAGTAGCCAGTGATTATTTATTAACTCAGACTGGAGGAGTGTTATAAAATGGAGCACATTTAAGGAAAAAAGAGTGCTTAGGATGCCTTTGGGCAAAGACTGTTATCCCACCACCATCACTAAGAACAACAACAAAAAACCTGGGTGTTGCTTCCTATAAAGACAATGTTCCTAGGAGATCAGAAAATAGCCAAAGGAATCAGCCAAAGGAACAAGGAACATCCATGCTAGAAAATATCTCAGTAGATGAAAAACAAAACATTGTGTTATAATGTAAATAGTCATGTCAGCAATAAGTTAAGGAAGGACCCTCCAATTGAATGCCAACTGAGCTTCCACCGCATGCTCATAAAAGTGTAGAGAACATGATAGCCCCTATGTTTGAATGTACCTGGCCAAGGCAAGGGAAGGAAGAGCAGATGGTTAAATAATTCTCAGGCTAGAGGAAAAGGATAAACAGATTTAGAATATGTGTAATGTAGATAAACTAGCCAAAATCAAACTCTAAAATCGAAGCCCTAGCTTATAGATATTTCTTAGAAAGCTGGAAAGGGAGGTATGGGAAAGAACAGGGAAGCTGCCCAAGGAGAAAATATCACAAGTATAATCTGAGCTTGAAATACAATGCATGCATATGAAATAATGGTCTCTAGAATTGCCTACACATTCCAAGGAATATGTCCAACCACCTGAAGTCTGTTAAAAGGCTTGAAACAAAGTCAATAATCTGAAAAGTTCTCACTCGTGGTACCCCAGGCATTCTCTTCTAAGCCTGCTTCCTAATAGAGAGAGCTGTGTAACACTCCTCTAATAAAGGGGTTCATGGCTTCTGAAAATGACTTGCTGAAGTTAGTGAACAGTAGTTATCCTGACACTATGACCCATCTGGTCTTTTCTGACACTCTTTCCCCTACCTAAAAGGTCAGGATGTCCCATACAGTACCCTGCCCTGAGCCCAGAGATTAAAGAATAAGAGAAAGGAAGAGTTAACACTTCTTCCTTTTTGAAGTATCTAGAATTTAGAGTATTTGATTTGACCAAATAACCTGGCATAATTAAGAAGAATGTTTAAAGACTGTTTGTAATCCTTTGGCTATCTCAGTTGAGTTCATCTGCAAGAGGAATATGAAAAGAGGAGCAGATTTTAAAGGATGAAATGGAAATGAAGTGTGCCAGACCCAGTTTATGCAATTCCTGGATTTACTCGCCATAGTTACTGTTTGATGCCATTATGACTCTATGGGAAGACGACCTAACCCAGCCACATTTTGGGGGGCCCAGAAAGAAGATTTCATTGGCTAAAAGGCTCACTGTGTTCCATCTCTGCCCCTATCATGACGGTCAAATAGTTCATGATAGTGTTCTACCTGCTTGGTCACTTGAGCTGCAGCAGCTGCTTCCTGGTTCCCTAAACCCCATATGGCACAAACTGAAAGCACCTCACCTGGCGCCTCACGGAATGCCCCCTGCCTCCGGTACTGTGGACTCACTTTCACACTGAGTTTAAGTGGGAATATTCGCAGCAACCATGCATGTACACACATTCACCCTGCTGTGCCTAAGACTATGAGGTGGCAGGCTGCTGAAAACTGGAAATGCTCTCGGGGCCGGTCCTGCATGCTGTCATCTGTGCCATGGATTTTGCTGCTGCGATTGTAGAATCTGGCTTCACGGTGGCTGCTTGGAAGGCTTGTGTAACGCAATGTAGAGGAGCTGGAGAGTCAAGAACCCTTTAGGCAAATTTTGATCAATGAGAAAAAAAAAATGAGACAATCTGGAGGATAAATTCTTCTTTTCTCCTCTTTCGTAGAGTATTCCAAAATGCAGTATTTCAGTCCTGCCTCCCTGAAGAATCTCACGAAACTGAGCAACAGCAGAACTGGTTGTGAACCTGCAATCAGCTTTGTAACACATCCACTTGTACATGCTCTTCCTCTTTCTCTGACTCACTTCCCCTTTTTCTTCACTCTGACTCTCACAATATAGTGATAGCATGTAAACTGTTTGTGTATATGTGTGTGTGTGTGTGTGTGTGTGTGTATGTGTGTGTTTCACACGGGCAGGCACCAGGAATCGAACTTGGGTCCCCAGCACGGCAGGCAAGAACACTGCCTACTGAGCCACCGTGGCCTGCCCTAAACTTTTGCCTCAAGCTCTCTTTTCTAGAAAACTTGGGTTAAGACTGGGAGAATAATGAGATTAGTGTCTGTTGAGTCTGAGGCTACTGTCAGACATTTAAGTGAAAATATCCAGCAAGAAAATAGATACAAGAATCTAAGTGTTTGGATATGTGGGCTGAAGATAATGCATTTTAGAGTGTGAAGTCTTGCAGTGGCCATGATTTGATTTCTTTGACCCATCATTTTAGATTCAAAACTGGGAATTACTTACTAGCTGTTGGCTGCAGTCAATGATACTATAGTATCATTTTTAATATTATTAAAAATATTTTCTAGAATAGGGGTTCTCGTGGGGTATATGAACTTTATGAAAAAAAATGACATCCTTATTTTCACTAACCTTTAGCTAAAAGTTCAATTATGAATGGAGAAAACAAATCAGAGTAATAATAGCAGTACTTGTGACATTGTCAGCATTAAAAATCACAATTATTTCAAAGCACATTATAGCTGTCACAGATAACTCATGCAACCATCACTACATTGAAGTTATGGCTGTTATTAGACCAACTGGGAGAGCGTAGTTAATTTTTTTATTATAATATCTCCAAATGTGTTTTGTTATTTTAACTACATTTCAATATAGCTAGTTTCTTCTTTTATCTTGACATTTCTAATGCAATTTTTTTGAGATATATGATATATTTACATACTATATAATCATCCAAATTGTACAAATAGCCAATGGAATCAGCCAAAGGAACAAGGAACATCCCTGCTAGAAAATACCATCATATAGCTGTGCATTTATCATCTCAATTGATTTTTGAACATTTTTGCTACTCCAAAAATGAAAATAAGAATAAGTGTAAGAGTGAAAAAGAGTACTCATAACATCCCTTACCCTCCTTCCCCTTATTATTTAGTTATTTATTTTTGTCTTTTTTTTTTCCTTACTTATCCATCCATACACTGGATAAAGTGTCAGTCACAAGGTTTTTACAATCACACACTCTTACATAAAAGCTATATAGTTATTCAATCACCTTCAAGAATCAAGGTCATTGGGTTACAGTTTCACAGTTTCAGGTATTTCCCCCTGGTTACTCCAATATATCAAAAACTGAAAGGGGATCTCGATTACTGCATAATAATAACCTCCAGAATAATTTTTCAACTCTACTCAAAATCTCTCAGCCACTGAAACTTTATCTTGTTTCGATTCTCTTACCCCTTTTGGTCAAAAAGGTTTTCTCACCCCCACTATTCCTGGGAGTCATGTTCCACATTGTCAGGAGGTTTATACCCCTGGGAAGTACGTCCCACACAGGGAGGAGGCCAATGGATTCACCTGCCAAGTTGGCTTAGAGAGAGGCTACATCTGAGCAACAAAAAAGGATCTCTGGGAGTGACTCTTAGGTATAATCAAAAACAGGCTTAGCTTCTGCTTATAGGAAAACATTTCATAAGGCAAGCCCCAAGATGAGGGCCTGGCCCATCAAATTGGCAGTCCCCATTGATTGCAGGAACATCAGGTTTTCCCCAAGGGAAGTTCAATATTTCTACCTTTTCCCAAGTTCCTCAGGGGAACTTTACAAACACTTTTTAATCTTCTGCCCAGATTGCTCTGGGATGTATTGGGGCATCTCACCCAAAGCTCCAGTGAATGAATATGATCCTAGATGTGTTTATGGGTTTAAAAATATTATTTTCAGAAGGGGGTTCAAATGCTGCCACAGACTTCTAGAGGGGCCTCTGACAGAAGAGCTATTAAGAATCCTATTGTATGTGACTGTGTGATTGTGAAAACCTTGTGTCTGATGCTCCTTTTATCTACCTTGTCAACAGACAAGTAGAACATATGGAATAAAAAATAAATAATAGGGGAACAAATCTTAAAATAAATTTAGTTTGAAATGCTAGTGATCAATGAAAGCTAGGGGTAAGGGGTATGGTATGTATAATCTTTTTTATTTCTAGTTTCGTTTTATTTCTTTTTCTGTCTTTTTCTTTTTTTTCTTTTTCTGAATTGATGCAAATAGTCTAAGAAATGATGAATATGCAACTAAGTGATGATATTGTGAATTACTGATTATATATGTAGAACAGAATGATCACATTGTTAATGTTTTAGTTCATTTTTGGTTAAATTTTTTTTAATTAATAAATTTTAAAAAGCTGAAAAGCACACACACGCACACAAAAAGAATCCTATTGTAAAGGAATATTCAATGTAAGACAATATTTTAGTATATATGAATGAGAAAAATTAAGATACAAAACTGTAGTTATATTATAATGCTGCCTTTCTTAGGCATATATATATATTTATATATATGCACATCTGGAGGATGATACATAAAATGTATCAGTGGTTTCCTTTCAGCATTAAAACTATGGGAATATAGGTAAGGGCTCCTTTTTCCTTTGTGCTCTTCTGAATTTTTCAAGTGTTCTTTTTCTTAGCATTTGAAGTGGTGTCACTTGTGAAAAAAAAGTAGTACATATTAAAAATATCTGTAAAGATTTAATGGTAAAAGTGATTTAGGGCGGGCCATGGTGGCTCAGCAGGCAAGAATGCTCGCCTGTCATGCCAGAGGACCCGGGTTTGATTCCCGGTGCCTGCCCATGTAAAATAAAATAAAATAAAATAAAGTGATTTCACTATTTTGAGACTTAGTATACCCTAGAACTCTATCTGTAATGGACCCAACTCTTTAAATTCACTCTATCCTAAGCATTTGATAATGAATGACTTTTCTCCTCAAGGTTCTCCAAACTGTAGATTGTATTGAATATAACCAGTGTGGTTACACTTACCAGTGAGCCCTCTCACAAATAAAATGGGAAATGTATGTCATTTTCAATAAGATCAAATATATAAATATTAATTTTACATACAAGTATTCAAAAATAAATCTCAAGTAAGTTCAGGGAAGGAATCATGTGAGTGAAAAGTATGTGAAAGGGAGGAGAAAACAGTAGTGATGGATGAAGCAAGTGCCTTCTGGAATTTGAGGAACAGCACAAAAAAACAATTGGCCAGATTGTGAGAGTGGTTACCCAAATCTCCAATTTATTTTTGCTTTCCTTCGGAGACCTAAACTCTTCATATATGCCTAGTAAATATCGAAATCAATTCAGTTCAACCAGAAATAAGTAAAACACAAAAATATTAACAATTACTTGAATAATAGATCTTATCCTCCTTGAAAAATTCTCCTTGAAAAGCATCAGAGCATTGCCACTACTCTCTATTTCTCTTTGGCTATAGTTATCCAATGCCAATGTGCAAGGATATGGATGTCTAAGATGTTATACCATGCCATAAATAATTGTTTTAGATGAATCAATATCAGGAATTAAAGTAGAAAATGCTGGAAAGTGAGGAGCGCATACAGAAGCGTATGAAGAGGTCTACAAAATCAACATCAAAGTGGACTCTTTCCCTGCTGCACTCATTTGGCAGAGTCCTGACCTTGGCACTTGGGCTGAAATTAACCTGTGTGCTCAGAATTATCAAAGATCCTGCTCTGCTCCCAGCCCATTAGGTACAAAGGCAGTCAAGTGGAACACTGGGCTTCGGAGTCTGATTTTCTGGTACTGAAACCTAGCTTTCACCCAAAGAACTAGCTTGACTTGGGTTAAAATATTTATCCTCTCTGTGTCTTGGTTTCTTTATTTGTACCTGGGATTACCATGCAGGTACAAATTTAAAAATGTAAATTTTAAAAAATTTACATTTTTTAAAACACAGGAAAAACATTTTTTTTTAATCTCCAAAAAATAATGAGCCACTAAACAGTTTTGACTTCTGTTAGAATTATTATTTTTGATTCTTAACTCCTATCACTTCTACACAGAGATTAAATTTCCACTGCTGTCCCTATAGCTTAGACCCATCAATAAAGCAGTAGGAAATCAAAATTATAATGTTATGTGTCTATTATTCGTGGATTTAAAACCCTCAACACTTTAATTGTCAACATGAAGGCACTTATTAGAACTTCTAAAGTACATTGTTATTGCACAGTGATTTCTGTCTAGCTTTTGCTGAGTCAGACCTCTCTTGCTTTTCTTCCCCGTGTTCTCCCTTTCCTTCAAAGGCATCAAGATAAAAAGAAATCTGGTTTCTGGTTCGGGCTTCAGCTTCTGAAGGTTTGATTTGTGGTACGAATAGAAGAAGCATGTTTTTAATCCTTTGATAGTACTGCATTTCAGAAAGCCGCTTTAAAAGATTGTGAGGAATCACTGTCAGAAGTGGGCATATGTATTATTATGCTATTGGTTAGACAACTGGAGTTTGTAGCAAGAAATTCCGTTTGCAACAAGAAATTTGAAACACCAGCAAGTTAGAATCACTGATCACAAATGTAAACTCTATGAAATGGAATTTAAACAGGACTATTCTCTAGTTTACCGAAGCCTGTATTTTGGTTTATGGTTTTTAAGGCATACAGAAAGGAAAAGTCAGAGTACCATCTGCACAATCACTATTTTGATAAATTCAATAATGTAATGTGAAAAAGTTGACACATTGACACATAAGCAAAGTAAATCAATTCAGATTTAATTCAACAAAATAATGAGCCAAATTCAAGATCCGAATCCATTTTTAAGATGTTTTTTGTGTTTTCCAAAGGCAAGGAAAAAAGCAAACATAAAATATATACTTACAGAGTCACTGCAATATTATTTGTACGATAAAGGAGACTATAAGTTTTGCCACTGCAATTCCACCGTTTTTCCTTATCTACTTAGCCATAAGTACAATGGTGTGTTTAAGAGTTTGGCATGAGATCACGACTCCCATTGACTTTAAAGGGCATTCTAAGGTGACAATAAGAATTCAATAGGATCCTAGTGTACATGAGACCACTTTATGAGGATGAAATTAATAAAATCACAATGTCGACATATGCTCAATATGCAGATGGAGTTTGTTAATTGCACTGTGTTTGCATTCTGATTTGGATGCGCTTATTCTAAAAATACAGGGGAAAATTACATATACAGAGGCAGAAGATAATAAAGTTCCCATATAAGCTGTCCTCGATCAGGCTTTCCAGTCCCTTAGAGTTTAAACATAACCTGGGCTTGTCTGCTACAGATATTAGTTGGGCTCCTGCTGTTCATTCTGTCTCATAAGCTAAGGGGTGAAATTCTCCATTTTTATACATTTATGAACTCCTGTTTCTAGGATCTCATAAAAGTTTGGATTGAGCAGTAGCTATCTAATTTTGTATCTTCATGCGTACCGATGATTATTTGGAACTAGCAATAAAATTTTCGCTGAGAGCAATGTTATGCATCACGTTCTAAGCTGGCTTTCTGGCATAGTATCACATGTAATATTGTAAAACAGTTTGTTCTAGTCAACCTCAACTGGAGCTACTGTGACAACATTTCACAGATGCTGAGACTTAATTGCACAGAAATGTCATTTTTCTAAGAGCCTAGAAACATAGGACAAAATCTGGATTCAAACAGAAATCCCATGTTAGCAAAGTACCAGGAATTGGCTGGCCAGAAAATTGGATGAACTCTCAGCATTCCTATATTTGATTTGAAAAAATTGCAAATATATCTTTAACTCTTAAATTTAAGAATTAAAAAGATAAAATGGGCAATTTTCTTAACTGTTTGCTGTAATCAGATCAAATTTACTTTAAAACACAGATTAAATTATTTACACGTTTACTAAGAATAAAGAGCTAATTATAGATATCCAGAAGTTGCATAAAGCTTTAGCAAGGTATATAGGAATTTTTGCATCATATTGACTCACAAAAAGAAATGACTATATAGCCTGCAAAAGTGAAATTATTTTAGTGGCCCAGCTTCCAATATGTAAAATACAACCTATTATACTATGGCATGCTGGTTATGCTTTGTCAAACTGATTATATACCATTTCATGAGGCTGTAAGCCAGTGGGACTTAAACAGTCCAGTGCAATCAGTCATAATAAGATGCATCAGTACAGGTGGTAAAAATCTCAAATCTTCCAATTCTGTATGTTGAAGATCTCTGGATCCTGGCACATAGCCTATATATATACAGGGACTTTGGTTACTACCAATTTTTCTATAAAGAAGTTAGGACAGCAAATATTTTCTTTAAGCTCTATCCATGAAACAGTTATTATCTTTAATGCAAAAGAATGCAATGCTTTTATTTTCCGGGACTCTTCTCACTTGCTAAATCACAAGTCAATGACATTTTATTTTATTTTCGGGCCCTCCTTAATTCTCCCAACTTTCTGAAAACCATATATTATACATTTCAAAAAAAAAAAAAAAAAGACTGGGAATGGAGAAGGGATGGTGTAGAGATTGAGATGGGATAGAGAAAAGACTGTGCAGAGCACTTCCCTCTGTTCTTATAGCAAGGACTGCTGTTTCCTTCCTGTTCCCTTTCCCTTCAAAGCTGGTAGTTCAAGAGTGAGGAAAATAGGGCATAGGCTCAGAATTGGAGAGAAAGAGAGACAGATACTCTGATCACATTCTCACTTCTCTCTTCCATTTTCATCATTTGCTATCCATAAAAAAAAAAAATCCACCTTGAGAAAAAATGATGAAAATAGTAAACCATTATTTTTGTATGCTGTATGGCGGGGTCTTCATTCTTTTTCCACGTGAGCATCCATTATTGCAGCACCATTTGTTGAGTTGCTTGTTTGCTTGCTTTCGCTGGTTTCTTTGTTTGTTTGGGAAGTGCATGGGCCAGGAATCGAATCCGGGTCTCCCACATGGCAGGTGAAAATTCTACCACTGAACTACCCTCACTACACCCCAGTAAATCATTTTATAACCATTTACAACAATATAAATTTTGAAAAATCGAAGGTAATGAAAGCCAATAGAACTCATAGCTTCTCTTCCCCATCCTATATTTGTTTGCTTCCTGCATCCATCTCTCTCTGTATCCAATGCCTTCTCTCTCTCTATCTCTATCTCAAACTCTAACTCATCTCTCTCTCTCTCTGTCTCTCTCGCTTCCTCTTTCTCTCTTTTGTACCTACTATCTTATCCTTCTCCTTTCTATAATAGCCCTCTTTTTCCTCTCAGTGCTATATTCTGGTATAATCCATGCCAGATTAAACGATGAAATAAAAGAAAGTGGAGAGACTTGATGCAAGCCACCAGGCACACACCATATTACTTCATTTAATCCTTAAAACAATAGAATAATAGAGTAGAATAGAATAATAATAGAATAGAAGTCTATTCTATTATTTTCCCCATTTTTCAGATTAGGAAAGCAAAGATAAACAAGTAATTTATCAGTAGTCACAATCCAAATACATGAAATCAAATTTCAATCTTTTTGCCCATCGTGTGAAAAAAAAAAAAAGCTCAGAATTTTTACCAAATTTGGAAGAAATTTTAGGGATAGTTAGAAATGAAATGTAACTACTGGATCATATATGAAAATTACTCTGAAAGATCTCAAAGAGGCCCCTCAAATGGCAAGCTGAAATTTTCTTGAGAAACTCTATCTGGGGCTTAAAAGGCTGCCCTAATTGTCACTCAGAATGGACATTCAAACCATGACTGAAACTATGGCCCACCAATCTGAAGTCACACACACACAAGATTTACAAGTACTGATTCGTAATAAAGTGGTTTCTAATGACAGTGACGCCATGAAATGTGCTCTGGTAGTAGAGAATTATATATTTAATGATGGTAAATAACTCTCCAGAGGGCAGCGTAGTATATTTCCTATAAAAAGAACCCACACAAACAATATTATATCAGTGATGTGGCGTGAAGAGTATTCACCCACAAACTCAAAGATTACCCTTGGGCATCCCTTGGCAATTTTCCAGAGATTTACAGACCATAGAACAATGCCAAAATTGCTAACTAGCTGAACCTTTTATGTTCAAGCTTGCCAAGTTAATCACGAGGGAATAGAATGTGATGGGTGATTAAGAGCTTCTTACAGTCGGGAAGTGAATACAAAAAAATCATAGAGGTTATCAGATGTAGACAACTACCTCTAGAGTCTATTCAATCCCAACCACAGGAGAAATATGATTGCTCGGTTATCACTAGTGTGGTTGGAAGGAGGTGGTCTTTGGAATTGGATAGATGTGAATTCAGATATCAGCACTGCCCACAGTCACTTAGTCTTACATCACCCCAATCACAATTTTTTATTTATTTTAACTTTGTAATAATAATAGTATTTTGCATGCTTTTAAAAAGAGATTTGACATCTTGCATGTAATGGTCAGCTGAGATATATATACCTTTGATAAGTGGCCACTACTATTATTTTTATCTTGTTAAATTGAATAAAACCCGGTTATGTGTGGAATAAAATGTTTCCATATCAACAACAGCATCAATCTCCTGTTCCCTAGAACCCACTCATCCCACTCCTAAAATCTATCTGGTTCATTTCCAAATTGCATATACTGGTTCATATACAGTGCATGTGATTTTGTTGAATCAAACTCTTAAACTGGGGCCAGAAACAAAATCTAAAATCTAGGGGCGGGCCGCGGTGGCTCAGCGGGCAAAGTGCTTGCCTGCTATGCCGGAGGACCTCGGTTCGATTCCCGGCCCCAGCCCATGTAACAAAAACAAAAAAACAAAATACAATAAAACAAGAAAATGTTTAAAGATGTTTCCCTTTCTTCCTCCCTTCCTTCCTTCTATCGTTCCTTCCTTCTCTCTGTCTTTCCTTTAAAAAAAAAAAAAAAAAAAATCTAAAATCTATAAACTCATTATTCTTCATAACCAAATCACTCCATTAGATCTTTGCTCTTACATCTCCAATTTCATTCCATCCAGGTTATTCATAGGTTAATATCCCTGAGGATAGGGCCACAAGAGTGATTTATAAGTGGATGAACTTACTTAACAAAAGCTGCACTGTGTAAATGCTGAAAGATATGACTAGTGTACGAATGTATCACTTATGTGTTCACTTTCTCTGGGAAAATGTTGCTCATTTTACTTTCCTGTAGTATAAATCACTATATGAATTAAATTCATTCACATAATTGTATTTGCAGCTCTTTTATCGTTACTCAGCGCTATAACTTTGTTTATGGAAAAGTGCACTTTGTAAGCCAATATGAATGTCTTTTAAGCACTACGGTGGAAGTTCCGAGATGATGTGTGGCATGTGGACTTTGTGAACGATCTGAATTCTGCAAGGATAAAAAAGCAGTTGCCTTGGAAATTTCACATTATAAATACCAGGAGGAAATTTCACATTATAAATACCAGGAAGATTTTTAGACAATAGATCCTTGATTGCCAAGCTGCTGAAGATGGTTATTTCATCTCTGAAACATAATTGGTCTGCTGGCATTACACCCATGTTACTCTAAGAGATGAAAATAAAATTATAAAGTACTGTGTAGAGCCTGAAATGGCTACCTAAAGTTTAATCTTCCCCTTAATGTTGCAGAGTCCATAAAGTATGCATTAATTCCAGTTTTTAATAGCTTTTTATCAATCCATCTTTCTTCTTCAAATGGTAGACGATTCCTAATAGAAGGGATTTCTCACACTGCACTTTCAGACTCTGATCTATCATGTATTGTAATTTGGGGGAGGGGGGCCGTTACTTAAGCAACATTTATTAGATAAAGCACACAAAGCAATAACAGCTTTTCAAATGCTGATATTCTAAGAAAAACTGGGATCGTTCTGATAAGACAGTTCATTCATTACAAGCAGATTAGACTTTCACTGCTAAAATATTGCTTCTGTAGTATTTTTAAAGGTTTAAAATGGTGAAAATTTAAGTTTTTGAAACAACTGCCTCTAATTTTCATTTGCCTTCACATCATATTTCTTTAATTTAAGGGAAAACATTCTAATTTTAAGAAACTACGTTTAGAAATACAAAACACCCAGAAATGCTGATGAGGATGATAATTACCGCATTTACCAAACCTCCTGTTTACCACCACCTGTCAAGCTCCTGAATTTTTCAGCAGTAATTAAAAAATACCAAACAGGAAATAAACAAACTTGATAGACCTGACTATAACAGATTAAAATTAGAAATAATCTAAATATCCCAAAATTAGGAGATAGGTTATATAAATCATGGTACATTCAAAAAAGAAAGAAAATTCAGTAAGTAAAATCATAGCCTAATAGAATCTTTACAGACACAGCTACTGCTTTCAGTATATTGTTAAGTGGAAGAACAGCAGGGTATAAAGCAATATAACAAGTACAATTTTAATTCTATTAAAAGTATAAATAAGTTTATATGTGAAATGTCTAGAAAGAAATAGAACAAAATAGTTAGAGTCTTCTTTCTCTGTGATAGTACTCTGGGTGATTATATTCTTTCCATAACACAGTATTTTTCAAATTTTTCCAATGAAATTATTCTACATGTATGAATCAGGAAAAAAATATTAATTTTTAAAAAATCAATGAAGAAAATGTCCTCAGGCACTTATCAATTGATAATATTGTCACAGTGTAGTCCCTATTTAATGCTAATGACCATAATAAATTCTTAATCCCAAATTAACTATCAAAGTCACAGCCATTATATAATGTGCCTTGGAATATGAAAGAAGTAGAATTGATGATCAGGGAAGTTGTTATGTAGGTCACTTCCTACATACAGGGACTGTGTATTGGTACAGTGAGAGAAAACACTACATAAATGGAGAGACTTGAGTAGGAAAGGTAGTGGAGGCACTGTCATATTCAACTTGGGAGTAAATATTTGATGTTAGAGTTCAATGTAGGACTGGTTATCCGTTAAACACAGAAGGCACAATACTGAGGCCCACACTGTTTTGATTTCTTTATATATCAAAAGAAAAAATGAATTCTTAGGTCAAAATCTAATTATGCCAATATAGTCGTGAAATGTATTTTTTTTTTTAATTTTAATGAAGAAAGGGGCTCACAAAAGCAAAAATGCCTAGGTTCCACCAATGTCATAATGCACCCCTGGTTCATAGACTTCTTAAAGAAGAGTGTGTAAGAAAAACAATCTCAACATCTCTAGAGAGCATAGATGAGAAAGAGTCTAAACAGAGCATGACTACATATGAATAGATTATAGCCAACCATGAATGAAAGGAGGGACCAGAGGCAGACAGCAGCTGTAAATGGTGGGAATGGTAAGAGAAGTAAAGTACCTTGACATGGACAAGAGATGTGACAAGTCTTTGCAACCCTGGGTGTGGGTCTCATGACCAGGTATTTATGTCGATTTGTGAAGGGTCAACCTACAAATTGAGTTCTCTGTGGTTGTGCCCTTCAAGCTCTCCTGCTCCACCTGGATAAGGACATGTTTTTCAAGTATATATTGCACAAAGCTAGGACAAATTACTACGCTGATTGACGAAAGTAATAATTTTTCAAAAGGTGGAAGACCAGTCTGAATGGAAATTTGAATGAAATTTAACAATTGCGAAATTTAACATTCAATAAATTAACTGCAAAAATACAAGATGATTGAGGTAAGCATTAATTGCTTATATGAAGAAGGGGGTGGCTGGATGGTTGACTCTAAGATTAAAATAATAAGCTAAGAGTGTGTCACTGCTACTAAAATAAGAAAATGAACAAAACCTGGTGCAATCTTCGATTAACTAGATTGGAATATAATTTCCAGATAAAGGAAATTTACTATGTTCAATTCTACATGTATTATTTTTAGAGAGAGGCTGTTACATATGATAAAGGCACAAGAGGTAACCAGGTTGACAAGCAACCTATAAACCACTATGTCACATGAGGAATTTGAGGATGTTTGGGCTGAAGAAGGGAAATGTATATATCTGTGGCATGAAGTGGGGATGGGGTGGATGTAATACCAGTTGTCTCTAAACATTTGACTATATGTTTACCAAGTTAAACAAGAATTATACTTTGAAAATAACTGAATTTTCTAATTTAGTTTCTCAATCTAACTAAAACCAAATTTCTGAAAATAATACCAAAAGCTAAAATTTGCAGAGGAAGTTATTTTCCTTATAATATGAATGAAAGAATTTGTAGCAATTAGAGTTGTTCCATAATAAAATAGATTCCTAAATAAGTAATGAGTTATTCAGACTAGAGATATTCAACTACAAATTGGAAGATCATCTATCAGAAAAGCTATGGTAGTGATTCTTGTAATGGATATGTGGTTGGACAAGATAATCTCTAATATTGTTTCAGAGTAATTTTTATTGAAGAGGGACCAATACAAAAGACCCAATGATAACAAAAATGATGAGTGTGTAACTTATAAGATGTAAGGACTCAGGGGAGAGAAAAGAGAATCATAGCAACGTTATAGGCATACATCTTAGGCTAAAATAGAATGAATTTCAACTTGTGCTTTCCCCATTTGTGGTGTTTTGGAGCTGTATGCACCCCAGAAAAACATGTTATTGAACTTAATCCATTTCTGTGGGTGTGACCCATTGTAAGTAGGACTTTTTGATGGTTACTTCAGTTAAGGTGTGTCCCAAATCTTAAACTATTATTGGAGTCTTTTATTAGCATAGCGAAATTTAGACAGAGGGGAAAAGCCACAGTCGGACAGTCAGAAGATAAGTCAATGGAAGCCTGAAGAGGAGGGAGAGGCCAGAAGAAGATGCCATGTGCACTGCCATGACATGGGAGCTAAGGACAAAGGATTGCCAGAAGCCAGTCCCAGTCTTTGTGGAGAAAACATTGCTTTGATTTGGACTTTCTTTCTAAACTCAAAATCATGAGCTAGCAAATTCCCATTGTTTAAGCCAACCCATTGCATGGTATGTGCTTGAACGGCCAAGGAAACTACACGTGGGCCATCACACACTAGGTAGGTACACCTGTCCTCATCCATTGTAATCCACCCACCTCAGGCCATTGCAAACCACAGCTCAATGGAGACATCCCAAGGAATAAGTTGATTCCTCTGCTTTCATCTCTCCTCCACCTATTTCTTTCAGGGACTGAAAGCACGTAGAACACAGCTCCAATACCATAAATGGATAAACTTCATAAGCCCTCAGCTCTTCGGAGTTGAACTTTCTCAGTCAAAGACAAGGAAAAGCAGAAAGTATCAAAGGAAAATCTGTGAGAGCTGTGAATTATGGTGGATATTATTAAGCAATGCCTTTATGGTTGTCAAAATAAATGTATGTGATCAAAAAATGCATTTCCTGATGTAGAAACTAGAGAAACCTAGGATTTTTACTGATATCACATTTAGAGAAATGTGGATTAAGCAGAAATGATTAAAGAAAGAAGTGAAAAGACAATAAAGCAAAACCAAAAGCAGTTTGAGACTTTTCATCTATGATGTGTAAGCCTGAATGATGAAGTTGTATTCATACCTGTGCAGTTTATATGATTGTCATCTTCTTATGCAAAGCTATAAATTTGGTTTTACAGTGAAAGTAAAATTGGTTTCTTTGAACCTGCTTCCTTTTCTGCAAAATAGAAGGTTTGCACAACATGATCTCCACAGTCCATCTCAATTCTAAAATTCCTCAATTAATAGATTACATGTACTATTTATTATAGCCACTGAAGTGGACTATTTTGGGAAATCTTGTTCAAATTAGTCCCAAACCACTTTTAGACACTCATTAACAAGCAAGAGTTGAAATAATGGGAGCTGTTATTTCTCAACTATCATCTGTATGCAAGTCTTAAAGAAAAATGATTGAAGCAAACAGTCTCAATTACAAGAAGCATGGCTTTCATATCAATAGGTTGTTGGCTGAGAATAGAATGTCGATGGATCTAGAAATACTCTCTCATCCACAGACATCACACTATAGTCCTCATGGAATTAATTTCTTGCAGAAATCAAAAGCAGCTTTTCAGTCTAACTGCTGTGATTTCCTGGTTGCCTTTCTGGAGAACCAAAAGCATTATAATGGAGACTTGTGATGATCAAAAGAAATTTAGGTGATAAACATTATTCTCATTATGTTTCATGCTACAGTAGAATAGTTGCCTAGAAATATGAGATTAAGAAGACCCAAAATTGGATTTTATTATTCACAATTATCTGTCCTTTTTTGAGAATTTAGCATATTTAGCAGACAAAGTATGTTTTTTCAATGACATTGTCTATACTAGCTGAAGAAATATCATAGTGGAAACCCTAAATATGAAATACAGAATAGAATTTTTTGGCTTAAGGGCATATATAATTGTGAGCTAAAAGAATGAAAGATAGGACAGCTTCTAAAAATATCTAAAAACTGCCCATATGATACAAGATTTGCAAAATAGAAAAAGATGCAGTTAAAGGTGGTGCAGAGATTCTTAATTTTCAAAGGGCATATTAGCAACAATAATTCAAATGTCCCTGACAGAATCTGATTAGCAGTGAGCAAGACATCCCCCTAATTATTTTTCTCAGACTAACATGATACTATGTTCACATCATTTCATGTAATCGATGTCGTGGAGATGGAATAAGGTAATGTCAGGTTAATTGAAATATTACAATATAAAAAAACCATTGCAAAGTAGATGACAATGAATGTTAGTTCCCTGGAGTATGTACCATCCCTAAATATTATCCTCGGATATTTATATAGGAGACAAGTAATATTTATGAAAGCAACATATTTCCAATAAACCAGAACTTCAAACAGAATACTCCTCTGTAGTTTCAGGATTACTGTTAGACCACATAAGCTGTCATTCCTCACTTAACAGAAGTTCTCAAACTTTAGTAAGCATAAGAATCATAACTCTGAGAGTTCATGAAAACTACCAAAATTCTGTGCTAACCTCTGTTCCTTCTTAGGACTTGGGAATCTGCATTTTAGACTTCATCTTGAGTATTTTGGAAACATATTCATTCTTAGGCTAAACTTGGAGAAACAATGTCCTAAAATATGTAGCTGCTTCTCAACAAATCTCATCTATTAAAATGGGAGACATGATGTCTTAGTGTCAATGAGCTTGTCTAAATGGATTTCGAATGTTATGGCCTCCAAGTTCTGCATCAGACAGATTTTCAAAATTGAGTGGCTTGGGTGGGGAACTGATATAACTATTCTGAATGTGATTGATGTCACAGCTGATAAAGCTGAACTGCACTCACTAATGCTCTATGCTCTGGGAGGTTCTTTATGCTAGAGGCTGGGCTATTGCCCAGAAGCTGTGATTGTAATGAAGATAGGCATGGGTCGTTAATGTTTCCCACCCTCTACCCCAAACACTGAAAAAGGTTAGCATTGAGTATTTTTATACATAGTAAGAACAAGACTGGCTGCATCAGAAATTTCTATTCCCCAAGCATCTCAGTGACAATATTCTAACATAATTCCTTTCTAATGTTCTGTTTAAATGATTGATGTCAAATTAAACCTTTGGAATGGCGGCTGATCATGTGAAGGAGTAACAGTTGGCTAGGATGCCAGTATTCACAGTTTGCATTCTGAGTGACTTAACAAGAACCTGGTATCATTCAGCATCACGGGTGCGTTTACCCCAATTTGCATTTCCTGAAAAATACCCTTTAATGGATGGAACTGGCTCGTGACAGCTGTTGCTTGATTACCTTCTTTTAAATTTTATTTGTAAATGAGGTTCAGCTATCCAATAACCAAAAATTTGTCATAGATTGCTTGGTTGAATGTTTACTTATCCAAGTTATTTCTTAGAAGAATCTTCTGGAAAATCGCTTGAATATTTACTATCCATATATTGGTCCGGCTTTTTAAAACATGCCCTCTATAATAGAGACAAAAGAAGATCAAAGGGGTAAATCTAAAATTCCAAATTGTGCAACATAAAAACATCTTCATATGCAGACCTGATGCATTCCATAACCTGAGTGGCGTTCCTCAGACCTCCTGGTGCACTGGAGGGCTCCAGAAACCACCCGATCAAGGCTATCTGAATACCAAAACACCTGAATGATGGGTCTAAAATTAGACTATTACAATTCTCCCTGGACTGTCACTTTTCTTTATTACAAACACATTTTTCCTCTAGGCATCGACTCTGCTTTAAATGAGTAAAGACTGCCACCAAGTGGAAACATCTCATATTCCTAGATGAATTCTGTTTCCTTTTTTTTTTGCAGATAGAGTTTTGTGCTAACCATGCCCACATCTTAAGAGAAACAGGTTTATCTGTGTGTGATTTAAAACATGTGTTTCAAGTGTCCAAATCATATCTTAATAGAAAGCATATTTGACTGGGTTGATGATCAAGAGTTACTACAATAAATGGCTTAAACATGAAAATTGTATCTGCAGTGATGGAATTTGATAAAAAGAAGCTTTAATAAGGTTCCAATTTCTGAACTTTATTGACTATTTAGTGATCAGGATGGAAATTAGCCTGGTTTCCAGAAGAAAGTTTTTATTTTATACAACATGTGATTGTTTCTCTCCATACAGGGAGGAAAACTGTATGGATGTATGGACACAAATTTCAAGTTCATCGGATGGAGGATAAAGGGGTGTATTCGTTTCCTAGGGCTGCTGGAACAAATTACCACAACAGAAATTTATTTTCTGGAAATCTGAAATCAAGGTGCGGGTGGGGCCATGCTCCCTCCAAAGGCTCTAGGGGAGAATCCTTCTCCCCCCGCTTCCAGCTTCTGGTGGTTGCAGCCATCCCTGGTGCTCCGCGGCGTGTGGCAACATCACACCAATCTCTGCTTCAGTCTTCATATGGTCTTCTTCCTTATATCTTCTCTGTGTCTTCAAACCTCTCCCTCTTGATAAGGACAGTCTTTGTATTTAAGGCCCCTCTAACCCAGTATTACCTCATCTTTCCTTGATTATATTTGCTAAAGATCCTTTTTCCAAATAAGATCACATTCATGAACTAGTACCCAGGGTTAGGACTTGAGCATATCCTTTCGGGGGAGAGGGGATATAATTCAACACACAACAAGGGACAAGAATTTTTTTAAGGACTGTATAATCTTCACCTCCAAACTCAGCTTTATTTCCCTCTGTATTGAGGGAAAGTGAACTACTCTCATTACCAGACCTTCCTTTTCAAAGGATCGTGGGATCTTATGAGAATAAAATTCACAGCTACTCCCCCATGTATTTTAGCAATTGGTTCTGCCTCTGCATTCATTCACTCACTCATTAAACAAACATGTAGGAGCCCTATTGTGCCAAGAATTGTGCCAAAAAGAAAATAAGGAGTGCTCACAGCCCTTACCTACTGCTGCTCATAAATAGCTGGGGCTCCAGGTTCTGATCAGCTCTGTTGGAAATTTCAGGCTCCCTACATGAGATAATTTTATATACAATAGTACATTGTAACTGTGAGTATTTTCTAAAGCTTTTAGAATGATTTTGCATCTATAATTTCACTCACAGTCACAATGACTTTGACCCTGTAACGTAGCTAAGAGGACTGTTAATTATTCTTATAAATGGCTTCGGACTAATTACTAATGGCTTAGTAATTTACCTAAGATGTCATAGGAAGGTTGTGGCAGGATTAAAATTAAAATCTCCTGACTTCCCAAACTGTGCTCCTCATAGCAGGTCAACTCTTCTTACGATGAATGCATTAAAATTAGCATGATATTTCAAGAAGGTCATCGTGGGAGGTTCTACAATAATTAGAGTGATGCTGACACTGGAACTCTTGTTTTGATTTTGCCTTGCAGGGAAGACAAGAAAATCAGTCTCATTACACATCCAATTCAACGTACATTTATTCAGTATCTATCATTTGCATGCACTATGCCAGATAATGTAGAGATATAAAGATGATGAAATTGGCAAGAAATTTACACTTTAGTAAAGTGAGAAACAGTGAGAAACTTTGCTTTTTACTATTAAGAGGTTATGTAGCCACTGTATATATATATATGTGTATATATATATATATATATATATATATATATATACACACACATCACATATTGTGTTTTATTGAATCAAAGGTGTTGTTAAACACACTGTTCCGCTAAGAAAGAAAAGCATTGACAGAGTATGACAAGTTGCTTTGTTATCATTTAAAATTTGATTTATACTTGATGAAAGAGCTCTTTTAGTCTTATTTTGACAGAGATATTCTTTAATGTATCATCCTACTGATCCATAGAAAGGAAAATAAACAAAATAATTTAGCTAGGGCAGTGACAGCTACATCACAGCTGCTGCCAGGCGTTCAATAATTGTAAGACCCCAAGATTATTAGGCACACCTCAATTTAAGAGATTTTTAAATGTAGGGGGGACACGCGTTTTAGAGTCACAGAAGTACATATTTCCTGCTGAGTTTCTAAATTAGTCATTGTGTAATGGCGCTAAAACAAATCATGAAAACAGATGGTCTGACTCATTTCCTTTTGTCTTTGGATGCTATCTTTATTCACTGCAGTGGGTAAGAGCATGAGTTCCAGAGTCGAGGAGACATCAATTATTGGCTGTACCTCTTACTAGCTATGTGACTTGGGGGTCAGGTTTATAAGCATTTCTGAGCTCGAGAATCACCATCTGTAAAAATGGGAACAATAATACCTACTGCTTAGGAATTAAATAAAGAATGTACTTCACACACCTAGCACAGAGCCAGTAGTACTGTTACATTTGTACATGGCTGAGCTCTGAGAATTCTTCCAAATAACAGAATGATGCTATACTATCAAGCCTGGGGATAGCTAAACATTATTCTACTCCCCTCTCCAATGACAGACTGTGCAGCATCGCCCTTTGAGCTGATACAACAGCCTAAAACGGCCTTTAAAAGGCATCAAATCCCATCTTTTCCAAGGTGAGAAAAGAGCTAAGTGTTCTGGTCTAGAGACATTCTAGTGTAGCTGGTGATTTGTCAAGAAGAATAAATAAATATGAAAGGTAAATTCAGTTTCTGAATTCATCCTTCATCTTCAAATAAGAAGATTATAGGAAAGGAAGTTTATTCCTTTTCTATTCATATAACCATAATCACAATACTTTAAAATTATTGAATATACTAACTATTCTGGCCAGGGAAGGTACAAACAAATGAAATCAGTCTGAAGGCTTGCCTTTTTAGACGATGTGGGAACAAGAACCATGGCTCTGTGTTAATGAAGACAGCTCAGGGAGCACAAGCAAGGAAATAATTCCAAACCAGCTGATTACAGTGAGCTCTTGGTTCCCTAATACACATCTGTGAGAGGTGGAATCAAGCCAAGCCCATAACAGACACAGTTTCCAGGTTGGGACTTGTTAATGGTACATAAAGACAAACTTCAGAGGCAACTTGGCCCTCTCAACCCTCTCTACGGCTGGCGAGGCCAGATATCCTGAGTCACTGAAAGCCATTTCTAGGTCACCTTCTGAATAGGAAAAGAAGCTTTAATTTGGGAATATTCCCCCACTTCAGATGTGTGGTCACCGTCATTATCCTTTACCGCATATTGTCAATGTCCGTTTTTATTGAAAGAGATATATAATTATAAATAATAAATAAAAAAGAATTAAAACCTTAGTCTTTCTGAAAATATATTTCTCAACTAGGACTACTTTCTAGACATTTCCATTTTAAAAAGGTGGGGGACTTACTCCTCTGGGCAGGAGTGAGCAAAGTGGACAAATAAACAAATATTTGCAAAGGTGCACAGTATTTATTTCCATTTCACCAGAGGGAGTAAATTTGCCTGTTTCATTATTCATAAGTCATGATTTTAGCTTAGTTTTCCTGCCTGCTAAATATCAAGAATATTCTAAGCCTCCAGGCAGTAGACATTTGTAAATGATGGCTGAATTTCATTCACTGAATCATGACAAAAAAAAATTTAACGTGAGACATGTGAATCGCAATGTTCAGAGTTCCCATTTACTGTGGCGTATTGTTAACTGCAATTCCTCTAATGTCAGGGAATAGTAAACCTTTGTGGATTATGAATGTCAACATGGCGAATTACTACATGAATTTTGTGTTAAGTAAAACTGTTTTATTCATGTCCATTTTCAGAGGTGAAATTCATTTAATAGTTGATCTATTGTGAACTTAGATGTTACAATAAGGTCAAAAGTAAGAATAGAACAATTATCAAGTTAATAGTGCTAGCGAGACTAACATCAGAGTGCCTCTCAGTATTGTTTTCATAGTAGCTACAACAGTTCTTTAAAATATAAGATACAGAATCGGGTTCAGAAATAGTTATTATTTTCTCTCTCAAGTAGTTTATCTTAAATAGCATCTTAAATTTAGACACAAAAATATAAGATACAGAATCAGGTACAGAAATAGCTATTTATTATTTTCTCTCTTAAGTAGTATATCTTAAATAGCGTCTTAAATTTAGCCACAATGAAGAATTCTATATAGAGAAGTTACACAGATTAAATTCCTGTCCTATTCAGACCTATCTAGATGTCAAAGACTGTTTTAATAAAACTACCAACTAATCTATGTCATCCTGATCCTGTCCAACTGCAAAAGTAAAATATGTCTATGAAATACTACATTGAGCTCTGAAGATTTCGCCATTATCATGTGACATACAGTAATCACATTCAAAATAGACAGAAAGTGTCCTCATGGAACGCCAACTATAATGCCCTAATCACAAACTCTCAGAGGATGTTGAAGCCTCGGGGGTGATGAAAGAGGAAGGACAGTGGTGACAGAGAGCTAGCTCAGAAATATATAGAACCCAATGAGGTTTAATTCCTTCAGTACATTTTGGGTTGCTCTCAGGGCATTTTTCTCCCTATCTGTTCTTTATTCGAAGATGAATGTTGCACCAATTTGAAGCTATTAAGTACCCCAGAAAAGCCAAGTTGTTTAATTGTCATTCAATATTGCTGGGTGAAATATGTTGATTGTTCCTATGGAGCTTTGACCCTCCCAATTGTGGATGGTAACCTTGGATTAGATGGTTTCCATGGAGATGTGTCTCCATCCATTCAAGGTGGGGTTCCTTACTGGAGCCCTTTAAGAGGGAACAATTTAGGAAAAAGCTAGATAGCCACAAGAGTCACTAGAACCAACAGAGCCAACAGGATGGACAGAGCCCCAGTAAAGCCATTGAAGAAGACTCATGAAATGAGGAGAGAAAGCAAGCAGATGTCACCACATGCCTTTCCAGCTGAGAAAGAAACCCTGAACATCATTGGCCTTCTTGAACCAAGGTAACTTTTCCTGATGCCTTAATTTGGACATTTTGGCAGCCTTAGAACTATAAACTTGCAACTTAATAAATTCTCCTTTTTAAAAGCTGTTCCATTTCTGGTATATCACATTCCGGCAGCTTTCAAACTAAAATAGATGTGATATGATTAGCTCTCATTGGAGAAGTGTCATTCAAAAATATCTCTCTCACTGGCTCTATGGAGGCCTGAAATTCACAAAATGCTAACTCCTCTAGGTCAAAATACAAAAGTAAAGTTTTTATGGTGATATTAGTCATTACCACTTTTTTTTTTAATGTTTATTAGATTTGCCAGTAAATCTAGATATAGGGATGGAGGTGAGGAAAATTTTGAAGAGGAAAGGAAGAGAAAATCTGAAAAGATATGAAGAACCTCCAGCAATACTATTGAAGAAAAATGCCAGCGTGTCTGTGAAAGGGTGGGGGCTGGGGTGGAAACACTGAGAAGACTGAAGACTATCCTGGGTACCTAGAAGGGGAATTAAAAGAAGAAAGGGTGGTCAAAATTCCTGAATGGGACCTGTTTTGCTTTTATTGTCAGTGCTTAGCAGAGTCCTGGGCACCTAGTAGTCACATAATAAATTTTACCATGATATTTGGCCAATGTTAACTGCATTATCTCTGGGTGGTAAAATTACCAATGATATTTCCTTTTCTTCCTATGGTTTTACTTCATTTTCTAAAAAAATCTATAATAAACATGCCATGCTTTTGTATTAAGGTGAAAAAAAATCTGGCAGGAGAGACTCCAAAGATCCATATGCCTACTTCCCAGTGTTCCCTGAGATTAGACTTAACCATTAATAGAGTAGATATATGCCTATCAATTTGGATGACTCTCAACATACTAGGGAAAAGAAACTGCTCAATAAGGATATGGAGAGGTAGTATATAAAATAATACAAGTTGGGAAGATAACTAGATCTTCTCTAAGCTTTCACACTTAAAATCTGTGTTTGTTCTTTGTTTTAGTTGTAAAAGCCGATTGAAGCTTCAGGAAGGATGGGAGGATGAGATTCCAAACCACAAAATAGCCACCAGTAAGACTCTGATTGATAGACAAGCAGAGGGAAGACAAGAAAATGAGTCGTTTGTGACCAGTTCCTCAGTTCTCTGCTTCAATCCTTAGGAGGCAACAAAACTGTCACTAAAAGCAGTTTCCAAATCAATACAGAGGACTTAAAGACTCTTTACACTGAGCATTGGGAGAAGCTGAGTGAAGATGTAGACAAGAAGTAGGGAAAAGGTGATGGTTCTTGGTAACATATGTAAAAAAACAAGAACAAAAATTCCTGTGTAAGGCAACATTTTTAAATTTCTTTATAATGGCTGGACATTCATCTTCTTTGATTTATGCCTAAACCAGGTGGAGAATAAAAGTGGTCTACATTAATTATCCTCTTTCCTAATCCCTGACTGCCATTTCACCATAGGAAGCCATACCTACCTAGAAAAGGGGGCAGAGAAAGCAGAAGATATATGGTTTCAATGTTTTACATTTGATGTAATTTGTGCTAAAATATACAACTACTTTGGAAATGAAAAGATAAAGCTATCATGTATAATGCTAGACTGAACAGAAATCCTTTATTAATTTTTTGTATTCATTTATTCAATACAGGGTGTTAGGACCAAAGCTGAGTTTCCTTCTAATATAAAACACTCTCTCAGATTTCGAAGGAGAAGTGCTGTGTTGACTGAAGGCATAAGGACTTAAATTCCACAAAACTGTATGGTCTTTTAGAATGGAGCTGGTTTTCAAACGACAATACTGTAGCAAATGGATTTATTAAACTAGAGAAGTTTAGTATGGACTTTAAGACTTAGTCTGACTTATATAAATGATTTACCATTTTCTACCTACTTGAGAGAAAGTATTCCTCACTGATTTTGAAAAGACCTGCCTACACTCCACCCACATTATCAAATTTGAGGGAATGAAGAAACAATAGCCCAGCTGACCTCCCAAAAAAGGGGCTCATAAAACGACCTTCCACACAGTTCTCACTACCTCCAGCAATCTACAAAATAAATCCATATGTTGAGGAAAAGCAGTGTGAATTGATTCCATTCATATTATTGTTAAATGCAGGGATCATCCTGTGAGGAAACATTATGATACATGCATAACATCATAAGAAAACAATTGCTTTGTCTTTGGCAAACAGCTCTCCTCTTAAGTAAAGTTACTGTAGCTCTTTATTCCTAGGATATTTTGCATATTGTTAGAAAATAGGAGGAACTCATGGAACAGCTCTTTAAGACTATAGAATTAACCAGGTCATTTCCCATTTCATAGAATGCTGGGAAAAGAGCTGTCCCTTAAATTCCGCCTATGGGGGTGCATGGGTAGTTCAGAGGTAGAATTCTCGCCTGCCATACGGGAGACCCAGGTTAAATTCCAGGTCCGCGCACTCCCCCCACCCCCCACCCCCAAAATCAACAAATGGTGCTGCAATAACGGGAAACTCACATGGGAAAAGAATGACATATGACCCCCACCATACAGCATACACACAAAAAAGTCACATCTGTGCCTGTCCTGAATAATTATTATAGAGGCAACTGAATCTTTGGGACTCTAATTCACTCTTCTCTTCCTTGAACTGAAACATTTGAAAGTGGAATCAATTTCAGCATATTCCTGAGGCTGTGAAAAAAAAAGATTAATTTTAACACCCTCCAGAGTTGGATTCTCCCAATGGAAAACTTACATGTCTTTAACAGGATACCATGCTTTCACTATGGCATCATTCTCTATCAAGCAGAATTTGGTGTAAGGGTCTCCTAGGATCCCTTCCTTCGTTAAACAATAAAGGAACATGAGAAGACTATTCTAAAAGGTCATTCCACATCAGTTCTCTAAGAATTAAACTTACTAGAGCAATATCAACTTACAAATCTTTTACCCTATAAAAAACGTTATTTGTCTTCACCTGCAAATTTTTAAAATGTTAAGTGGTTCAGGCAGTGCAAAACAAGGAAAATCTCACTAAACAACAGAGCTTTTGCAATCGACTTTGGTTGTTTTGTGTCCCACCAAACACCTGTCACTCCTTGTGGTAATAATAACCTGTTTTTGCTTTGAGAGCACCAGCCCTACACCCATTATTAATCCATGCAGTTTTGTTGATGGCAATATTATCTTGGGCCGGTGTTGACTTGTAAGGCTCAAGTCAAGCTTGGACAGGCAAAATATCCATATTCCGTTGGCCAAAGTAATTAGACTGGATATATGACTCAAGCAGAGCCAATCAAAGCGAATTTCCACATTTTGCAGGATTAAGATCTTTTTGCCTGTAACTACAAACAATGAAGAAGAAACAAACAAACAAATTCCTGCACAATTAAGCCCCTGAGTCAAGGCCATGAAAGAAGCTAAGCCTAAGTAAACCCTGACCTTTCATTAGAATGAGTCTATGTATAAGTGTATGCGTATGTGTATGCATTATGTATATATACATAAATATGTATATATGAAAAATGTTTTAATCTTGCTATAGTAAATCTGAATTAAAGTTCCTGGCAGATTCATGGCTGGAGACAAGAGGGGGAGACAGTCCTCAAAAATGGAAACTTTTCAACAGTTCTATAGCATTAGATAACAACAAGAATGCAGAAAAAGAAGTGTGGATTGAAGACTGAGAATATCTTGAAAAGTAGTCAAACTCCCAAGCCAACCAATAAATCACACGTCTCGTTCCCAACTTTAATCTCCTGATGTTAACATTGCCTTTTAACATTTGCAGTCAAAATATTATTATGTCATGGACAAATGAGTAAAAAAAATAAGGCTAAAAATTGAACAAATAATATGGGAAATACAGGGTAAACAAAATGGGTATATTGAAATACTAGTGGTCAATGAGAAGGTGGGGTATAGAGTATGAGATAAGGAGTTTTTTCTTTTTATTTCTTTTTCTGGAGTATTGCAAATGTTCTAAAAATGATCATGATGATAATACACCACTATGTGACAATATTGTGAGGCACTGATTGAATACCATGTATGGACTGTATGTGTGTGAAGTTTTCTCAATAAAAATATATTTTTTAGTTTTTAAAAAAAAGAGTAAAAATATGATTACATTAATTTCATCAATCCTTTTTAAAAATCAATTTATGCTTGGTTCCTATTTTATAAATTTCTGTTCTTATCTTTATTATTTGGTTTCTTCTACTTTCTTCAGTTTTTCTTGCTTTTTTTCTAACTTGAGATTTCTGCTTGGCTCATGGCTTTCTACACATTATTCATTTTTATTGCATTTATTTAGGTTATAAATTTCTCTCTACCACTCCTTTACCTGAATCCCACATGATCTGATAGGTATTATTCTTACACCATTTAGTTCAAAATATTTTCAAATTTTCTTTATGAAATCTTTCATCTATGGGTTATTTATAAACATATTTTTAAGTTTTCAAAAATTTAGGGATTTTCTAGTTATCCTTTTGTTATAAATTTCTAACATAATTCCACTATTGTCCAAAAACAAAAGCTTTATGAAATGTGCTGAGATTTATTCTGTGATTGTAGCTCTTTAGGTACCAGTTGAGGTATGTATGTGTAGAGGCAAAGGTAATCAGACACTCTATTTAGGAAAGGTCCTCAACTTTAACATTTCTTCCCTCAACATGTAAGGCTGAAATTGAGCTAAACCTTAAGCTCAGTTTTTAAGATGCTTTACAAAGAACAGTAAATGTCCTTTGAGCAAAAGCAGTTTCAAGTGCTGCTCTTGCCTCTCTAGACCCTAGCTTTCTCTGACTTTGTTTCAGGAATCTCGCCCTAACCTACTAGCTCTTTGATGCATTTAAGGAGCTATTGTATAACCTTTTATTCAGCATATTTAGTTTTCTTCAGAGGGGAGGTTGATCCAAATTACTAAGCCTGCCATAATGGAAGTAGATGTCCAAGACCATTAGCTTTTCCACCAAAGAGTTAAAAACATTCCATCTTATTTTTTGAGAGATTATAAAAGAGATGTTTGATGCTAAGATGCCATATTATATCTGGAACATATTATTCTTATCCATCAACTGCCGCTCCTCCTCTTAATTATAACACCTGATCCTATTTGCCCACAGAACTGGACACATGACCCAAGCTAGGTCCATTCAAAACATCAAATCCACATAATCACAGCCAAGAATTGGGAATTTGACTCAGGTGGAGCTAATCACAGTAGCTTAATGAGATGTGATGGATTAAATCTGAAAGGGGAAGGGGTTCTATTCCCATAGGATCATATACCATAAATATCTATATTTAGTTAAGGCTGTTAGCAACCAATCTTTCTTTTTCTTTGGCATGGCAGACGAGAGCTCTGGCACTGAGCCATCATTGTACCGCACGACCATCTTTCTCAACATACAAAAACATTCTGCCTAAAAATGAGGTCAATGCATAGAACAAATTAAAGCCATGAATTCAAGAAAAAAGCCACTTTTTCACTCTACAATGCTTAGGATATTCCTCAGACTTCCTAATTATTTAAGCAAAGAAATTAACTTTTTTTATAAACCTTGTGTACTTAACTTCTGTCATTTCAAAATGAAAGAATATTGAGTAAGCCAATGCTAGGGGCTGATAAAACATCCACATTACAGCCCACTTGTTGTTCCACAGCACTTGAACATCAGGACAGACAACCAGACTCATAAAAATACTGTTCTACCACCAACCTCCATGAACATGAGTCATTGCTACCTAGAATAGACTAATTTCAATGCTATTCTTTTGTTTTTGTTTGCTGTACTGTTTTTTTCTAAGCACTCTGTCTGTAATTTAAGTTAGCCTCTCTGGAAATAAAGAAACCAGAATCTGAGTCAGGTTTTCATTATAAAATAATTATGGTTGCATAGGTATAGTTACCTAAATTGAATGCTTTCCCTTCAATTACAACGTTTTCTTAAAAAATAGAGTAACTTCAAACTGATCACAAATAAATTCCTAACCATAAGTATTATATTGTAAAGAATGATGCACAAATAGTGTTTCACTCAGGTTCCCAACAGGAAACAGATGGAACATTCAAGTTAAGATAATTCAAAGAGAGCTTAATTACAAAGTGACTATTTATAAAGGCGTTGACAGGGTGAAGGGATCCACAGGGATGGTTCTGTAACCCAACTTTATTAACATCAAAAGGACAAGGTGAGGGAGCCATTGCTGAAAAAGAGGAGAGAATCATGTAGGGAAGACTACTTAAAAGAAGCAGTTACCTGCAGTTAGAGGGATGAAATAGCCTGAAACACCCGTATATGGGAAAAGCCAGAAGAGTAAGTACCTTGACCTCATTTACCTACTTCTCATCTTTTTCCAGGACTCTCTATTAGTCAAACTTAACCACAAGTCAGAAAGCACGGATGCCTGTTTCTGCAATCCAAAAAAGCTGCATGGGCTAATGAACAAAATGAAGAAAGGGTGTGAGTGATTCTGAAGGGATAAAAAGATAAGAACATAAACATGGTATAATTTGAAGACTTTCTTATTAATATTTCCTATCATGAAAGCTGTCTAACATAATTCACCCTAATATTTTTTCTTGGCTTGAAATACTGGTCCATAAAGGGTAGATAGGTTAAGGTACAGATATGTTTCTATATTAAAGAGACTTCCGGGTCAAAGAGGTAAGTATTTATGTTTCAGGGTGAGTAGCCAGTTTGGAAGGTTGGCTCTATTGCATTTAGTTATCACGGGACCATGTTCCTTTTACCTTGTTACTCCACATTGCCCCCAGGGCATAGTTCTCATCTCCTGGTCAAACTGGGTCTTAAGCGTGTTCATGTTCCATACCACAAAAAAAATGGAAAAGGGGTAAGCCTAGAATGAGTAATTGAGCAAGAGCAAAATTTTATGCATCACTTCTCCTCACATTGCAGCAAAGGGGGTTGTTAAACGTAGCCTCTAGTGGTGTGCCGCATGCCCTGGAAGAAGAGAAGAGATTTTAAAGGATAGACAGCTAGTGGTATACCAGAAGGGATCAAATCTTCAAAATTTTTTCTTAGTTTTAAGACTTCATATAATGCATTTTGTAACTATTAGGTTTACTTCCAGTTCTAGTTTCCCAACTGCTAAAACAAACACCATGTAAAATGTTGGCTAAAACAACTGAAATTTATTGGATCAGGGTTTGAGGGCTAGAGAAGTCCAAAATCATGGTGTCAGCAAGACAATGCTTTCTCCCCTACAAATATGGTGTTCTGGAGCTGGCTGCTGGCAATCTTCGATTGTTGGCTTTTCTGTCACATGACAATGCATATGGCAGCAACCTCGCCTTACTTCCCAGTGCAGCTGACTTCTAACTTCTGGCTTTTGAGTTACCATATCATCTTTCCATCTGACTTTCATTCAGTTTATAAAGTTCTCCAGTAATCTGGATTAAAACCAAACCTGATTCAGTTAGGCTATAGTTTACCTGAAGTGGCCTCATCAAAGGGTCCTACATACAATGGGTTCACATCCACAGGAATGGATTAAGATTAAGAACATGTTTTTCTGGGCTATATAACTCCAAACCACCACACTTACCAAATTTTTTATTTTTAAAGGGACCTCATCTGTTTCTCAGCTAAAATCTACTTTCATTAGCATATTTAAATATAACCTAATCAGATTATTTTTTAATAGAGGATTTCTCAGTTTGTCTCTCACCCAAGTCATTCATTTCTCAAGCACATGAGCTACTGTAACTGTATCCCCCAAATTTTATGACCTCACACAAATCCAGAGCTTTCTATTACAAAGTATATATTGCATTCTCTCAATTTGTTACTTTTAGTGGAAATGGTAAGGGTTAAGGCATAGAACTGTAGATCTATCCAAGTTAGTGAGTAAATATCATTTGAAAGAATAGTAGCGTCAGCTAGATATAAACATATTGAGACCTAGGGAATGGCAGAGAGGCAGGCTCAGTAAATAGGCAGAAGATCATCAGAAAAGGAAAGCAAAGGCAATTTAATTCCCATAGTGACATCAACTTCAGTCAAATATGCTAACCAATGCTGCCAGGAATTGTGAAAATCTTAGAGGATTTTATCCCCTTGTGTTTTTGTTTGCTAAATGCTGCGAATGCAATATACCAGAAATAGAATGGTTTTTAAAATGGGAAATTATTGAGTTATAAGTTTACAGTTCTAAGGCCATAAAAATATCCAAACTAAGGCACATAGCAAAAGATACCTTGACTCAAGAAAGGCTGATGTCTGTCACATGGGGTGGCACATGCCTGGTATCAACTGGTTCTTGTTCCCTTGCTTCCAGCTTCTAATGCCAGTGGTTTCCTCTCTAAGCATCTGTGCACCTTCACTTAACTCCTCTGAACAAATCTGGGTTCTGGATTGCTTAGCATCTCATGGGAAGATACATGGTGATGTCTGCTGGGCTCTTCATCTCCAAAAGTCTGTATCTAGGTGTCTGCTCTCTCTGTCAACACTCCAAGCATCTCCTAATGTCTGTGTCTGTGTTGGCTCTGAAGCAACTGTAAAATGTTTCCCCTTTTAAAAGACTCCAGTAAACTCATCAACTGGAGTTGATTAATCAAACTTCCCACCTTAAATGGGCAGATTCACATCTCCATCTAATCAAGAGTCACACTTACAAATTGAATGGCTCAATCTCCATGGAAACAACCTAATCAAAGGGTCCACCCTAAAGAGTAGGTCAGATTTGTTCAGGATTGAAAGAAAATAGCTTTTCTGAGATACACAATAGTTTCAAACTGGCACACCCTCTATATAGTAATTAACAGATTTCTCAAAATTTAATTTCTATTCTTTAGGAAGATATTAGTTTATTCTATGTGCCCTGAATGGCAGGGGTCTGAACCACTTTACTTATTAAAATAAAACTAAGAAACAGTAGAAATATCTCCCCAGGAAAATCCCTAACATTCTACCTATTATTGATATCTCTAAAGAACCTTTTGTAGATTTAAGAAAGAGCTGCCTAACCTAAAGATTAAATCACATTTTATATAAAAATACCAGCATTTGGCATAGTTCCTTTGGCATAACTTTAATATTTGTTCGAAAGTTGATAATTAAGTCATAAAAGCATTGTTGTTGGCCTCAATTAAATTATTAATTTCTCATTTGTTCAGATCCAATGTTCAAATATAATCAAGAAAGTAAATATTGCAGTCATTTTCTAACATGAAAGGCACCTGGTACACAGAATCCTTATTGGAGGTTGTAATGTGATTACTAGTACTTAATCCACTATCATAAAATCTCTCTCTTAATTATCAGTCTTGAATATTTAACATTTTCTATCAGGATACAGAAGTTCGCATTATTAAGATTTAGCACTTGCTTTGGAGAGAACAGTGCAGATGCCATGTGTGCGTTTAGCAGAATTTCAATACTTTGATATTTACACTTATTTCTTTTTTAATGTATATGTTATGAAATATAACATAGATATAATAAGGAATAAATGTCAAAGCACATTTTCAAAAGTAGTTATAGAACAAATTTAAAAGTTTGATATGGGTTACGGTTCCACAAATTTTCTTTTAGCTGGTCTAAGATACTGGAGACTAAAAAGAAAAATCAATATAATAATCCAGTAGTCATATTCATTTCTTAAACCCTAGCTTCTCTGTTATAACTCCTCCTTCTCCTTTGATCTTTCTCCCAATCTTAAAAATATTTGAGTTATGCCCATTCTAACTTTTTTTCACATTGAAAAAGGGTGTTGACAATATGGAATGGGGGGTTGGAACTGATTGATGTTCGTGGAGGGACTGGCCCCTCTGTGTTTCAGGACTTATCTGGCCTAGGAACCATCTGAAGGTTTAGGTTTCTGAAAAGTAAACTTAGTGCCTACAACTTTTGTAGAATATCATATGGGGGTGTTCTTTGGGGTTAACAGGAATGATGTTGATTGGGGGTTGGTAAACTGGCAATTAGCACTATCTAGCTGCAGTTTATAAGAATAGCCTCTGAACTCTATTTGAACTCTCTTAGCCACTACTACCTTATTTTGTTACATTTTTCCCTGTTTTGGTCAGGAAGACATTAGCAAGCCCATAGTGCCAGGGCCAGGCTCATCACTGGGAGTCATGCCCCGCATTGCCAGGGAGACTCACACACTCCTGGACATCATGTCCCATGTAGTGGAGAGAGTAATGATTTTACTTGTAGAATTGGGCATAGAGAGAAAGAGAGAGACGACATCTGAGCAACAAAAGAAGTTCACTAGAAGTAACTGTTAGGCATAATTATAGGTAGGCTTAGTTTATCCACAGCAGAAGTAAGTTTCATAAGAGCAAGCCTCAAACTGAAGGGTTTGGCCTTTTAATTTGGGAGTCCCTAAAGTGTTTGAGAGCATATCTGGGGTTTACCAGGTGGGGGACTTAATAATTCCACATTTTTTATCCAGTCCCTAAAGGAGCTATATCAATAATTTTTAATTATCTGCTCAACATACTCTGGAATGTATCCAGGTATTACATTAAGCTGTACAGAATTACAAGCCCTCATTCCCATTCTGGGCTCCATATTTGGGCTGTTTAAATGAGCTCCCCAGACAGGTTGATTTAAATTGTGAGCTACAGAAAAGTTAGGTTGCACACAAAATAAACGTCTTTTCATTTCATCTCATACTGTAGGTGAAGTTCTACAGTACGTTGTCATCCTTTACCCTGTATTCTGATTTACCTTAGTCCCAACCAGATTGGCCTCATTCTTATCTCTACCTGAACCCTGATTTCTTTTTCTGTTTATTTAACAATGTTGTATATAGCAATGCTAACTTTCAGAACTGCAGAACTCCAACTCTGAGTCTTATGCTGCATAGGTACCCAAAGTTCCAGAGTAATACCAGGTTATGCATGTATAGGACAGCCTCTCAGAATCTAGAAATAACACTTAAAGCTCAGGAATAAATGTGACTACTATAAGAGCTTACAATCTAGGCCCCAATTTTCTTATAAATATTTTCTAAAAGAGATTATACAATATTTGTCCTTTTGTTTCTGGCTTATTCTTACGCAACATAATGTCCTCAGGGTTCATTTACCTCTTTGCATGCCTCACGACTCCAATCTTTTCTGTTGCCACACAATATCCATCAGATGTATACACTAGAGTTCACCTTTCTGCATCTCAGTCAATGTAACATTCGACCACCACCATTCATTGGGTATCATGGATAATATACAAAATAAACAATTCATGTCTCACAGTATCCTCACATAGTTGTACAATCACCATCACTCTCAATTTTAGACAATTTTCATTTCTGCAAAGAAAAAAATAGCAAATAAGCACACCCTCACCAAAGAGAAAAATCAAACCTCCCCTTAACTCTTGTCCTCCCCCCACAATTATTTACCCCTGGAATTGCTGTAGTACTGGTGATGTCTTCCTGTTAAATTTAGTCCATAGCATGCAGTAGCAGTTTTCCCCTATATCCCTCTATTATTTATTCTTTGTACAAGATTCAAACCTTTAAAGTAGTTCATGCGAGAACTTATCTATATTTTTTGTGTTAGTTGGTGAGATACACGGCTCTATAAAATCGCTTTCAATCATATTCACCTTCAATATGGCATTATTACCTAAAAACCCACTAATGAACTACCATTGCTCTTAACATTTCCATGCATTTAAGTTCAGTCTTATTAGGTAATCGTTCACCTATCTCTAGCTTCTGTGTATCTCTAGGTCCCCTATATTCTACATTGTAAGACTCTGTTTTTACATTTACCAGGGTCATATTAGAAAAATTATACAGTATCTATCTTTTTATGTCTGACTTATTTCACTCAGCGTTACATCCTCAAAGTTTATCCATGTTGTCATTGCTTCAAGACCTCATTTCATCTTACTGGGGCATAATATTCTGTCATATACCACATTTTGCTTATCCTCTCATCTGTTGATCGTCACTTGAATTGTTTCCATATTTTGGCAGTTGTGTATAAACCCACTATGAACACTGGTGTGCAAATATCTGTTCATGTCACTGCTTTCATCTCTTCTGGGTATACACCAAGTAGTGGATCATAGGGCATCTCGATATTTAGTTTTCTGAGGAACCGCCAGACTGTCTTCCACAGTGGCTGGACCATCATGCATTCCCAGCAGCCATGAGTAAGGGTTCCAATTTCTCCACATCCTCTCCAACATTTGTAGTTTCCTGTGTTTAATAGCGGCCATTCTTATAAATGTGAGCTAACTCACTGTAGTTTTGATTTGCATTTCTCTTATGTCTAATGAAGATGAACATCTCTTCATGTGTTTTTTTTTAGCTATTTGTATAACATTATATAGCTTTCTAAGATGACCTTTATCTTAGCTCACTTTGCACCTCATTTTCTTTCTTTCTTTATGATTATTTCGACTTTTGTGTTCCAACTAGATCATGTGCTTTAGCTAACCATATTGTATAACACATTATTTGGGCTGTGTTTATTTCTCTTGCTATTGTCTACAATTTTCCTAGTTCCATAACCATAATTACTAAGTCTTAAAGCTTTTTGATCAAACTCATGGGCAAAGATGATGGGTATTAATGTTGCTACTATCAATATTATCTAAAGTCAAATACTGTCACATGAAAAAACTTTTGCTTCTTTCCAAATTCAAATTCATTTTTAGAAACATAAAGCATAAAGGAATAAATAACAACTTTTTCTAGGGGAAGCACAAAAATACATTTCAGTAAACCATGTTCAATCTTTTAAAAAATCTCAGGTCTGCCCTCCTACACTCTAGAAATAACTGAACATCCATTTTTGAAGTTATATTTAAATGATTTCCCCCAATAAATTAAAAATTCATTTTATCTTGCATTTAAAAAGTTAGGAAATCATGAAGCCATTTTAGTTATTTTGTCCAAAAAGTTTATCATAAGTTCTTAGGAACAGGAATCTTTGAGAGGTCACTTAACGTACGTTTTCCCCTACCTCTGCCACCGTCATAGACATCTGCATCAAACATACCCCAGCCAGATGGAAATCTAAATCTCATAAGAAACAACTTCTATAATCCACTACTCACTGTCAGGATATTCTCCTTTCTGTTTAAACTACAAAACTCAGGCTACAGATTAAGCCTGTTTCCTCTAGTTCTATTCCTGGTGGAGCTGAAAAACAGATGGGCACAATTCGTCATGTAGCAGAAAACAATAATTAGGTCACTTCTTCTCCGGCCTAAAAAAAGGAATTTTTGGTGTCCTTGCATATATCTTATTTCCAAGCCATATAAATATTCATGTACAAACTACTTCAATAATAATTTTTAGTAGGGGCTCTCCGTGCCAAATCAAGTGGTGGGCAAAGTTTGTTTTTAGGAGCCTCATCTCCCAGCTAGTGGTGATCTCATGATCCCTCCCACTCTGTCTCTATCTGCATTAGCTTGGGATCATTGCAAAAGAAAAAATCATGAAAATGAGATAGGAGCTTAAAGGCGCTGGGAGCTGATGGCATCTGCAGTGACACTACAGTCTCAGTTAAGAAGTCTAAGCATCAAGGACTCCAAATGAGCAGTAATGGGAAATGAAGGTGGGTATTCAACGTCTGGAACTCCCGGCCATAGGACAACTGGCAAAAGCAAAGCAAGGACTCTTCCATTTCAGAAAAGTTATACGACTAGATTGGCCATTGGGATAAAAAGTTGAATTAGGACTAGAGTGGAATTCCTCATGCCAATTAATTAAATGAGGAAGAACTCAAGGAAGAGAAGCAGTCTTTTCAAAGCTCCTAAAATCCTAACACACAGCAGGCACTTACTTCTCCACCGCAGCTTGTTGTCCTTGAATCTAATTTCTGTCTATCCAATTACATGGTTATGAGGACTGGATTAGATCAAGATAATGTTTTATATGATAAATATAGGGTTTTACAACTATTTAATACTATGCAAACAGAGCCACATTATTTTTTATTGCTTGACCATTACTCACTTGGGGAGAGCCTCATTAACTAAAATGTCTCTGGTAGTGTTACAAGATTATATCTTTGCCCCTTTTCTATTCAGTGTTTTTATCTACAGCTTTGAAGAAGGCACAGAAAACATGGTTATCAAATTAACAGATAACACTAAGTTGAAAGGCAGAGCTAATACGCTGGGTGACAGAAGTAAGATTCAAAATGATCTTGACAAGGCAGAACATTGAGATGAAACCCATGAAGTGAAATTAACTAAACATGTTAAGATTTAAAAAACAAAAATAAAAATACACCCTCTGCATGTACAAGACAGGCGAGACAAGAATTGATAGCATTTTGAGTGAGGGGGGAAAAAACCTAGAGGCTTTAATTGATCTCCAGTTGAACATTAATCAATATTTTGATATAGCTGCAGAAAATAATAAAATATCTTAGACTGTATAATTAGTAAGGTCCCAATCAGAATAAGCATATCTATCTGGAGAAGAGTCACTCCTGAGTGGCACACTTAAGAGCATTATTAAGAACTTTTAAGGTACTCAGGAAAGGGTGACAGATACAAAATATAGTCTTCATAGCATATAAAGAATACCTGGAGGAATTGCTTACTGCAGGAAAGAGAGAGCTTAGAGAAGGCTAAAAGCATATTTTCTAATAGTGTATTTTCAAATACTTTAGAGGGATGTTACTGATAAGAATATTCCATCATTTTCAAACTTATTAACTGTATGACCTCAGAAAAGATCTTTGGCCATCTGTGCCTCAATTTTTTCATCATTAAAATAGAGTTAAATATATCAGTTCCATAGGGTTATTGTTAAGGATTAACAACGGTACATGTAAGGGTTATAGCATATACCTGAAACACAGTCAACACTCATAAAGGTTGGGTGTTTTCATCCTCTATTGCTCTAAAAGGTAGACTGAGACCCATGGATAAAGTTGGCAGAGCCATGCCACAAAAGAAGCACTCCTAAAAGAGTTCGCTCTTTTCAGTGAATTTCTCATGCAGATGCTAAATAACTGTCAGGGGAGTTGAGAAGAGATGCGTACACTGGGTGAAAGTAGGATTTCATAGCTTCTAAGTTCCCTTCATTGAAAAATTATGTTCTCTTTCAATGCTAAGATTTTTTAATTCTTCCTGATTTCTCTCTCTATATATATATGTGTGTTTCTGATAGGGATAAAAATAAAACTATAGAAAAATGATTATAACAAATAAGATTTATTGTGTATTTACTCTGTATACCACACTAACAGGTGGCTATATTTATTATTCTCTTTTCACATATGAGGAAACTGAGGCAGGAAACAGTTATGTAGTTTGACAAAGTTCACACAGCTAGTCAGTTGCAAAATAATAGTCTGAACCCAAGCATCTGAATTCAAAACCAACTGACTAAGTGTGGCTCATCAGCCAGACTTTACTTCCATAGCCACTGCAGAATGTAGACTTCAGTAGATTTTGTGATGCCCTAGGGTTTCCTTAGTTATCTTCAAACTTTTGTACAAACACAATTAACTTCTAAACTAAATAAATTTAAAATCATAAGGCACTGCTGCTGGATGAATTGAAAAAAAAATTAAAACATTCTCTGCATTATTAAGAAATGACATTTTCCACAAAAATGTACCTTGTGAACAAATGAAGCTCATTTCTTAAGCGTGGTAATGATTTCCATTATTTCTACTCTAATAGATTTCTATTCTAATAGTGGTAGTTTTATGACATCATTCATTAATATCCTCAGGATATACTGATAAATGGACTGTATCAAAGTAAGCAGACTTAGAGTGTGAGTCTGGAAGATGCTCCAATGACTAAATTATATGAATTGTAGACTCCGGTCTTTGTGAGAGAATCTCGGCTACTGAGAAGCACCACTTGCTTCCTTTTTTGTTCCAGGTTATTTAAGAGTGGTGTAGTTGCGAGATCAAAGATTTCCTTCTGGTAATGTAAGATGGTGCTGCTTACTCAAAGTAGATTTCAATGTCTATGAGGCAATAAAAGACAAAATGTGGGAAGATGTACATGGTGAGAGGACAGGAAAAAATTAATTGAGTAATCTGGTTTCTGAAGCCACAGGAAATTGTGTCTATTGGTGGGGTGGATTGTTGAGAGGAAGCATAGGGACTTGATAGGAACTAGTGAGAAAGTTTAAAAGAAAAAATTAAAATCAAGGAAGTGAAATTCGTTGACACCTTGAAACCTAAATAATTTTTCTGTTTATTTTCATAAGTTTGGCTTCCTGATTATTTTAATTGGTTTAATTTCCTAGTTCCTATGTCTTTGTCTGTTTAAGCTTTCAATGCAGGTGTGTTTAAGCTTTCAAATGTTTATAGCATTTCCTAGCATCCTCTTTCCTGAAAGTTAAATAGCTTCATATTCAGTTTTATAAATACTTTTTTTCTTCCCATGGAAAAGCACAACTCAGGACTTACTCAGAAATTTACTTTGAAACTTAGGATAATGATCTACAAATATTTCTCTGAAAAAGAGCTTTCACCTAAGTAAATAGTTTTTTATGTGCTAAAGCTATAATTTGATTGAAATTTGATGGATATTTGTTCTTTCTGCCAAATATTTGAATAAAAGCCTAACTCCTGAACTCTGTGTAAAGAAGAGAGATAATAAAACTTCAAAGGGTAGTAAGGTATACTTTATAATTGCTTAATTTTATCAATGCACAAGAATTCCCAAAATAATTACCAATTCAATAAGCATTTATTGACATCTATTACAAGTTAAGCACTCTGCTAAATGCTGAGAATACAAAGAAGATTAGATGGGACAGAACTTATATCATGCAATGTTATAAGTTGGTGAGAGGAAATTAACCAGAAAAATGTGAGGTGGCATACAGTGGGAGGAGGTACAAGCCTGTCTAGGAAGATAATGAGGTGAGACAAATAGTTAAGAAAGTATAGAGTTTTCACAGTGTAACCATGCGATTTTGAAAACCTTGTGGCTGACACTTCCTTTAACTAGTATGTGGATGAGTAAAAACATAAGGACAGATAAATTAAACAATAATGGGAGGAAATAAGGGGTATAGGATGTGTTATTAAATAGGTATTCTTTTTAATTTTTAATATTATTTACATTCTTATATGTATTTCTGTACTCATGAAATGTTCAAAAATTGATTGTGGTGATGAATGCACAACTATACCATGATACTGTGAACCGTGACTGTAAACTTTGGATGATTATATGGCATGTGAATAAATCTCATAAAATTGCATTAAAAAAAACAAAGCATGGAGTATGTAGCAAAACTCTAGTGTAGTCTACACATGCTCTCTCTTCAATTTGTCTTTTTCCTTTCTCTTTTGAATTCCTCAAAAATAGCTTTTACTTATCAGTTTCCCTGAAGCAGCTTTTATCACTGTCTTCAATGATCTCCATATGGTAGATCCAATCATATCTTCTATTGCAGCTATACAAATTACCACAAACTTCATGGCTTAAAACAACACAAATGCACTGTCTTACTGTCCTGAAAGTTAGAAGTCCAACATGGGTCTCAATGGATATCAGCAGGTTCTTGAGAATTCTATTCCAGCAGGAACACTGCGAGTTTAGACCAAAAGAGAGAGGGTATGAAATGAAAGAAAGCTGTCAGGTCACCAACATTGCACAGGCAAGAAACAGGTTGATAAATTTACTTAGCTGTAAGCATGCGCTACCTTTCATAAACAAGGAAGGATGACTCTCACAGTGGAGGCTCAAACAAGAGGGTGTACCTAAAAGCCACTGGGGATTATTCACAGGTCTTGAAAACAAATGGAGTGTGCCCAGCTGGATTTTGAAATAGCTTGAAACTTGTGACTTCTTTTTTTCTTCCAATTTCTCCCCTTTTTAACTGAACTTCTACAAATGATACCCTATGCCTGTCCCACCCTTGTATTTTTGGAGGGAGAAATTAATTTGTGTTTTGAGTTTCATATTCACAGATACAGAAAAGAATTGTGCTCCAAGGTAGACTATACTCAGCACCTTATCCATTCTTGATTTAGATGATTTATTTACATGTTGAAATTTGGGACTTTTGACCTAATGAGAGTTAGATAAGATTTTAACTTGAGTTGATACTGCAATGGGTTGGGACCTTTGATTACCTTAGGAAAGTGTGCATGTATTTTGCATGTGAGGCAGACCTTTGGGTTCCAGAGCACGCACTGTGGTAGGGAGAACAATGCCCCAACAAATATGTCCACCTCTTTTCTCCATTACCTATCAATATGGTATATTACAAAGCAATGGGCAATCAAGACCGTAGATGGTATTAAGTTTGCTAATCAACTGGCTTTAAAATTCAGAGATAATCCTGGATCACCCTGTTGTGCTCAATATTATCACATGGATCCTTAAATGGGGAAGAATGTAGAAGAGTCAGAACCAGAGAGATGGCATCTTGAGAAAGGCTCAGCTGATCCTCCTGGCCTTCAAGATGGTAGTGGGTCAGAAGCCAAGGAAGGCCAATGGCCTCTAAAAGCTAGAAAAGACCAGAAAACCAATTCTGTCCTAGAGCCTGCAGAAAGGAACACAGCCCTGTCGGCACCTTGATTTTGGCCCATTGGGGCCCATTTTGGAAACTCTGACCTCTAGAAGTATAAGAGAATAAATCTGCATGACAGTTTTAAGCCACTAGATAGGTGGTGATTTGTTACAACAGTAATAGGAAACTAACACATAAGGAACAACTGAGAAATTGTTACAGACCAGAGGAACTATATGCAATATGGTATCCTGGATTGGATTCCAGAACAAAAAAATAAAGGACATTAGTGGAAAAATCAGTGACATTCCAATAAAGTCTATGGTTTAGTTGATAATATAGTGCCAATCTGAATACCTTAGCTTTCATAAAATGTACCTTGGTTATAAGATGTTAACGTTAGGGGAAGCGGAGCAAAGAAAATAAGGGAAACTCTCTATATACTGCCTTTACAACTTTTCTATAAATCTAAAATTATTCTAAAATTTAAAATCCATTTAAAAATTTGGCTAAGAACAAAAGAAGGGAGATTCAAAAGGTAGTGCATGCAGACTCAAGAATAATTTTTGTATTATTGAATGTTAATTTTAAAAAGTGCTTAATCTTTTAAAAGTATTCCCAAGTAATTTATTTGACATATTCCTTGAGAATTTTTTAAGAAATCATGGACAGCTGTCAAGCAAAATGTTTATTATGCACATAACTGACTTCAGTAAAATTATGAACTAGGTAGCTTGTATGACACACCTTGCCTCTTGCCTTTATGCCTGCTTTCCCCACTTAGCTTTATTTTATGCATTTCTTTCCCCAAGTGGTTTCATGCAGTCCTTTCCAGTTGAAAAAGCAGATGATACTACATGTGGGACATTTGATGAGACAAACTCAGCCAGAAACAAAATAACAACAATGGTATGGTCACCTTTAGAAAATGCTTATAAGAAGATAGGGGCCTATATTGTAAGCTTTCAGAGCAGACACATTAAGTCTGGAGTGGTGATTATTATTTCTGGATTTTAAGAGACTGCTTTATACATATAACCTGATATTTAGAGATAAGAACAAAGCTAAACAGGTTGAGGTTAAATTAATTCAGAACACAGGGGTAAGGAAGACAGTGTGTGTATCTTAGAACCACATATACTCTTTGAGACCAATGGAAGAAAGGTTTATTTGATCTGGAACTGAAATTTTCTGTAGTGCATAATCTAATTCAATCTACCTGCATAGTTCACTTGAACAATTGAAACACAGGAAACCCAGAATAAGAAAGAGGTCTTTTAATCCTGTATAGATTGTTGCAATACCTGGAAACATCCTAGAATATATTAAGCAGATAATCAAATAGTATTGGCAAAATATGAAACTATTAAACCTTATCATCAGGGAATCCCTGGATACTGTGTCAAACTTTAGGGACACCCAAATCAATAGGCCATGCCCTTGATCATGAGGCTTACTCTTGTGAAGCTTATGTAGGTAGCATAGAAGCTTAGGCTCCCTATAGGCATGCCTAAGAGATACTTCTAGAGGACCTCTGTTGTTGTTCAGATGTGGCCTCAGTCTCTCTAAGCCCAACTCTGCAGGTGAAATCATTGCCCTCCTCCCTACATGGAACATGACATCCGGGGTTGAAAGTCTCCCTGGCGACGTGGGTGATGACTCCCAGGGATGAATCCAGACCTGACACCGTGGAATCAACAATTATATCCTGACCAAATGGGGGAAAAGAAGTGTAATTAATAAAGTACCAGTGGCAGAGAGAGTTCAAATAGAGTTGAGAGGCTACTCTGGAGGTTGCTTTTATTCAAGCTTCAGGTAGACCTTGTTACCTATCATAACCTGCCAACCCCCAACCAGGACCATTCCACCCAATCCTAAAGAGCACCTAAGGCAAATTATTAGATTCCACAAGAGTTCCAGGCACTAGAGGAACTTTCCAGAAACCTACAACCTCCAGACGGGTCTCTGGCCCAGATAAGTCCTGAAACCTAGCCCAGCCTCTCCAGAATATCAGATAGTTCCATCTTCCTACCCCATATTAGTGACAGACCCTTCCGATATCAAAAATTTAGAATTGCCATGGCCCAAACAACCTGTAAGAGAGGTATGGTAAGATCAAAGTGATGGTGAAATTATACATATAAGATAGGACTTAAATGAATATTAATGCTGAATCATTAAATTGATATCCCTTTTAGTCTCTAGTTTTTTAGAGCAGCTAGAAGTAAAAACCTAAAATTGTGAAACTGTAGCCCATGTGAAAGTCTGAAATATTCTACAAATAATTGTGGTGCTGTGCTTGGAAATTTAGGGCGTTTTGTACATATGTTGTTTTTCACAAAGAAAGAAGGGAAAAAGTCTACTTTAATGATAAAAAAGCATTTAAGCCCTCTAGCCTCCTATATTCTGAAGCAGCTAGAAGGAAAAATATGAGCGGATCGTATGGTAGCCCATGACAAACTCTGGGATCTGTCCTTGTTGAAGAGTGCTTTGAAAACTATTCTTTTTATTTCTTTGCTTTGTACATATGTTATACTATGAAATAAAAAAAAAGTAAATGGTACTGATAAAAATAATTCATGCTGAAGATGGTGTGGTGGGTCAGTGGCAGAATTCTCACCTGCCATGCCAGAGACCCAGGTTCAATTTCCGGAGCCTGCCCATGCAAAAAAAAAAGTTAGTTGAAACAATTATTTGAGACCTGGGTTCGATTCTCAGTGCCTGACCATGCAAAAAGAAAGAAAGAAAGAAAAAATAATAATAATTCTTATGTTAGTCTGCTAACTGCCAGAATGTGATATACCAGAACTGGAACAGCTTTTACGAAAGGGGAATTTAGTAAATTACAAGTTTGCAGTTTAAGGCAATGAAAATACTCAAATCAAGACACCAACAAGAGGTTACTTTAATTCAAGGAAAGTCCATGGGTTAGGAACTGGCATCTGCCTCTCCAGGTTCAGGGTTGCTTAACATGTCATGGCCACATCTGCTGGGCTCCAAGCATCTGCAAACATCTGTGTTTCTGTTCTCCATGTGTTCACATCTGTGTCGGCTCTCCTGTGAAGTTTCTGGTGGCTCTGAGGATTTTGTTGTTTCTCTAGGCTCTGTTGTTTCTGGCGTTTCTTCAAAATGTTTCCCCTTTTAAAGACTCTAGTAATCTAATTAAGACCCACCTGGAATGGGTGGAGTCACATCTCCATCTAATCAATAATTAATACCCACAATTGGGTGTGTCATATCTCCATGGAGGTAATCTAATTAAAAGATGCCAACCTGCACTATTAAATCATGATTAAAAGAAACCACTGTCTCCATGAGATTGAATCAGGATTAAAATATGGCTTTTCTGGGGTACATAATATTTTCAAACTAGCACAATTCTCTTCTTTGAAATTTTGCACTTCAAAAGAAGCATGCCCTAAGAAATATTAAAACTCCTGACAGCGTTAATTCCCAAAATATATATGAATAAACTTCATAAAGAATTTTCTGCTTCCATCACTGTTTTCATATTTAATATATGCATTTTACTCCTCCCTATAACTTGGGAAGTATGGATAGTTTGAGACAAACTTTTTAATAACAAAATCTTGGTTAGTCCTATGAATTGATTAAGCTAGCAAAATACAGGCACACTTTGTCTCAATCGAATTTATATCTGCTAAAATCTGGGAATACAGAATTCATTAATAACAACAAAAACTTGCTTTAAAAGGACTTTTACTACAAACTCTAAAATCTGTTCTGTAACTACTCGTTGACGCATACTTTGAAAATCATTGCTTTTTCTTTCTTTAGTTTGTATATATGTTCTATTTAACAATAAAAATGATTTTTAAAAAGAACCTTTACTATATGGTACAAGGCAAAGGTTTTTCAGGACAACAGTGTATGGTGGGTATTATCCCATTTTAACGATAAGGAAATGGAGACTCAGAGAGTATAAGGAGTTTGTTGCCCCAGATTAAGTAGGTAGTTCAGGGCAGAGATGGTATTTGAAGAGAGGTAACTGGACCCTGGACCACAATCCTGGCTTTACCCTCTTTTTAAACCTCCTCTCTTCTCCCAACAACTTTCTCATTCCTGCCCTTTTCCTCCACCCCACCTCACACCTGGCCCCGCAACACACATATATTTAATCTGGGTAACTCAGTAAAACTCATTGCCTTCCTTCTTCCCCCACTATCATAACGCCAACACACTGAACCAGGAAAATAAACTGCACAATGGTAAACAATGGTAATATTGAAACATGTATTTCTTTATTTTAAAAATCAATTTCATGCTGTCTCTGCTTTTGCACTATAGCCTGGGGAACACAGCATTCCTTTTTAAACATGTGTGTATAATGTTCTCTCAACCTGCTCACAGGCCAACTGTTGGTATTATGATATGGTTCATGTCCAGAAAAGTACATGCTGTAGGAAGGGACACATTTACCAGGAAAGTTCTGTTTCCCTTTAACTTTGCACTCTAAAGCAGAAAACAGCTTTTCCAGAGCATTGATTTCCTACTTTATTTCACTGATGCCTTTAAGTAACAAATAATGAAAGCACACATACATAGGTATCGTTTCTCTCAAGAGAATGAAAGGCATTGTGTGCAGGTACACTTTTCAGATTCTCATTTTATCTTCCTAAAATGTAATTTTTGTGTATATTACTATGGAATTAGGATTGAACATCTTCAGTAATTCTGCTCTATTTGTGTCAAAAATCTTAACACTTGATAAGCAAAACATATGAGGGACAAGTTTCAAGGGCATGATTAAGGAAAAGAAAGTCATTAGAAGCACGAAAGAAGAGCTTAGTTTCATGAAAAAGCTGCTGACTCATGAGCTGTGACTTAGAAGCCTGGTTCTACCTGAGATATTCTGGCAATGCACAGTCAACCAAACAGAAGATAGAAAAGATTTCTTTGGGCCTTAATTATAGCCACACATTGCCTTAGAGAAAACCGATGGAAAATCAGTAATGATATATTTAGCTGTCTCAAGACTTAAGAAACAGCCTGGATTAAGAGCCTATTCCTACAGGAGTTTGAAAGGAAGAAATGGAAAAGTCAATCCTCAAGCCAATTTAAGCTCTAGTTTTCTTCCCAAATTGCCAGAATCAGAGAGAGATTAAATGAGGGAGGGAATAATCTAACATTGATTTGAGCTAATTTGGGGACACCATAAACTATTGCATTTAATCCTCACACCAGCATTGGATGGTGCTGGCTTTACAAGCAATACTCTATAGATGAGAAAGTGAAGACTCTAAAATCATTATCTGCCCAAGATCACACAGTGAAGTCTGGATTCAGGTCTTCTGGTGTTGAGTTGTGTTCTCTCCAATGCAGCACAAGCAGCAACTAAAATGTCATTATCTGAGGTATTTAAGGAAACCATGCCCCCCAAATTGTCAACCACAAAACATGACATGGTTATCCAACATTCACTCTTTGCCACTACTTATGGCTTTCTAAGTAGCTATTCTAATAAGTTTATATTTATAGTGCAAAATGTTGAATATTATGTCCACTATATACTAAATAAAAATAATAAAGCTACTAAGAAGTATAGAACAGACCTAAAGAAAATATACTGAAACATGGAAACAATTTCAATGCCCCAAAACATGTCATGATTAAGTAAATAGTAGAGAGACTACTACTATTCAGCCGTTGGAATAAAGACTCTTTCTAAAAAAAGACTATTAAGTAAAAGTAGCAAATTATAAAGTAGCATGGGAGTATGATTACAACTATGTTAAAATGCGAAAAAAAAGCTATACAAAAGTATAAAACTGATGTATTAAGGTGATATAATTAGGAATAATTATCCCTTGTTTTTGTTATTGTCCATATTTTCTCTAATTCATTTTTGTAATTTCTGAAGCAAAAATCAGTAAGTTTTTCAAAGCAATAAGCCAACTTATTTACTCAACCCACAGAATAGATTTTCCTCAGAGTAAGAAATATTTTCCCCATTTTATTTCCCACAGTGCATGGTACTTTATACCAAACATGTTCTCAGTTTTTTATTAAATAAATTTTCAAAAAAGGTAGACAAGAGCCAAAAAGATCCCCCACTGCATAGAAAATATTTCTTACATAGGTTTCACTAATTAGAGATTTATTTGTGTTAATGAGTTCCTCTTTTAAAATGCACATGCATCAAATAGCTAAATGAGCAAAAGGCTTGAACAGAGAACACACAAGGGGGAAACAAATGGCTAATAAACATTTAAGGAAAAGTTCAACCTCATTAATAATCAAAGAAATGAAAATTAAAGTGATATCAGTTTTCCTTATGAAACTTGTAAAAAATTGTCATGGTAATTCTCAATGTCAAGTGAAGTATTAACAAGAATATAAATATACAACTCTAATAAAAGGGTAGGAATGAAAACCTGGTACTAACTTTCAGAAAAGCAATTCAGCAAAATGCTCCTAAGTTTTAACTCAAGAATTCCATTTCTAAGAATCTAGCTTAAAGAAAAAAATCATAGATATATGTTAAAAAAATTATGTGCATGGATGTTTAAAGTAGCATCATACTCCAGGAACAATTCAAACAATCTAGGTATCCATGACTAAGGAAAAGGGAAACTAAACTTTTGCAAATATATTCAGTAAAATACTGCTCAACTGTAACAATGAAGTTTAAACAAAATATTTGAATATGGGAAATTCCTCATGATATAATATTAAGTGACAAAAGAAAAAACACAAATCTGATTATTCTTTATGATCTCACTTTTGCAAATATGTAAGCATATGTAAAAGATTAGAAGAAAATGGTAGTAATTGCCTTCTGTTGGCTGATGGTATTTTCATTTTCTTCTTATTTTTCTTTCATACTCAAATTTTCTGACAGAATGTTCGTTATATATAACAGCATTTTAAAATAAATTCTGCTTGTTCTAATTGCAATTTCTAAGAATTCACCCTGAGAAAACAACCCTAAATGAAGAAAATATTTCTGTACAAAGATGTTCATACATAGCTTTATTTAAAATCCAAAAATGGGGGAATGGAAAACTAGTTAAAGTATTATGGCACAGCTATAAAATAGACCACATTGTCATTTAAAATCATGTTTAATTCCTTTTACTTTAAGCAAAACATCTTATTTTACTTTATGCAAAACACATCATTTTAGTGCTTTACCATGAAAGGTAGCTAGGAGGCATATCTCACGTGCACGCGTGCACACACACACACACACGCACACTCCACCTTCTCTCTAAAGAGCTAAGTTCAGGATGGAAGTGGGGTATTGATTTTCATGGTTTTTGGGAACCAACAGGAGGATGAGCAAGATTATCCCTCCTCCCCACTCTGAGTTGAGGCCATATTTCCCAACTACATCAAAGAGTAAACACACACAGATAATATAGATAAATAGTTTTCAGTAACATGAAAAAAATGATTTTGTCATCACACTTATATTTTGAAAAGCAAAGCAAAATTGTGAAGTGTGCAATATGATTTCAGTGTTCTATATGCACACATGACTGGCCTATTGCACAGCCTTTGAATTCAATGGGATATAGAGATGATATGGTTTTATTTTTCTCTATTCAGTACCTTCAACATGCTCTGGTGATTTTTTTTTCCCATCTTTTAATACCATCTTAGACAAATCCTACAGTTTTCCAGTCACTTTCGAGTGTTAAAAATTCAGTCTTGGGGGTGCAAGGGTAGTTCAGGGATAGAATTCTCACCCGCCATGCAGGAGACATGGATCTGATTCCTGGCTATGAACTTCCCGCCCCCCTCAAAAACAAATCAGCAAATGGTGCTGCAATAACAGGATACTCACATGGAAAAAGAATGAAATGTGAGTGCTACCACACAGTACACAAAAAAATTCTAAGACAATGATGATAAAAAATATTCTTTCAGTATTCTGTTCACATATAAACAAATTGGAAGGATATACACTAATACACCACAGCATTACTAATGCTTATTGCTAGATGGCAATACTGTAAGTGGTTATGATTTCCTCCTTACCTTCTTCTGAATTTTTCCAAATTTTAAAGGGAAAATACATTAAAAATCAAGGGATATATTTCAAACAATATTCAAATGCAAAGAAAACAGTTGACCAGGCATGTCCATCTATTTGTATAGAAGAGATTATTTAATTGTAGATTTACAGAAAGTGTCCAGATACTGAGAGATTCTTCACTGCTCAGTTAATCAAGAAGTTTTCCTTTTGTGCAGGAATGGATTTAACCTATATAATTACATACAAATGTGCATACATACATTTCACAGAGCCATAGAGGAAAGAACCACACTTGTTCCACACAGACATTTAGTCAACCAAAAGAATTAAGTTACTCTAAATCAATAAGAAAGTTCTTGAAAAACAAGATATCCCAATTCAACTTGAGACAAAATGGAAGTGGATATCAAAATCCACTATGTGTTCTATAGAGTCTATATGGGTTGTAAACAGCATAAAGTTCTCATTACCAATAATGCATCATTCATTTTTAACATATTTTGCTATTGTCACAAAATTCTAAATTTAAAAAACCATATATATATGGTTCTCATTATTTATTTAGCACAGATAGTGGATAGTAAGTAGAAAGACACTGAAAAAAAAAAAAGCCCATTTAAAGCAGGGGCAAAATTTCATACTACACAGACTTCCAGGAAGATGGCTGAATAGAGTAACTCAAGATTAGCCCTGATCCACAGAAAGTTAGAGAAGGGACAGCAGGGAGATGGACATGGTGATTCAGGAATACAGCTGACTTGGGAGAGCCTTCTGCACCACATGTGGTGGCCCTGGTTGCAGAAGCTGAAGAACTGAGGGACAGAAAGCTGGAGCCTGGCACAGAGGCGTGGATCCCACAGGAGTGCACAGACAGGAGCCAGGGACTAGGAAGTAAGCCAGGACATGCTACTCTCACCAGCGCAGCCCTGTGACCAGCAACTCACCCCATACCCCACACACCTGAACCCCATCACCTGCTCCCATTCTCCACGGTCCAGGCACCCGCACCCTACCAGCCCCCAGTGCACGTAACTGCCCCATACCCTGACCCCAAGTGCAGCCCAATCCACCTCTCCTACACATCTCCCTAGCACTACCTCCCCCTCCCTGTTCCCCGCAGACTGCTGCCAGTGCATAAACGCTGCAGGTACTAACCTCCATACCTAGGCTACCCCTGCCACCCTGCCCATAGTGTTTCACAGCCTCACCCCACCCCCTCTGATCTCTGTGTATCAGTTTATGGTACTCCTAGGCCCACACATGCACATGGGACCCCAATCATGTCATTCAGCTCTGGGAACTACACTTTACAGCAGTCCTAGAATTGCTCATGTGCACAGCCTTCAGCCTCTCTTCCTGGCTCTGAGAAAGTGCTGACCTGCATGGCCAGGTTACATCTGCCCCCAGTCCATGAAGGCATAATGCCAACCTGCTGCCACAACTCTGTGCATGTGCACAAAGGGCCCCATGCCTTAGACACATGCACACCAGGGTTAAGCCTCCCAGACTGGTGCACCTGCACAGCTACATCCCTGGCCACTGGGCACCCACATTCACAAGCCTCAGCATAACATCCTCCAATGTGTGCCTACACCTGCCCTGAAACAAATCATTGCACTAGTGCCCCACCCCTTACCCTGTTCCCTGCTGTACAATGATCCTGCAAACACAAGGCCTTAGACTACTGAAAGAAATCAACTCCCAAAGTAAATCAATCAAGATATTTAAATGCCATGAAGACAGTGGAAGATCACTGAGCATATCACAATGCAGGCAGATATAGCCCTGCCTAATAACCAAATTAAAACACCAGAAGAGACACAGTCATTGGACAACTAATCAAAGATGTTTATACAACTCTACTTAATAAAACAAGTGAGATTACAAATGACATAAAGGAGATCAAGAAGAAGTAGAAGAGCAAAAGAGGAATTTGAAAGAATAAATAGAAAAAGAGCAGATATCACAGAGATTAAACACTCTATTGACCAAATAAAAAACATACTAGAAACATATAACATCAGATTTGAAGAGATAGAAGAAAGAATAAGTGATATAGGGAACAGGATAGCTGGCTTCAAAGACTCAAAACAGAAAATGACAAAAAAAGATGGAAAAAAATGAACTAGATATCAGAGAAATGATGGACAAAACAAAGCACACAAATATAAGAATCATTGATGTCCCAGATGGAGAAGAGAGGAGTAAAGGTCTAGGAAGAGTAGTTGAGGATAAAATGGAGGGAAATTTCCCAATCCTCATAAAGGACATAAATATACATGTCAAAGAAGCCCAGTGAACTTCAAACAGAATAAATCCAAGCAGGCCTTCCCCAAGGAACATACTAATCAATCTGTCAAATATTGAAGAGAAGAGAAAACCCTGAAAGTGGCAAGAGGAAAACAATCTACTACAAATAAGAGAAACCAAATAAAACTGAGTTCATACTACTCAACTAGCACCCTGGAGGTGAGAAGGCAGTGGTATGATATATTCGAGATCCTAGAAGAGAGTCTTCCAGCCAAGAATTCTGTATCCAGCCAAATTGTCCTTCAAAATCAAAGGAGAGATTAAAGTTTTCACAGTCAAAGAAGTCCTGAAAGAATATGTCAACAAGAAACTGGCCCTACAAGAAATATTAAAAGGATTTCTGCCAGCTAAAAAAAAAAAAAGACAGGAAAGGGAGGTCTGGTGGAGGGCACAGAATTGAAGAGTACCAGTATGGGTAATTTAAAGAATATAAAGAGAAAGAGGGAAAAGATACATAGATCTAACAAATAAAATTAAAAAGATAAGATGGTAAAACCAAGAAAGACTTTTCAGTAATAATTTTGAATGTTAATGGACTAAACTTACCAATTAAAAGATACAGATTGGCAGAATGGATCAGGAAACATAACCCAACATTGGTTCAAGATGGTGGCTTAGTTAGGTGTGGGATTTAGTTCTTCCTCCAGAACAGCTAGTAAATATCCAGTAACAGTATAGAACAACTAATGGGGCCAAATCAGTGACCAGACTCACAGCATACACTAGTCTGGACAAGTTGGACCAGCTGCAATCCCACCCAGAACTGTGAGTCCCCCAAGCTGCAGAGGCTGGCACCCCACCCCACAGGCTGGTTCCCAGAGGGGGAAGGAAAGGGATCTTACTAGCAACAAGGAGCCAAGTTCAACCAAGTTCCAATTGTAGAATTAATTAACAAAGTCTGACTACTAAAAATAGGCCCCTAGCTCAGCTGAATCTTGAGTAAAAGCTGAGGGTGTTGGGTTTTGCCCCAGCACAGAGGTGGCAGGGCTGACAAACAAAGAAAAAAAAACAACAGAATTTTTTTTTTTTTGGATCAAACAGACCAAAATACTTTGAAAGAATCTGGCCCTGAAGGAAAAGAGGGGGTACATAGGACCTGGAGATACACAGAGAAATATACCAACTTAAGCACTTGATTGACAAACCTAAGGAATGGCAGTCCTTCTCTGAAAAGAACGTTTATCTTTTCTTTTTCTTTTTTGTAGCTCTGTTTCTGTGGCTTCACTGCTTTTTGAATACAACTGCAAGGCTTCTCAGGCTCCAACTGCCCCAGGCAAGGGTGGAATTAAGCTGGTCTGAGAGCTTATCATGGGGCTGTGCCTTCCCCAGGAGACGTGTGGTGTCCAGCTCAGGTGGGATCCCTCCCTCAAGGAATTCAGACCCCAGGGACTGGAAAACTGAAGCAATTAAAGCCAGCCTACAACCTCTCCTCTGTCTCAACCACAACCCTAGCAGGGAGAATCTGCTGAAGTTAAAGGTATCACATCACTTTATGCTGGTGGGACCTGCAGGCAGAGAAGTGCCACAATCTGGGCAGGATAGGAAAAAACACACAGTCTAGAGGCCTTAAAGGAAAGTCTTTCAGGTCTCACCTTCAGGGAAAACTGATGCAGGTAACTCTTTCTTCCTGAGGGAAGGTCAGTTTGGTCTGGGAAAATCTGACTGGGGTCTAAGTAGACCCTCCTAAGGGGGAAAAAAAACAAAAGACACCATACAGCCATGGCAAGATACATGAACTGAAAAATTCTCATCTATTAAACAAAACATAAGCTAGAGGTCTAGAAGAAGCTGAACTGAATGTCAAAAAACAGCTAGACAACAAAGTCATCCAGCAAGAAAATTCTAGGTTAAAAAAAAGTGAAAACAATCTCCAGAAAAAATTAATTAAGGAAATTAAATGTCTAGATGCCAGCAAAAAATAACGAATTTTTCTACAAAAATTGAAGAAATGGCCCAGTCAAAGGAACAAACCAACAATTTAAATGAGATTCAAGAGTTGAAACAATTAATTCAGGATATTTGAATAGACATGGAAAACCTGATTTAAAAAAAATCAAATCAATGAATTGAGTGAGGATATAAAGAAGACAAGGGATAAACAAAAAGAAGAAATTGAAAGTCTGAAAAACAAATCACAGAACCTATGGGAATGAAAGGCACAGTAGAAAAGATAAAAAAAACAATGGAAACCTACAATGTCAGATTTCAAGAGGCAGAAGATGGGATTAGTGAACTAGAGGACGGGACCTCTGAAATCCGACAAGCAAAAGAAAATATAGGGAAAAGAATGGAAAAATATGAGCAGGGACTCAGGGAATTGAATGACAACATGAAGGGCATGAATATACATGTTCTGGGTATCCCAGAAGGAGAAGAGAAGGGAAAAGGAGGAGAAAAACTACTGGAGGAAATGATCACTGAAAATTTCCCAACTCTTATGAAAGACTTAAAATTACAGATCCAAGAAGTGCAGCATACCCCAAAGAGAACAGATCCAAATAGACATACTCCAAAACACTTACTAATCAGAATGTCAGATGTCAAAGAGAAACAGAGAATTTCGAAAGCAGCAAGAGAAAAGCAAACCACCACATACAAGTGAAGCCCAAAAAGACAATGTGTAGATTTCTCAGCACAAACCATGGAGGTAAGAAGACAGTGGGATGATATATTTAAATTACTAAAAGAGAAAAACTGCCAACCAAGAATTCTATATCCAGCAAAATTGTCCTTCAAAAATTAGGGAGAAATTAAAACATTTTCAGGCAAAAATCACTGAGAGAATTTGTGACCAAGAGACCAGCTCTGCAAGAAATACTAAAGGGAGCACTAGAGACAGATAGGAAAAGACAGGAGAGAGAGGTGTGGAGAAGAGTGTAAACATGAGGACTATCAGTAAAGGTAAAAAGAAGAAAAACTAGACATGACATATAAAATCCAAAAGGCAAAATGGTAGAAGAAAGTACTGCTCATGCAGTAATAATACTAAATGTTAATGGATTAAACTCCTCAAACAAAAGACCACAGACTGGCAGAATGGATTAAAAAACAGGACCCATCTATATGCTGTCTATAGGAGATGCATTGTAGACCCAAGGATAAACATAGGTTGAAAGTGAAAGGTTGGGAAAAGATATTTCATACAAACAACAATCAGAAAACAGCAGGAATAGCTATACTAATATCCAACGAATTAAACTTCAAATGTAAAACAATTAAAAGAGACAAAAAAGGGCACTATGTATTAATAAAAGGAACAATTCAACAAGAAGACATAACAATCAAAAATATTTATGCACTGAGACAGGGTGTTCCAGGAAACATGAGGCAAACACTGAAAAGAGAAATAGACACATCTACCACAATAGTTGGAGACTTCAATTCCCCACTCTCATCAATGGATAGAACATCTAGACAGAGGATCAATAAAGAAACAAAGAACTTGAATAATACAATAAATGAACTAGACTTAACAGACACTTATAGAACATCACACCCCACAAAAGCAGGATACTCCTTTTTCTCAAGTGTTCATGGATCATTCTCAAGGACAGAACATACGCCGGGTCACAAAGAAAGCCTCATAAATTTTAAAAGATTGAAATCATAAAAAACACTTTTTCAGATCATAAAGGAATGAAATTGGAAATCAACAGGCAGAGGGCCAGAAAATTCACAAACATATGGAGATTCAATAACACACTCTTAAACAACCAGTGGATCAAGGAAGAAATTACAAGAGAAATCAGTAAATATCTCAAGGCAAACAAACGAAAACAACATATCAAAATTTATGGGATGCAGCAAAGGCAGTGCTAAGAGGGAAATGTATTGTCCTAAATGCCTATATAAAAAAAAGAGAAAGAGCAAAAATTGAGGAATTAACTGTTCACTTGGAAGAACTAGAGAAAGAAGAGTAAACTAATCCCAAAGCAAGCAAAAGGAAATAAATAATGAAGATTAGAGCAGAAATAAATGAAATTGAAAACATGAAAATGATTGAGAAAATCAACAAAACCAGAAGTTGGTTCTATGGGAAAACCAGTAAGATTGATGGACCCTTAGCAAGTTTGACAAAAAGAAGAAGAGAGAGGAGGCAAACAAATAAAATCAGAAGTGGAAGAGGAGACATAACCACTGACCCCACAGAAATAAAGGAGGTAATGACAAGATACTATGAACAACTTTATGCTAATAAATACAACAATGTAGATGAAATGGACAACTTTCTAGAAAGGCATGAACAACCAACTTTGACTCTAGAAGAAATAGATGACCTCAACAAACCAATCACAAGTAAAGAAATTGAATCAGTCATTAAGAAGCTCCCCAAAAAGAAAATTCCAGGACCAGTTGACTTCACATGTGAATTCTACCAAACATTCAAGAAAGAATTAGTACCAATCTTGCTCAAATTCTTCAAAAATTGAAGGGAGGAGAAGGCTACCTAACTCATTCTATGAAGCCAACCATCACCTTCATACCAAAGCCAGACAAAGATACTACAAGAAAAGAAAATTACAGACCAATATCTCTAATGAATATTGAGGCAAAAATCCTCAACAAAATTCTTGAAAATCAAATCCAGCAGCACATTAAAAGAATTATACACCATGACCAAGTACGATTCATCCCAGGTATGCAAGGATGGTTCAACATAAGAAAATCAGTTAGCGTAATACACTATATCAACAAATCAAAGCAGAAAAACCACATGATCATCTCAATTGTTTCAGAAAAGACATTTGACAAAATTCAACATCCTTTCTTGTTGAAAACACTTCACAGGATAGGAATAGAAGGGAACATCTTCAACATGATAAAGGGAATATATGAAAAACCCACAGCTAA